>NW_027412546.1:0-600000 GCF_025532065.1 Leptinotarsa decemlineata | reverse complement strand
TACTGAACCGCGCGTGTAAAAGTTTTTTCAATATTTGGCGATATACGGGGCTATTCAAATTCGTTTCTGTACATGGGGATCTCGTAAACGATAAGAGATAGGGTGTCGGTTAAATTGTGGCAAAGTTGTTTATTTCAGAGACCTATTCAATGACGTAAAGAAATCGAATATAGCTCTTTTGGTTCTGGAGATATACAGGAAAAACCAAAAAATCCCAAATTATTTTTTTGCCTATATCTTCTTTATTATTATTATATTGACAATCTGTCCACATTTTGCTATTGGCACTTGATGTGGGCTCTCAGAATATATCGATGAATCTTTTATACAGGGTGTCATCTGACTTGGGCCACCCCCATCTTTGAATTTTTAAATACGGGCCTGTTTTTTTTGTTGTAGTTTTTGAAACGTAGACGTTCACTTCATACTGCTACTCATCTGTGAGACTTCCAGCCCATAATTCAAGAAAAGTATTAAAAAAATCATTTGACATCATTTGACAGTCAAAATGACGTCTCTATACAACCCCGAGGCGTTTACTGTTTACGTCTTTAAAAGTTGGTCAATTCGGAAACAAAAATTCGAAATATATCTGAAACCATCTGATATATCTGAAATTCAAGAGGATTTGATGATAGCCATTCTTCTCAATTACCTTTGATGACTATTTTCTACCAAGAAAAAGCATATGGATTCTTTGAGCAGTATCTCACTGAGCTGAAGAAGCAAGCTAGATTATATGATTTTATATGCCGAAATCCTCAGTGCAATACAAGATATGAAGAGAAAATGATTAGAGATCGTCTGATTGTTGACATACAAGACAAGACATATTCAATCCAGTCTAATGAGGGATTCGGATATAACTGTATTGAAGATTATAGAGTATTGTAAATCTATCAAACTCAGTGAAGATCATCTAAAAACACTGAAATCTGAAGTTGTGACGAAAATTCAAAAGTTCAGGTGTAGAAAGTGTCTTTATGAACATATCCCACTTCTGACGCCATGTTATAAGCCTTTTGAAACATCAATGAACGGGAACAAACTTTATTTTTTTTCAGTTCTTCTAGCAGTTTTTGTACCTCATAGTTGTACCTCTATTCTTGTTATCTGACGTCATGACAACCACCCTAGCTTACTATTTATAATACAGGGTCATCAGGAGATGACCAAGACTTTTTACCTATCTAGAAAAATAGGTTGTTCCAATGTGTGATATCGATTTCTGAACAATGAACTACGGATATAAGTTATGAAAACTCTCCTCAAAAAATATTTGTTGATAACATCATTTTTTAAATAGAATCACTCACAAATGGTGCTGCCAAACTCCCAATAGCTGCTACACCCAGTCCATTAAACATCGAGGATCCTACAATCGTACCAATTCCAATATCTGATTCAGTTATAAAAGTTCCGATAATATTTGTGAACAGCTCTGGGGTTGAGGTTGCAATCGACATGAACGTTGCTGCTGCTACATCCTGAAGTAATTAACTTATATAAGTTGGATTACATAAGTAATAGAAGTAAAAAGGAACTATTCAACTACGCATTATACCTATATGAAGTAACGTGCGGTTTGGACCTCAACTTTGAAATTGTTATATTGGTCAAACGGTAAGAATACTTCCACAAAGAATGAAAGAACATAGAACGAAAAGACTAATTTCACATGTGTCAATAGACTTCATTATGAAACTCAATATGTGAAACTCGATTGCTCATCTATCAGTTGAAATAAGTTAGTTCTACACTGTTGAATTAGTTTTCTCGTGTCGACATTTGGAAAGAATCGCAAGATTTCAAAAAAAGTTGCTATGAGAATCGAAGTGGTAACAATTACATAAATTGCAATTGTTAAAATCATTGATGAATAAATAATAAAGGGTAAGTCCTTATGTTGCCATTTAATGATTTACAACTCCTCAAGTGAAGGTCAGTTAGGAATGAGATATAATAGTTTATTTGACTACATTATACATAATTGCACATTCATAGCAAGTAATCAATGAAACAATAACATTATCAATGTTAAGATATAAGTGTTCATCCTAGTCACATCTCCTTGTTTCACACACTGTTTATATTCCTCAAATGATTAAAATAAATTTTCAACTGAGAGGTATTCATTAATTTCATTGAAACACAACATCGGTTTCTAGTCTGTTCATAACGAAACATTATTTACCTAGATTTATTTGCAGTTTCTACTGCAATGAATTAAGGGGAAACATGAATTTCACGAGCATGGATCAGGATAACTATAATATCTTCATTTCGACATCTTAAACGATGGGTAAAGTCATTTATATAAATTCGGAATCACAGTGGCCCCAAAATAGAGCCCTGTTTTACACCAAATTTAATATCATTGGAACTGGGTGTACCGTTGTTATAAATAATTGCTCAGAACATTTTTTTCAGAAAGTATCTAATATATAAAAATGGATGTTTGTTGGTTGGTTGATTGGTTGATTGGTTGGTTGGTTGGTAAGTGATAAACTTCTACATTGCTCAACCGATAATGATGCAACTTGACATGTATAAGTAATTTTTCATAGAGAAGGTTTTTAGGCCATCAACTTTTCTGTAACTCGCCACTAGATGGCGCTGTAGAACAATTTTTTGAAAGCACTGTTCTATAGCCGCGCACGCCTAAGTTCGTTGATTCTGATTCTGTCGAAACATTGGAACATCAGCGATACAGCAACATAGTACTAGTTTCATATAAATAAAAACCCTCTGATTCCGCAGAGTTCAGTATTAGACAAGCCTAAAAGCTCCGTTTCTCTGGTTTAGCAGGATTTGACCGTTTTTTTCGCTTAATTACAGGTTTTCATATGCTGTGTATCTCTACGCTGGCTTGACTGAATGTGTTTTTGGAAAACAATTAAAAAGATTCTCTGAACTTCCTCTTGAACCGGTTATTAAGCAGGTTTTGATATTGTACTTGGACCCAATTCTTCTTATCCTTTCCGATAATCCTCTGATGTAAGAAAGGACAATCACTGATTATGGCGGCTTCTCTTCCTTCTTTCGTATTACGGAGCCCGAAAGCACGACCTACTAGAGTCTTGATGATTCCTCCATTGGTAGATTGATGGTGGTTGGATTCTTGTAAATGGGTGTTCGTTATAAAGAAATTTCCCACTCAGTGTCGTTCCTCTTCATCAATTCGTTGTGGACTCCCTTCTTCATTGTGGAGGTGGCGGAAGATTTTATACTGTTGATGTGCTTCAGAAAGGTGTCTAGCTGTGTATTCTCATGGGTTCCATACTATGAAGGTGTCGTCAACGTATCTCAACCAGACTTGAGACTTCATGTGAGTTTCTTCAATGGTCAGAGTTTATACAGGGCTATTCAAATTCGTTTCTGTACATGGGGATCTCGTAAACGATAAGAGATAGAGTGTCGGTTAAATTGTGGCAAAGTTGTGTATTTTAGAGACCTATTCAATGATGTGAAGAGATCGAATATAGCTCTTTTGGTTCTGGAGATATACAGGAAAAACAAAAAAATCCAAAATTATTTTTTTGCATATATCTTCTTTATTCGCAGACATATTGAAAACCTATCCAGATTTTGCTATTGGCACTTGATGTGGGCTCTCAGAATATATCCATTAATCTCTTATACAGGGTGTCATCTGACTTGGGCCACCCACATCTTTGAATTTTCAAATATGGACCTGTATTTTTTGTTGTAGTTTTTGAATCGTAGACGTTTACTTCATACCGAGAAATTAAATTTGATTTTATATTTCGGGATGTTTCGATAATATTCGATTATAATTGTGTGATTTATTCCCTTTCAAATTACGGCCCTGGAAATTGGTTGACTGAGTTGAATGAAAACATAATAGCAACTTTTACATCTCCCTATGTATCGTAGAGGTTTTCTAAAGTTTTTTTTTCATTTTTAGGTACCTATTCATTTTTTTTCCATTGCTCTGAGCAATAATAACATCCGAAACGAACACTATAATTGTAATAAAAATTAAAATGAAGTAATTTATTTACACAAAAAATTATTGGCGCGATAAATATTTGAATTGGAGTCCTTCCATTTCGAGACATTTTTAAACTCGGTTTTTCATATTATTTATTGCCCTTAATACCCTTATTTGTTGCATTGTTGCAAAATCATTCAAAATCCTCAATCTCGAGTCTTCAACATTTTCTATTTCTCTGCCAGCGTAAATCCCATTTTTCAATGTCCCCCATAGAGAAAAGTCCAAAATAGTAAGATCTGGTGATCTTGCAGACCATCTTATTGTCTCATCATTTGTCTCGAAATGGAAGGACTCCAATTTGAACATTTATTGCACAATTAATTTTTTTGTGTAGGTTCATTTCAATTTTCATTATAATTATAGTGTTCGTTTCGGATGTTATTATTGCTACCATTTTTTTTCTGCTTATTAAAACACATAAAATATATTTTTGTTGTAGATATGTTTCAGATAATCATAAAAGGTTTTCTTACTCGAAGTTCATTGTAGAAAATGCTCAGAGCAATGGAAAGAATATGAATAGGTACCTAAAAATGAAAAAAAAACTCTCGAAAAACTCTACGGCACATAAGAAGACGTGAAAGTTGCTATTGTGTTTTTATTCAACTCAGTCAACCAATTTCCAGGGCCGTAATTTAAAAGGGAATAATTCACAAAATTATAATCGAATATTCCCGAAAAATCCCGAAATATAAAATTGAATTTAATTTCTCAGTATGAAGTGAACGTAACGTCTAAGATTCAAAAACTACAACAAAAAATACAGGTCCGTATTTAAAAATTCACAGATAATGGTGGCCCAAGTCAGATGACACCCTGTATAAAAGATTCGTGGATATATTCTGAGAGGCCACATCAAGTGTCAATAGCAAAATGTGGACAGATTTTCAATATGTCTGCGAATGAAGAAGATATAGGCAAAAATATTATTTGGGATTTTTTTGTTTTTCCTGTATTTAACATTTTATTTTTTCACATCATTGAATAGGTCTCTAAAATACGCAACTTTGCCATAATTTAACCGATACTCTATCTCTCATCGTTTACGAGATCCCCATGTACAGAAACGAACTTGAATAGCCCTGTATATGCTGGCTGTAACTAAGTGGCGATCCCATTGGCAGTCCCTCATCTCGCGTAAAAAACCACTGTATCTGACATAAAATAAAAATGGTGGAACATGATTCATCTATCAAATGATCAGTGTGACAGTTATACCTAATAATTTACAATTCTGGACGTCTCCATTTATATAATGTAAGTTCTGTGCTTTTGTATTATTCAAAATTAATTTCTTGTGAAGCAACTTTCTGCTATATCATTCACTTCATTATTATCACAGGATAAAATGATTCGAAAAAAGGTGATACTAACCGGGGATAAATTCAACACTTCGCAAATTGTCTCCACGCATGGCAAGAAGTATTTGTCGCATACTACAGCAAGTAGAGTGAACCCATATACTCCTATAAGAATGACCAGGACGAATCCACCTTGCTTGACTTGGTCTTCCGAAAGAAAATCGGGAAAGTCGTCATCTGAGCAAGATTTATTCTGGTTAGTGGCGTTTTCCCTGGAAAATGAATAATGTTTTTTTAACATTGAAGAGACTGCGTGCAGATACCAGAGATTAAAAGCGTTCCATTCATAGTCCAATACCAGACAGCGCTGTTTCGACCTGGTATAGGCTTCATCGGTGATTTGTTACATACAATTCCTCAAAATAGATTCCTACACCTCGTTCTAAGTTATCCCAAAGATACTTCAGTATCTAATATTCAAAAATCATGAATTAGTATGTACAGTAATTTCTCATGTATTAATTCATTTGACTAATCGCGGACTCGGTCAATGATCATGAATGCCTTTTAATAAGATTATTCGATTCACTTTTGCAAAGAGTGGACTTGTATTTTTCATTATAAATATCATTATCCATATTTTTATCCTCCATTGCTGATACTCTACATAAATTGTAATATATTAATAGTTCCTGATCTTCTATTTACGCAATTTTTAAGGAAATATTCAATATCACACTCAAATCAAAGTATCTTTGGTGCGTATCCCAGACTGAAGGATTCACAACTCCACAGAACGTTTTTGATATGAATATCATGCTGTAAATTGAGTGGTATATCACTTTTGCTTTCAGAGTGCTTCAGAGAAAATCCCACACGAATCTAATATATAAAAATGGATGTTTGTTGGTTGGTTGGTTGGTAAGTGATAAACTTCTACAACGCTCAACCGATCGTGGTGAAACTTGACATGTATAAGTAATTTTTCATAGAGAAGGTTTTTAGGCTATCAATTTTTCTGTAACTCGCCACTAGATGGCGTTGTAGAACACTTTTTTGAAAGCACTGTTCGTTGATTCTGATTCTATCAAAACATTGAAACAGCAGCGATACAGCAACATAGTACTAGTATCACATGAAAAATTATGTGTCCAGCTGAAAATTCCTTTCTATGCGTAGTAGATGCGCATTACAAGTCGAATCAAAATTATAAAAAAGAAGTGTTTCTTCAAATTCAACCGCTCTGTAGTCTGAAGTTACCATGAGTCTGTGACTTCCAGTGTCAGCCAGCAGTCTGTTGTACTTTTCATTAAAATGACTTGTGTAATTGGTAATATTCACGAATCTATATTCAGTCCATCTAGCCTCTCTCTATGAAAAAATGTGCAGAGAAGGTACATCTAGAAGATGTTTACAGCTGATTCTCGGCCTCCCCCCACCACTATGACGTATTAATAGCTTATTTTTGTTGGTTTAGTGAAATCAAGATGATGTTATCTTGAAGTGTCTGGTGCATGGACCATTCAGAATTTTTTCGAGATTTTGTGTGTGTGTGTGTGTGTGACGTAATGACGTAATTGCATTTGGTTGTTGGAGCATATTTCAAAGATCATCCAAGTAATGAATGTTCCATCGGTGTGAGTCCACCAAGCGGTGTGACGTCACAGCAGGCAAGGTACAGGGTTTATCATGTGCATGTCTGTATACAAACATACGTCTGCATACTTCAAAGATCCTCCAAGTAATGAATGTTCCATCGGTGTGAGCCCACCAAGTTAGTGGTGTGACAGCTGCAACCGTTCAGCAGTAGGAGAGCGAGACGTGCACTCCACGGCGTATGGCTGAGTAATGCGTATTCATCGGTATGTTCTCACCTCTGTCTCGATACGGTGAAGGCTGTGACGTAATGCATCGCTCTACCCTCACAGTCGATGGTGACACGCAGACGGCGAGGAATGTGTCTGCCCTCTTCGAGAGCGCAACGACCACTGCTTGTTCGTATCCTGACCTCTCTCGATGCGGCGATGGCTGTTACGTAATCGCTCTACCCTCGCTGTCGATGTTGACATGCAGGCGGTGAGGACTATGTCGACATCTGTCCTGTACGCAACGCGCAACGCTGTCTGTTTGTATCGGCATCCGTTAATGTGGTTGGTGCATGTAACTGAGAGGTGGGGATAGCTATGTCGTCTTGACGGATACGATCAGAGTGTATTTAAGAAGCGGACCAGTGTAGGTTATGTTAGTTTACATCAAGTGAGTTAGTGACAACGTATCATAGAAAATGTATTCCTGTGATTGTGGTCAATCTTTCACTCGTAGTGATAATCTTCGTCGGCATGATCGGTATGGTACTGATGGCCAGACGAGCCTGCCTCTATTAGCCAGAGAGCTTAGCCTGAGCCGTTTTCTGTAAAGCATTCGACCACCAGGCAATTGCACCAAGTGCAATTCGTATTCATAAGTAAAGATTATCAAGAAAAACCCTGTATTCGAATTGTTAATGAAAGAATGAAGTAGTTGATCTCTGAAAACCCAACGCCACATCGAAAACATTTCTTCAATGGAAAGAATGTATTGAAAAACACAACTCACGTTCTGAGTGGCCTAGCAAACGGAATAAATATTCTATGTCTCTGCGGAACATCCGAGTCCACGTCGTTGACAGCGCTGTGATCTGAAACAAAACGGTTTGATGTCATTTTCTCCTTTTATTCGAAAGTCGATGCTTGCAATTTATTCTCTCCGTGGTTTCCATCGTCTTTGAGGGAGACATAAAAAAAAGAAAACGAATTTATGTGATATTTTTAAAATATGTTATGACACGAATTGATGCTAACCTACAACGTACAATGGTGAATGTTCCTCAATTTGGGTTATTACAGCAAATGCAAGTTTGAACAAAATAAAGTTGAGTTTAATTCATGAGTTTTTCAAATTCACTTCGAAGAGTATTCGAATTGATGTTTCAAATATTGGGTTTTAATTTTTAAAGGGATTTGTTTCTAATTCACATCTTGGCAACAGCGCCTAGAATGTTAGATCGGAGTTCAGGTTACCTAGATATTCTACTTCAAAAAAGGAAAATTATCTTTATAAATCAACAATTAAGGCAAAATATAAATTATAGTTCAATACCACCTCCGCAAGCCACATAAACAACAGTTGTTTCGTTATTATTTATATAGAGGAAGATAGGTTAGGTGCACAAAATGTCATATGTCACAGAATGTTTGGCAACTCGGAACATAAGTAAGCAGAACAGCACGCCTCTGAAATATGTCATCTTTGTTTGTCTCATACAGGTAACAGATTCATTGTTTAGCTATAACCGATGTTGCCAAATGGTGAAATGGAAACGAATCCCTTTAAATGTTTAAAGCATTATTTCATTCCTCTTATTTAAGTATTTAAATATTTTTTTAAAGAAAAAGGTTGAA
This sequence comes from Leptinotarsa decemlineata, assembly GCF_025532065.1. Taxonomy (NCBI): domain Eukaryota; kingdom Metazoa; phylum Arthropoda; class Insecta; order Coleoptera; family Chrysomelidae; genus Leptinotarsa; species Leptinotarsa decemlineata. The sequence goes on along the minus strand of NW_027412546.1, from coordinate 591,241 downwards.
ATGATAAGTTTAAAATACGTTGTTTTAGAGCTCTTTTATGAAAACTACTTGATTTTCGTCAGGAGGAACATTCCCCTTTAGATAAAGTTAGTTACATGTGCTATGGAATTTCAACAATTGCTTGCAATATAATGAAGATATTTATCATTTTTCGAATACGATAAAGGCAAAACTTGAGTATCGGATAGATCAGGAGTATATGAGTTGACTTGTAGTTCTTGCCGAAACTTCATATTGGCCAAACGTGGAGATTTTTTCCGAAAAGAAGCATAGAAGTGGTTTTGTAAATAGAAAAACCAATTTCACATTCGTAAACATCTTCAGCGGAAAAACATGAGTTCAGTCATGACTTTTTTGTGTTACATTTAGAAGGGGAAAGTGTGAACCTCAATTTTTCAGAATAAACCCAACTACTTAGACCGGATAGATTATGTTAGGTCCAAAGTGAGTGGATCTATTCGACCCTCCACCGCAACCCGCAAGGGTTTATTGTGGCTCACACTTATTCACACTCGACCAAATAAACCCAGCTTCTTAACGAAGCCGATTAGTTTGTATGGTGAGTAATCTTTCAGGTTTCATAGTTCAGCAGAGTACGGCTCTGCTGAACTATGAAAGCATATATGTAACCACACAATTGCAATGAAATACATTATTATCATTATTGTTATAATTATCAGTACGTTCACTTATACTCCTGATAGCTCGTCCATACTTTGAGATCATGATGTAACTTTCTTAAAATAAAAGTAATGTACCGATAATTGTTTCTATTATTATCTGCACTTGAATTAAGTATATTCTTTCGAATTATATATTCATATATTTTCTGAGTACAATAGCCAATGAGACTGCATGGAATAATTGGGCAAGAATCACAGCAGATCTTGAGACCAGTCAGACTCACGTTATTTGTATAGAGAAGGTTCGGAAAACTACCTGACAAAGCAGCATATTAGGAATATATATTTTATTCAACACTTCGACACGTGTTTCGTGATTTGATCTTCCTCTTGAAGATGATCGCTTGATGATCGAAACACGTGTCGAGATGTCAAAATAACAGATTGATATTGGGAAAAAACTTCAATAATATTGAATACTACACCAAACAGTACATCACAAGTAAAATACACCGATACCAATATTAATCCCTCATCATGATGTTTTCTTTCGATAATTCATATTCTAAAACCTTTTCATTTTGATTTCAATCCTACGATTTCATATTTCATTCAGTCTCAAGGTCACGAATCTATTGATATCTTCAGACAATGAAAAGTGCAAACTAGCATTGACCACACGCTCGTCACTCAACAATAGTGAAAAATATAAGTTTAATGACAGTTTGAGATGATCTTTCCACTCACCTGCTGTCAACGAACTAACACAAAAAAGAAGACTCGTACAGAAAATCACAAAGCAGCAAGTTCTCATCTTTCCGTGCACAAATCAAGTCCTTTCAGAAGATGATCTTGCGTAGAATAGATCAGGAATATATACGCTTATCTATAGATGATTGTTCCTCCACTCAAGAATCATTATCTGAAAGAAAGCGAAGGATAAAATTCACAATGCGAATAATCAATTTGCGAAAACATCGACTATCAATAAATGTACTTTCTACGTGAGATTCATCTCATATTCATGGCAGATAATGAAATCTCTGTCATTCAAAAAACCCGATGGAAATTATTCTGCGTCTGAGTTTCTGTGAACAAACAACAAAAATGGATTCCCAACAACTGACGATGCCTGTAAGGAGAACGGTTCAGATGTTTGAGACTCACATAAGTATCAGAGAGGTCAGGCTGATCTATGTTTCTGAACATTCCGAACTTCCATCAACAGTAGAGCTACCATCGCATTCTAGGAAATGTCATGGCTTCCGTTTTGCTGATTACAATATCATTTTTCCAAGTAACGGCTCACTCAAATTTGAAAGGGTTTACCCGAATCCCTATCTGGAATGGGGAATAAGATGATCCTCAGGTTCAGCTCATAAAAACAGACGAAACTTTTGAAACAATCCATAATATTGTTGAAGTCATTCTATCAGATCTGGATGACAAAGATGCAACAAAAGGTGACGCCTATCAATCAATCAATCAACTTATTTCATGAAAAGCAATGGTTACATTGGAAATTTACAAAGAATAAAGAAACTACAAGAAATAAACAAGAACCCTACAAAATATAATCCTGTCCGTAGGGATAAATGTTGATTTTATTCACTTATCCTGAAGTTATTATGTGCGGTTTCTCGACTAAGTGAGATTAACAAGATAGCTATTAGTGGAAAACCCTACAATGTTCAAAGTGTGGTTAATTATTTAAGTGCTCTGAACTTTGGAAAAATTCGGAAAAGTCTGGAATTTACGAAATTGAATGTGAGGACTGCGATGCAAAATATTATGGACAGACAAAAAGATATATTAAAGTAAGATATAAGGAACACATAGCACACTTAAAATATGGAAGACCTGAAAAATCAGCAGTCGCCCATCATATTTTGCAACAAAACCATTCCATAGACTTCAGTTCATTTAGATTAGTTAGACAAGTTTACAACAACAGGCAACTAGATGCCTATGAGAGTGCACAAATAAGTAAACATTATAATATTATGAATAACGATGATGGACCTATACCAAAGAGCATACTATACAGGCTGATTCACGGTGGATGGCACATTAGACGTTTCTGGTGAACCAGACAACGGATCACTTTGAAAATTTAATGGAGGGCATATTCGGACATTCTCTAGCCAACTAAAATATTTTCGGCAATGCGGTGTTGCCGCTTCTATTAGAAAGCAGTAGCAACTTTGATTTTTCAAATGGAACACTCTGTATATAATATTATTTTTGGAATCTCCAACAATTGCCCGACAACTTTTCTTGATATTTCCCTATACCTATCTGTTACCGTTTTCGAAATAAAAATTAATTTCAATTTTTTTCTTCGAAAATCATGACTTCTAAAAATGCCGATATCTTTTAGCTAAGGAGTACTATGATATCGAAATTTGGTTTGGAGTTAGGTGATACTTGGACACTTCCCACAAGTCAGCCTAATATCCGTTACTTCAATACAGGATAGTAAAAAAATACAGTTTTTTCGTTTGCTTGAAAAAGTTGCTGAAATTTGATTATTTTGAATGGAACACCCTGTATATTATTGAAAATTCGGAAAGCTGCTGAAATTTGCTTTCTTTCTATGTATATCATACCTATACCTAACTAGTCAAGTTTCGGACTTATGAACATTTATTTGTGAAAATGTCCCTTCAGAATGGTATTTCCATTCGGTATTTGGTAAGCAGGCCATGATTACTATTTGACAGTAGCGTTGTGACATTCTCCTAATAATATCGACATTTTCGTCACTTCAGAAGTTGCAAATACCTTCAAAACGATGGAACAAAACTATTCAAACGAAGTTCTTATGAATTTGTTTATTATTTTTGGACAGTGTGACAAAATTATCAGCAGAACATGTAGAAAGTTCAATGAAATGTATCCGAATCTACCGCCAATGAACCTCAAGAAATTGCCAAAAGATGTGCCATCCACCGTGAATCAGCCTGTATATTGGTGAGATGTTTTGAGGTTATCGCTAACACTTGAATATGTTTTCATGCGAAGGTATATACCAGGCTGAATTGTTAAAGAAAATAGTGATTACGTGGAATCATAAAATGACACCCAATAACAAATCGTTATAGATGTTCTTGACACCTGTTTTACTTTAATGTAATTATAATCACATAATCCTTATTGATTCGAAAACAAAGGCCTACATTGTTTCGACAGTCTTAATCTTATCGGGATGAAATAAATGATTGTATTGAGAAAATTGAAAAAAATGTTTATGTATTGATATCATGTAGGAATAACAGTAAAAAAATATAACTCTCAGATAAATGTCGTGTCTCTTCCTTCATAACAGAAATAATTTTCATTAGAGGCATATTGAACGATAGTTGTCACACATTTGATGATTGGATTCCGAAAGATTGTAGATGTTTTGAGATATAATCATTTTCAACATCAGGATTGAATATTTTCTCAACAACGATAAGAATTTCCAAGTTTGGGGCAAGTTACAGCCATAATATGTAATAATAATAACTATTTGCTCAAATTGGACGGGGTATATTAGTAGAAAGCCAAAACCTATCTTTCCTAACCAAATCTTTCATAATCGATATTCTCAAAAAGCCCTAGAATTTGCAAAATATTGTTCATCCTCAAAGTTGAACCTGCTTACTCATTTAATGTATCTCTCTTTTTCAAGAAACAAATGATTCTCCTAGATTGTTCATTCAAGAAGACAATATAATTGAAAATATGTACTGGGTGATCAGAAATCACTTGAAAACAATTAGCGTAGAGGGCTGAGAATTATAATATTTCCTGAAGAGTAGTTTAAATTATTTATACCATGAATTGAAACTTTGGCATCTATAGTCCGTTCATAATTTGTCGATAGCACAAAATGAGGGCCCAACGGTCGTAAAACTCGTAAAATCATAGGCGGAGGTTCCTGAGGTGTTTATTCATTAAATATAAAGCTTCAGTTTATATTCGAAACTTGCCTTAAAAGGGTGAAGTTGTTACGAACGAAAATAATTTTTGGTTTAGTACATTTTTTAATCGCATTTAATTTACGGCTCGTTGGTGTTTCGGCGTCTACGGCAGTAATTAACGTCTCTAATATTTATTTTGCGAATTTTGTGCAGTGCGTGAGTAACTTTTTTTCATATTCCTACAAACATATACGTACCTTTCGTTCCTGCTTGTTTTGTTTGATTGCTTGCGATGGCTTCGTCATCATCATCAACATCATCAAGTTTTACACCGGTACTGTTGCGTACAGTCAGTAAGTCTGTCTATTCACCAAGAGAGAAGATTATTGTTTTGAACGTTCACGATGCTCTGGTTTCTCAGAATCCCACAAACACTGTTCAGAACATAATCAAGAGTTGTGCCAACATGACGGGCATAGGGGAGTCAACAATATATAGGTTACTATCAGAAAGAAAAAAAAAAAAGGTATAGCTAACCCAAATACAAACGAATACTTAAAGAGGGGGAGAAAACCTATTGAAATTGATGAATTTGCCAAAAATGGTATTCGAAGGAAAATTCACGAATTTTTTTACAAAAAAGAAATACCCAACTTAAACAAAATTTTACAAGAAGTTAGAGACGACCCGGATTTGCCTCATGTCGGACGAACCAAAGTGTGGCAAGTTTTAAAAGAATTAAATTTCCGGTGGGAGAAATCAGACCGAAAATCACTTTTGATTGACCGGGAAGAGAAATATGTTGGAGAAGAAAGTATCTAAGATCTATACGAAAATTTCGGGTTGAAGGAAGGCCAATTTACTATCAGGACGAAACGTGGGTAAACGCAGGTCATACTCTCACAAAAATTTGGACAGATAAAAATATATCAAGCTCCAGGCAAGCCTTTATGGAAGGTTGGTCTACTGGTATTTCCCCACCTTCTGGTAAAGGCAGTAGATTAATAGTTTCTCACATTGGCAGTGAAAAAGGATTTGCTAAGCATGGTTTGTTGGAATTTGAATCCAAAAGCACAAAAGACTATCACGAGGAGATGACAGCTGATGTTTTCGAAGAGTATTTTGAGCAGATGATTGAACATATACCACCAAACTCAATTATAGTATTAGATAATGCACCTTATCATTCACGACTAGTTGAAAGACTTCCAACGACTGCGTGGAAGAAACAGGATATCATTGACTGGATGCGGAATAAGTCCCTGCCTTACGAAGATGGAATGGTTAAAGCAGAACTTTTAAAAATTGCCCGGCAACACAAATCTAAGTTCAAGAAATACGTAGTTGACAAAATGGCGGAAAGACGAAACATCACAGTCCTTAGACTTCCACCCTACCACTGCAAATTAAATCCAATTGAACTCATTTGGGCACAAATGAAAAGCTATGTGGCTAGAAAAAATACGTCATATAAAATACAAGCTGTACATGAATTGTTATATGAGTCTTTAAAACATATTACAGGACAAAATTGGCGAGATGCAGTAAGACATGCAATAGAAGAAGAACAAAAAATGTGGGATCTTGACAATATAATTGATGCGACTGTAGAGACACAACCGCTAATTATTAACCTGCAAGACGACTCGGATTCCGAAGATGATCCTGTTTATTTTGAATTTGAATAGTTTTGTAAGTAATCGTAGTTTATATCATTTAAAAATAGGTATCAATTAAATAAATGTATCTTTTACAAATTGCAAGTAACTTATTATTTTTGAATAAAATAAAGAAATTTTTTTAAAATAAAAATACAGTTTACAGTACCTACAGTTTAAGAATATTAATATATTTATTTATTTAAAGTAACTAATGTTTTAATCATATACTCTACGACACTGGTCACTCATTTCCACTCAAAATACCTACATAATCGGATTAAAAGCTTTATAGCTGTATTGTATTTCTTCAGATACAAGGTGGGTTAGTCGAAAACATCTTAAACTGCCAGTTTTAGTTTGGTTTTTGTTATTATAACATATTAGCTGTCCTCTCTGTATTTCAGTTCTCTAATGAGGGTCAAACTTGCAGTGAGCTATCAACAAATTATGAACGGACTATAGAAGATTATAGTCTCAGCTCGTTTCTATAGTTACTTCATAAAATGATCCACAGTATCAAAAGTAAAAAGTGACGTACCTTCGAAGTTATAAATCAAGATTCTTAGAAGGGATATACTAAACTTCCTCACCTTCACATAATAAATAATCTAAACAATCACCTGTCGATAATGGAGAAGTTTTCTCCAAACTATCAGTTGTTCGCGGTATCATTCGACTGTGTTTTCAAAACTTTACACCCATATTTCAACATACCTAATAATCGGTAACCAAATATACGATACGTAGATAAAATCCTCACTATTGACAATTGTTATTTTCTGCCTAAGTCGGTTCATGTGGAATCTCCAGACGCTGAGTATGAGACATTGTGTACTAATCTAATAATGCAAGCATCAAGATTTGTAATGCAAAATTCCCAGCACGGTTTCTAGTAAATAAATATTCATTGCTAGACATACATTCATATCTTCGAATTGTTCATTTCGTCTTCGTCAACACTAGTGAAAACGCATTTATGGCGTATTCACCAAGAAAACTGATTCTGTATCTCTTTTGTATGTAAGCATCATAGCTGTCCTTTTTACTGTACACACCGATATGAAGAAAGGTTGCAGTTGTGTTGGTTTGGAATAGATTTGAAGATTATAAAGTCGTATTTTTGTCTTATGTAATCTTAAGGTACAATTAAGGTAATTTCAAGGTACCAAAATGAGAATGATCAAGAAATTTGTGCAAATAGGAATAAAAAAACTTGATTATAAAAAAGGAAGAAGAAAACACTTCTGATGCAACATTTTTATTTCTGTAGCAAACCTACAGCAATATGAATTCGGTGGAGGCAACAATAGTGATGTTCTGCGATTCATAATATGTACGTTTTAAAAAATCTGTTTTTCCGTTAACCAGCTGTCGCACGCCTACGACAACCCTCAGAAGTTGAAACTTGTGCGAGCTAAGGACTAAAGAGGTCTTACCTTTCAACGTGTGATTCTCAACACGGGTTGGACGATAGCAAGAGAAAATCGATCGTTCAGCCTGGGGCTTGAACCAGCGACCAACACAGCGATTGATTTGAGTTCGTACCTTTTCCGAAATAGAAATGAAAATGTTTGTCAAAAAATATACAGGGTGTTCCTTAAACACATGCTAATATTCAAGGAGGTAATTCTTAGACCCATTTTAAGGAAAAAACGTCCTATGGACGTATGTCCTAAACGCCTTAACTTTTGAGATACTGGGTGGCAAAGTTTTCAAAAATAATCAGTTTTTTAATAATAACTGAGATAATTTTGTAGACATCTTTGGCATATTTGGTACATATGTTCCATGCCTCAAGGCGCATTTTCTGATGTACACAAATTTGTATTTTTTCAAACAGTGGCATCCCTACGGGTTTCGCATTGAATATTTTTTGGGAAAAAGTACTACGCCAATGCATTCTTTTCAAAATAAAATCATTTTTAAAATCCTCATTAATTTTTGAGAAAATTTGATCTCCTGATATTTCTTTGTCCGACGCATGATTTTCACTCAAAAAAATGAAAATCGACAGAAAGCAAATTAAGAAATTAGATCAATTCTGAAATGAATGAGAATCTGAAAATTGCTTCATAACGCATTACCAATTCCCTAATGCAAGTCAATACACATTGATTATATTTTGAGTAAAATGTCGAAACATTGTTTTGTAATTCGTAATCTCCGTAATTTTTGTTCCATATATATGTATATATATATATATATATATATATATATATATATATATATATATATATATATATATATATATATATATATTCAACTGTGTTGTTTATGTCAAAACTCATCTCGACAAAATCGGCTCGCCACAGGATATACGTTAAGATCTAACTATAATTTTATTGTTCCCCACCATAAATTGACGAAAGCAGCAAACGGCCCTCTAATTATGTCCATCAAGTTATACAACAAACTACCTATCTCTCTTGAACAGCTATCAAACCTGCATTCCTTAAAAAATGATGTTAAAAAACTGTTACATGTCGATACATTTTATTCCCTCAATGAATACTTCCATTGTGAATTTCTATATTTTAGTTTAATTGACTTTTTCCATGCTGTAGAGTCTCTGGAAATAAACTGATCGGTTATTGATGTGCTAGAACAAGCATCGTCCTCACATCAGCGTAGGCCTCACTTCAGAAAGACAGTGACGTCATCACACCAGTCAGGTTGCCGCTCAGCTCGCCAGACAAGACAGACAGACAGACCATCCAGCCAACCAGAGTGCACCAAATTGTCACGTGGTTTCCTCAAACTGTCACCCAGTTAGCTGGGTGGTGAGACAGCCAATCAGAGCGTTCCAATTTGTCACGTAGCGTCTTCAAACTGTCACTTAGCTCGCCAACCAATGAAAGCGCACGCTTCTTCATCTCAGAACATCGTGGCGGGAGATTTGAATTTTCCGTGGACATAAATAATTCAAGCAGACAGACCATTCAGGCAATCAGGATCAGACGTATCCCTTTACGAGACAGACCACCCAGTCACGTGACGCGCTTACGTCAGCCCATCACTTTGCACAACATATTTTTGTTTCGTCACAGCCATGACGCAATAAAAAAGTTTTCTTTGGAAAATTGAACGCTCTTCTCAACTTTCTGTGAAAAGCTTGTACTATATGTACGTATATGTATATGTACATGTATATGTACAACAATAAATGTGTTCTTATATTTGTAGGAAATCAGTAGCGATTCCTCATACAAAAACGGGTCAACAAAGAAAATAAATATACCGAGTGTGAATCCGTTTCACTAATGGAAATCGCTGTAGAAGTACTTGACATAGAATTGAAATTTGTTCAATGATGAGCATTTAGCTCCGTTTGGGAGTCTATTTTTGTCGCCGACTACGCTTTCTGGTCTAATCGAATCCTTTCTTCTGCGGTATAACCTGCTTCGGATCCGGAAACATCATCTGTAGAAGCCTTACAAAAACCAAGCCACCAAATGCACACTACGTCCCTAAGAAATGTATGGTACTTATTTCAGCACTCATCACCCGAAGACGGTTGTGGATATCAACAGTCGAAACGTCGTAGAGTAACTTTGTTAGAAATATGTTTCCTGTTCCTTGCATTTTTCCATCATCCTCCATCTTGATTATTTCAGTTTTCTTTTCATTTTAGTATAGAGTTATTCATTCATCTTCTTCTATATTCCAAAACGTTGTTATGATAATGGAAATCAACTCACTAACATCCAATATTCAACATATTACATCCTGTATTTCACTTTCATTTCGGAAACATAGCGTTATAACCGTCTAGAGACCCAATGAAAATAACCCACAGCAATTTATACCCAAAATATATTGCTATTTTCCCACAGAGACCTCCCTTGAAGCGCCTTGCGGGTTGCTTCGCCCTGCTGTTTTTATGCATATCCATAAGGAACTAACCGCCTTCATTAGTGAAGAAGGGAAATTAACAATTTTGATTTTTTTTATTGATTCGGCCGTTACTTAATGAAGATCCATATTAATTTCACAAACTACACCGGAAATGATTAGATCATCACAAACTTTACTTTCAAAAATATCTCATGTTTCGCTATCGTAACTTTTTCACCGTAAAAAACATACTAAAAGTTGATTCTTTGCTCAAATTTTTTAAAAGCTTTTATTTAACTTGACTTGTATGTATGTTAACAAATCTTGCAAGTTTAATTTGACCCACTTCCCGGTATCCGATTGACCTGACATTTTGCATGCTGGTCCGGAACCGATGACAGTGCATGCTGCTGTCAGGATCGGCTCCGTACGAGAGATCTTCTCAGCGGTAAATAGCAGAGACACGAAATTCTGTATACGCATTCGTTTATGATAGGCAGTTGGTGGGCCCACCATGAAGTAGATGCCACATCCAGGGTTGGCTTCAATAAAAAAAAATATTTTTAGAAAAAAAATTAAATCAAGCTTTTACCCACTAAAAGAAGACAATAAATGGTGTAGTAGGTTGTATGAACCCATATTTATTTGCATCACCCTCTAAGTTCCCAGAGTAACAGGGTCTATCACGTAATGTGAACAACAGGCATAAGAGGCATACCATGACTTGTGTAATTTGGTGGGCGTCATTAGCATTGGTTCCTTGAGTTTTTCTGTTGAAAGACTCTCCGTTTTATAGATGGACTTTCGTATTGATCGATAACTATCGATTGAAATTAAAAAATATAAAATAAAATAATGATAAAAAACTTTTAAAACAAGCTTTTATTCAAGTGCCCTAAAGAGATCAAAATAAAATTTCAAATCACATTTACCACATTCATTTATGATTTTACAGAATTTAAATTATAATAAAAGCTTGTCGCGATGCCTCTGCATATTCAGTCAGATGAAATTTAAATCAAGAAACATTCTGACAGATCAACTAGGTACTGCAATAAATTTCCAACCCGATAAATCCTATGTTTGCTATGTTTCACGGCACTTTTATTTAATTACAAACATTATGAATTGCTTACAAGTTCAGTAATGCTGTTCTATTTCAAATCCAATTGGACATTCAGTGAAATGTTTGAATTTTTGATTTTATTGATTCTCAATTTTTCCGAATGATTTAGCTTCAAACCTTTATTTTCTATCTGCAAAATTTCTAAATCTCCGTTGCATAAATGATTTTGTTCTAAAAGATTATTTGACTCTGTTGAACTTGTTTTCTCAATTACATAGCTAATAAGATGTTCCTGGATGCGATTCCTAAATGCTCTTCCGGATTGACCAATATACGAGTATACCTTGGGACAAACTCTATAATTTGATTTATATACTCCTCATTTCTCGAATTCGTGTCTATTATTTTTGACTAACTTTATCAACGTATTACCTGTTCTATATGCAATTTTAATATCTTATTTATTCCAGAATGGAGCCACTTTTTCTGCAGTTTGTCAAAAATATGGTGAAGCTTAAACGTCTCGCTTTTGCGTATACTTTTTTGGAAATTATTTTGTCTCTTAATTCAGCTCTGAAGCCGTTATTTACTACAATTTGCTTATCCTTATTGAGTTATTGATTGAAATTATCATCGAAAGAGAAATATTGACTAATCTATGAATCATGTTCATTATATTTTGTGCTGATACGGATGGGTAGAACCGCAATGAATAGTAATATCCGTATGAGAAGGTTTCATTAGAATCTGAGACAATTGAATAGAAAATTCAATAGATTCTGAAAACTATTGAAAATACAAAATCTTCAGATGTTATAAAGAATTCCCCAGAATCAATTCAAGGTATGTCAAGAGTGCTACTCAAGATGGAAAGATAACGTAGCTATGTTTGACGCAAAACAGCCGATGTGACGTGCGAAATTTTTGAAAAAAACGTTTCAATCAGAGAAAGGTTGTTTTCTTATTGATTTGATTGAATACCTACGTCATGTTATTGCTCATTCGCAAGTTTGTCAATCGAAGATTCAATAATTATCTATTATTTCAAATGGACAAGGACAATATATAAAAGAAGAAAGTAATACAAATCATGAAATTATGATACTTGGGCTATGTCGATAGTTTTCCTGTCAGGTCCATTGTATATAAATAGGTTATTCGTATTGTGGAATGAAATATACTGCTCTTTTTTATGATTTTCAAACAAAATGGTTAAGAATCAGGTTTGATTTTTGGAATTCCTTCCTGAATTTTCGCTTGCTTGAATAAGGTTTGCTTCTTCAGATGTTTATAGGAGTACATCCTGGGTATTACGGCCACGTAAAGCGTACTTATGTTGACTCCAGTAGTTTGGTGTGCTAATCCCCGTACCTGGATTAGGTATAATGCGTAAAGCGTGTTTATGTTGACTCAGTTAGTCTTGTGTGCTAATACCTGTACCTGAATTAAATGAATTATCACAGGTATCACCACACAAAACTACCTGAGTCAACATAAACACGCTTTACGAAATATACCTAATCCGAGTACAGGCTTCACGCAATTTACCTTATCCAGGTACAGGTATTATCACACCAGACTACACAAGTTAGCATAAACACGCTTCACGCATTTCATCTGATCTAGGTACAGGTATCACCAAACCATACTACCAACACGGGTACGCTTTTCAAAATTTACCTAATCCAGGTGCAGGTATTTCACACAAGACTACCTGGGTCAACATAAACACGCTTCACGCTATTTACCTAATCTAGGTACAGGTATTATCACACCAGACTACACAAGTCAACATAAACACGCTTCACGTATTTCATCTGATCCAGGTACAGGTATCACAAAACCATACTACCTGAGTCAACACGGATACGCTTTTCAAAATTTACCTAATCCAGGTACAGGTATTTCACACTAGACTACTTGGGTCAACATGAACACGCTTTATGCAATTTACCTAATCCGGGTACAGGCTTTACGCTATTGCTTCACGCAATTAACCTTATCCAGGTACAGGTATCATCATACCAGGACTAGACCTGTCAACATAAACACGCTTCACGCATTTTATCTAATCCAGGTACAGGTATCACCAAATCATACTACCTGAGTCAACACGAATACGTTTTAGGAAATTTACCTAATCCAGGTACAGGTAGTATTTCACACCAGACTACCTGGGTCAACAAGAACACGCTTTTCCTAATCCAGGTACAGTTATTATCACACCAGACTACACAAGTCAACCAAAACACGCTTCACGCATTTTATCTGATCCAGGTACAGGTATCACCAAACTATACTACCTGAGTCAACACGAATACGTTTTACGAAATTTACCTAATCCAGGTACAGGTATTTCACACTAGACTACTTGGGTCAACATGAACACGCTTTACGCAATTTACCTAATCCGGGTACAGGCTTTACGCTATTGCTTCACGCAATTAACCTTATCCAGGTACAGGTATCATCATACCAGGACTACACCTGTCAACATAAACACGCTTCACGCATTTTATCTAATCCAGGTACAGGTATAACCAAATCATACTACCTGAGTCAACACGAATACGTTTTAGGAAATTTACCTAATCCAGGTACAGGTAGTATTTCACACCAGACTACCTGGGTCAACAAGAACACGCTTTTCCTAATCCAGGTACAGTTATTATCACACCAGACTACACAAGTCAACCAAAACACGCTTCACGCATTTTATCTGATCCAGGTACAGGTATCACCAAACTATACTACCTGAGTCAACACGAATACGTTTTACGAAATTTACCTAATCCAGGTACAGGTATTTCACACTAGACTACTTGGGTCAACATGAACACGCTTTACGCAATTTACCTAATCCGGGTACAGGCTTTACGCTATTGCTTCACGCAATTAACCTTATCCAGGTACAGGTATCATCATACCAGGACTATACCTGTCAACATAAACACGCTTCACGCATTTTATCTAATCCAGGTACAGGTATCACCAAATCATACTACCTGAGTCAACACGAATACGTTTTAGGAAATTTACCTAATCCAGGTACAGGTAGTATTTCACACCGGACTACCTGGGTCAACAAGAACACGCTTTACCTAATCCAGGTACAGTTATTATCACACCAGACTACACCAAAACACGCTTCACGCATTTTATCTGATCCAGGTACAGGTATCACCAAACTATACTACCTGAGTCAACACGAATACGTTTTACGAAATTTACCTAATCCAGGTACAGGTATTTCACACCAGACTACACAAGTCGACATAAACACGCGTCACGCATTTTATCTGATTCAGGTACAGGTATCACCAAACCAGACTACCTGACTCAACACGGATACCCTTTTCGAAATTCATCTAATCCAAGTACAGGTATTTCACACCAGACTACCTGGGTCAACATGAACACGCTTTACGCTATTCACCTAATCCAGGTACAGGAATTATCACACCAGACTATGCAAGTCAGCATAAACACGCTTCACTCATTTCACATGATCCAGGTACAGGTATCACCAAACCATACTACATGAGCCAACACGGATACGCTTTTCTGAATTTACCTAATTAAGGTACAGGTATTTCACACTAGACTACCTGGGTCAACATGAACACGCTTTGCGCTATTTACCTAATCCAGGTACAGGTACACACCAGACTACACAAGTCAGCATAAATACGCTTCACGAATTTTTATTTGATTGAGGTACAGGTATCACCAAACCATACTACCTGAGTCAATATAAGTACTACGCAGTCATAATATGCAGTCATCAGAGATTACTCAGGATGTATAAACCTCTGAAGAAGCTAGCCACTCGCGGCAGCGAAACGTCAGGAATAAATTTCAAAAATCGACAGCCTTCTAACCCCAAAAATGTGACACTGAATGTTTTCATTTCACAATAGCTTCTCAAGCTCAGGATTTTCCAGGTTGCAGTACTTCCATCAAGAAAAAAATAGATTTATTAGACAGCATTTTTCTTTATCGGTTTTCATTTTTGCCAGAAAACTGTGTATATTGATTCCTTAATATATCACAAGCTGAAACCTCAAATTGTATTTTCCGCCAAGATAATTCTTAGGGAAAAAAACCTAAATTATGGATGAATGCATTTATTGAATACTCCAGCTTGAATTTGACAAACTATATCTTCATAAAAATTGCAACCCATTATACAAGAATTCATATGAACCAAAAAAAAACAAACTCAGTTAATTTCAATGTTCCTCTTAAAGATGATCACTTGGTGATCGAAACACGTGTTAAAAATAATTGTTTGGTGCTGGGATAACACTCCAGTAATATTCTAATCCGATCTTAAATGATGAAACCAACTATTTGCAGGTTTTAGCTAAATTTACTCCTTCTAATAATATGTGGGCTACATTTTTTATTTCCAGCCTGGTATCATATAATGGTCCACAGTATTACTATAATTTATTATTGGTATATGAAATTAAAGTCAGAGTCACAGTAATATTTTATTGCAAATTAAAATTCTTACATAAGTACATTATTTGTTTATCATTTCAATAAACACAGATAAGAAAAATATTTTAGAACGTTAACAAAATATCTACAAATCAGTTCTGTATTATCATTGCCATTCGCTTATATATCAATAACATTTTGGGAGAGATATTTTTGTGGTGTATGAAAAAACAATTATTGGTAAAACATATAAAAACATTTTTGTTCATTATCTTCCAGATATAAATTAAAAAAAAAACAAAAAGAAGAATATTAGAGTGGTGTTCGTTTGGTTGAGTTTTTTCGCAAATACCTGAAAATCATTATTGTATTCATTTTATCGAAACTTGGTTTACTAGAAAGATTAGCCAGAACTGGTGATTCCGCCAAGTAAAATGAAGACCGTTCATCAATGTTATTATTATTTCAATTATTTTTTCATTGCGATTGGGAGTATTCAAGGTGATCCAGTGAAAAATTTGAGAGATGCTTCAATATAGTATGAATAACGCAGGCAATATTAGTTGAGTGGCTCGGATTTTGAATTGCCATACAAAGAATCAAAAAAGAATTAGGTCGGGTGACCGAGGGGACTAATCCATAGACTTCTATCAATCCATGTGATTTCTGGGATGAAACTGATTTCATTCATGTGAGATTGAAATTCAACAAGAGCTTGTGGAGATGTTTTCAATCAATCGTTGATCCAACAGCTATTTGCTGTTAGCATTTCTTCCTCTCGAAGGATCCAATCCAGAATCTACTGCAGCATTATAAGCAACATTGAAAATGTAACTCATGAAAAATAGTCATGAACATTGTTTCCAATGGTGAATAATATGCAGATTTGAAACACAATAAAATGTGAACCTGGAGGATTTGTACAATATACTTCTAAAGACTACAACTAATAAATAGTGGTATTAAGCTGGCCTGAAGTAGCTAATGCAAAATTAGTGAAAATCTCACGATGAAATCGGTAAATCCATCTCGCTAATGGAATCAATTCCAAACCCCTCCTATCATTCTCACTGTGAATAACCAGATATGTCTTTTGTCAAAACCAAACCAACCTGTTCAAACGTTCTTTTGATTTTCGCTATGGAAAATTGCAATTTTCAAACACTTTCTTTACGCGTCAACAATGTTCTCCTCTTACATCATTTATGGAAACAAGAGTAAATTTGATGGCAATTCACATTGCTGGCTTCTGGGAAATGGAGAGCTCTGAAAACTGGGAACGGTGTTTCGCACGCCCGTCATCAGATAAAATGAATAAATGGTCCTATCACCGATTGCAGGTTGGTAAATTCACTGGGAAGAATACGTTCATCTCCAAGAGCGAGGCGAATATCAAGAACCCTATGTACATCAGCAGACACGTGAGACCAACTTTCCAGTCTAATCTGAAACATAAAAAATATATATAAGAAACAAGTCGAAAAATAAAATATACAAATATGATCAATTCATTGAACTGCTAAACTTGTCTCCCCATATTAAAGTTTACTCCCTAAAACTGCTCTTGAGTCATTCAGAGAAGTGGCCAAATGAAGCGTATCACAGCTGTAATCAGGAACTGCAGCAACATTTTTGTAAAACGCAAGGACTCATCGATATTTATTTGAACTCTATATTCACTCTTTTTACACTTTACCTCAATTATAGGATGACAATCACTTTATATGTTAGACTTGCTAACATTAACTACATAAAATACACCCTGTGACAGACCCTGCATCTAGTGTCAGGAACCTCTATACCCATAATTCCACTACACTAGACCAAGGTGTTAAGACACCATCCTACCATGATAAATCCACTCAGAATCCAGCTCACTTAAATGGAGGAAGGCAAATTTCAGGTTATTGGACTCATCAATGTTTTAAAAGAAGACCCCTTGCAACGACCATCACCAATGAGGTCGCCGAATCAAATTGATCTCTGTAGTTTCAATCTCTGGGACAGAGTTTTGTTCACATTTAATTAGCCAAAGGATTTTTCTGATTCCTGCTTTTTCATGGTCACCCTGATAGTTTCGATGATGATATCTGTCAGAGTTCTTGCTGATACTTGCCTTGGAAAAAGTTATTTTACTGTCACTGAGCACTAATGTCCCCTCAGAGATACTGGGCGACCTTTTGTCGTAGATAGTCTTGTCCCGGTAATGCGTGGCTCTACCTTGATGGATCTCCTTTCCTTAGCTGTTTGTGTGATCATTCATGAGGCAAGAATCTCGGAGGCTAGGTGGTTCAACCAGGAAGCACCTCAGTCGCCTCCTCAGTAGCAGAATACCTCATGTATCTGCCTTGAACAGCAAAAGCAGAGCAGCAAGAACGATGATCCACCCAAACCACAGGCAAAATAGCCCTGAATAGTGGGTAAATCTAATGTATCGACAAGTATAGTTGACTTATATATGCCCTTATTTGGGAAGGTTGCTGCAGTCATCAAGGTTGAAATCTTGAACTTCAAACATCCAACGACAAATCGACTGGGATTTCATCAGTATGTCTTTATTGCTGCTTTATTGCAGAAAAAGCTCACAGGTATGATTTCAGAACTGCACCATCCAACCCGGATGATTATAAGTAACTTGAGAAGATGAGAAGAACGTTTCCTGGCTGGTAAGTCATAGGAGGCCTACTTCCAAATCAGAGGAGATCGTATTCCCAAACCACCACCATTCAGGAGCCTTTGCACTTTGGACCTACATACCTATTTTCATTACCGCTTGGTGGAGGGTACTACCACCACAAATTAGAGTTTAGTCTAACTCAAGTCAGAGCAGCAGAGTTCTTAGAAGCTAAAAGAGCTCTTTGAACTTCTTTGGTGACTATTTGTTGATGAAATGAGCAACTGAGAGAGAGGAGCAACTGAGGTAGGGAAATAATTAAATGAGTCTAGAGAGATAATCATTTTAAGACAAAGCACAAGCACTACAGAAAAGTCCTTGAGCCGCAGTCAAGTTCGTGGTGGACTGAGTTGAACCAACTCCAACCTTTCTTCGATGTTCCAGACCATCAAGATTTCAAGTGATGTTCGTGTCTTCAATCAGGCGGTTGGCTCTTTTCTGGATTGAATCCAGCAGCTCCAGGGTATGTTTGGGGGCGGAGCTCCATCCATAAGAACAATACTCCAAAGAAGGTCTGTTCTACAATACTCCAAAGAAGGTCTGTTCTGAGCTTTATAAAGCAACAAAGGTTGCTGAGGGGTGTACAGTTTCCTAGTTCGGAACAGTGTTACAAATTGAAAGAGTCATATTTTTAGAAGTGATTAATTTTTTGGGAAAGAAAGTTTTTGGCTTTCTACTACTCCATCTGATACAAAAAAAAAGGGATGATAGAATCTTCCAAAGTAGAACTCATGTGAATGATATCTGATTCTTATTCCACAACAAATGTTTGAAATACAAACTGAGTAGAGAAAAGTATCTTCTGTATAATTCAGTGTTCATATAGAAGTATTTGTTTCGAAAGAATTTTTTCTTTCGTGTAATTCAATGTTTATATGAAAGTAGCTGTTTCAGGAGGACTTTCGTTCAGTTTGTGTCTGAAAGTTACTTCTTTGCATGATCTACACATTCATGTATAGAGTTTCAAATTGATTACTTCCTTCCTTTCTTTGGAAGATTCTCTCATCCCCTTTTTTTTGTATCAGATGAAGTAGTAGAAAGCCAAAAACTTTCTTTCCCAAAAAAGTGTTACAAACTTTTGAGAAGCGGCTCTTGCAATTCGAGCGATATGATTGTGCCAAGACATATTGATGCCCATTTCAACTCCCAACAAACTTATCAAAGCAAAAAGTGGAATTGTTTATCCTGACTTTATAATATCCAATTCAGAGACATTTATATTTTCCCTTTCCTTTTTACGTTTCACCCCAATTCTAAATCACTTCAAAATCCTCATTGAGATGCAACCTCCTGCTGCGGTGAAGATGAGCATCCACAGCTGATATCCTGGAATCCAAATGGAATAACGAGACAATTATGCTGTCGTCTGCAAAGCAATATATTGGATTCTTGGTGAAGTATTTTACTGTTTTTCCACTTGAACGTTGTGTAAAGAGTTCTTTACATGCAGCCACTAAATATTTCAACTCGTATCCTAATGAAACATTCAGAACTCATTTTGGATGTTCATATCTGTTGCATATGTTTTCATTCTCTCGCGGATTTTTGTGGGCGAATCCCCTAACCTCATTCCAATTTAAAACAGAGATTAATTTCTAAACTTACTTGAATTTGTTCAGTGCGATGCTCAAATACAGCAAAATAAGCGTGGAAAACAATGCAAATGCACTGAAATTTATCCCCGACGAGTTGATCTGTATCCAGTTGTTTCCCGGGATTTTCGGGTAGAAAGTTTTGATCATCCACGGTATACCAAGGCACAGCAAAATATCGAAGGTATTAGAGCCTATTGAACTGCTCAGGCCCATTGTACCGTGACCTACAACGATTGAGAAAAGTTAATGAGAATTGCAATACCAAAAACTCATACATTTTATATACATTAATTTTTTTATTTCATGAATAAGTCGCTAATCGCTAATTGAATGTAGGTAGCTCGGGAAATTTGAACATAAACCTTATTTTTTAACCATGTATGTATGTAGTGGAAAATATTAAGGGAGATCAGCTACATGATTGCTAAATGTATAATGTTTTTTGTTAATAACTACTTTTAATGTTGTGGTATAAGCAGAAGAAGTAGTTGTTTTTCGGTACACATTTACCAGATTGTCCTGAGTTAAAACATTGAGGGAGATGAATCTTTCGAAATATTTATTTTTTTATCATTTATTATTTATCATTCATTACCGATACAAGTAATCATGGAATTACTAGGATGATGTGTACGAAACTGCTACTTCCAACTGAAGGACGAATTCTTTACGCAAGATGAGGGACTGCCAATGGGATCGCCACTTTCACCAGACATAGCCAACATATATATGGAGTGGTTTGAAATTTTGGCCATTGAAGAAGCTCAGAAGAAGCCCCGAGTCTGGTTGAGATACGTAGACGACACCTTCATAATATGGAACCATGGGAATACTGAACTAGACACCTTCCTGAAACACATCAACATCATGAGACCTTCCATCAATTTCACAATGAAAAAGGAAATCCACAACGAATTGCCATTCTTAGACGTTTTGGTGAAGAGGGCCGACACTAAGTGGGAGTGGGAAAACCCACTCACACAGGACAGTATCTGAACCAGAAATCCAACCACCATCAATCGACTAAGAGAGGAATCATCAAGACTCTACTGGACCATGCTTTTGGGCTTTGTGATACAAAGGAAGGTCTAGGCATCATCAAAAATGACCTTCAATGGGATGGTTACTCCAAAGTGATGGTAGAACAGACCTTAGCAAATAAATTATGTGATCTCACTATTTTTCGATCTATCAAAAGCGTTTGATACAGTATGCGCGGAATTTCTCATAAAAAAACTGTCATTGTTCGGGTTTCCACGAAATATAATAAATTGGATACAATCCTATATGACAAACAGAGAAATGGTTGTGATCTGCAATGGAGTTACATCTGAGTCAAAGACGGTAAAACTCGGGGTGCTACAGGGCTCTGTTCTAGGACCTCTACTGTTTCTTCTCTATGTTAATGATCTTCCTCAACATATAAAGGGAGGCTACGTCACAATGTTTGCTGATGATACAACGATAACCATAGCAGGCAATAATGCTGAGCAACTCATCAGCAAATCTGAACATATTATTGATCAGTTCAGTACCTGGTGCCAAAGAAATAAGCTCATTCTAAATACTTCTAAATCGATCAGTGTTAACTTTCACTTCAGAAGAAATATTCCAATTGGTCGACACTCTAGTTATGACATTAAAACTTCTGAAGAAATGAAATTTTTAGGGACGTTCCTAGACGCCAATCTAAATTGGGAAAGGCAGGTGGACTATATATGTGCTAAGTTAAATAGAGCATATTATGCCTTAAAACAGCTGAAATTCTGTTTGGATGAAACTGCCTTACTCAGCATATATTATGCCATGGCCTACCCTCATATAAGTCTTAATATTATGGCTTGGGGCAGAGCAAGGGATTTTTCCAGAGTTTTCATAGCACAAAAGCGCATCATAAGGCTAATCTTCAATATGGATTTCCGGGATAGCTACCGGCCAGTCTTTATAGACAAAAAAATATTGACAGCCCCTTTCCATCTTCATTTTTAAATGTATTTCATTTGTTAGGCAGAACAATAAATTATATGATAAGACTGCTTCAGATCACAGTCATAATACAAGAAACGGTGATCTCCAAAAAATCCCTCAGCATCTCATGACAAGCTATAAAAAATCCCCTCAGTATAATGCCATTACGTGCTTCAATAAGCTGCCAAATGAAGTTAAAAAAATCACAAGTGACAAGGTATTCCATGATTATGTTAAAACTATGCTTTTAGAAAGAGGCTATTACAGTTACCAAAATTTTTTAATTGACAATCTCACAAACAATCAAATTCACAGTGGACGAAATTTTATTTAGATTAAATTATGTGAATGATGTAAAATGTTTAGTTAATTTGAGGGCATCTATGCTCACTTGTATATGTGTGTATATATGTATGTGTATATATGTGTATATGTGTATATTTAGAGGTGATTCTGTGTTCAATCTCCAACTCTTTTTATCTTTACTAGCCTGTAGTACAACTGACTTACCATATATACCCAAGTGTATCAAAAATGGTGAATAAATATTATTATTATTATTATTATTAACTCCATAAGGAAGAGAAGCCGCCACAACCAGTACTTGTAATTCCCTACATCAGAGGATTATCGGTAAGGATAAAAAGGATTAGGTCCAAGTATAACATCAGGAATTACTTCAGATCTGGGAACACTAACCGTAGCAGCCTCACGAAAACCAGGCCACCAAACGCGGACTGCGATTCCAAGAATTGCATTTACCCGGTACCCTGCGAGTGCGGAGAATTATACATCGGTGAAACTAAGAGGCCATTGAAAGTTCGCATTGCTGAGAACAAGAAACACACACACAGCGAGGAGAAACCAGCAAATCCCAAATAGCAGAGCATGTTTGGACTCATCAACACAACATCAAGTGGGCTCGAGCTGAAATCATCCACAAAGAGGAACACTGGTTGAGGAGAAAATTCAAAGAAGCCGCATATATGTTGTTCAACAGCGCATTTAGCCAAGCTAGCGTAGAGATACGTAACATATTATAGAAACCTCTAATCAAGCGAGTAACGATCAACTCCCGCCAAACGGTCATCTCCCGCCAAAACCAATGAAGCGGAAAGAGGAAAGAGGGGATAGGTGAAAGCACTCGAATGTCGTATAAATAGTCGGATCTCGGAGGAATAAGTCCAGTTATCACCCGAAGACGATTGTGACATAACTTGGTTTGAAATCTTTTGATTTTAATTTTTTCATTTTTTGTTAATAATATTTTTAATTTTTCCAATTTTTTCAGCTTTTATTAAAATTTCAATTTTTATTTGTTTGGTTGTTGTTGTATTTCTTTGTATTTGTGTATTATTTCTTTGTAATTTCAGTATTTTGTTCAATAAAATTGTTATTTTCGGTTGATCTTTTTTAATATTTTTTCAGGAATTTCAAATCAATTTATATTATATTAGACAATGGAAGTTCGAACTGATGAAATACAGCACGAAATATCGTCAACCACCTTCAAACAAACATTTATTTTTTCAATCCAATTCATACTTCTGCAAAGCTTGTTATCAGGAGACGGTTGTTGAGATCTATTTATGATTTAATGAAGCACTATTGAAATAATCAATGGGTATGGGCCATTCATCACTGTCAGGTTAGAGTACCTACGTCAAACGTAAACCTGCACGCACTAGATATATCAGAGAGTTTCATTTTCGATTAGTCGGTTATGTCATTTCGAAATATGTAACCTGTTCAAAGGATAGAACTTTCAAATGGAACATCCTGTATTTTCCTATTTGGATGAAAACTTCTCAAATTCCCCTGCGATTTTCGATAGTTCTATGCTACAGGTATAAATGACATTTTACACGATATAATCGATTGAATTTGATGGGAATAAGAAAAAAATTATTATCTTCACCCACAGATACATCTCTTTGTATCATCTTCAAAAGAATAATATCGACATTTCCGAAATTTCACTAAAGTAATTTCCTTACTTCTGAATAATCAAATCATAATTGTTTCGCAAAACTGAAGATACAAATTACATATTATTTTTGTATAACAAATATTTAGAAATAATGAATATTTGAATAACTATCTTACAAATTTAGTTATATTTCAATGTTTTACGTCAATGACAGTAGATGTCTTTCATCAAACTTGCACCTTTTCTTGAATTTTTATTGTTCCATGGTTTGTCCTTTGACAGAAATGATATTTTCAATTCTGTGACAAACTTCATATGTCATAATCCAATTTCAGTGTTCTATGGTAACTGAGCACATGTGCTTTGATCTGTTGAATCACTAGTTTACAGCAAATTTACGACTGTAATGCCAAAGGCAGTATTTTGTTAATTGTTGGTCCCTAAATGCGAAAATGATAGTAAAAATTTCCCAACACGTGAGATTTTTGAGTTATGAATTTTTTTATAAAAATTTACGAAATTTCAAATTTGCTTTTTCCCTAAATTGAGGAATTGTTTAAAATCTGGCAATACAGCTTCTAAAATGAGTTTTAATGCCGTTCTGCTCCATAATGGTGACAAAAGACCCTCTATTCCTCTTACACATGCAGTTGCCATGAAGGAAACACACGAAAGTATGTCACTTATTGAAAATTCAATAAGTTATAATACGTTTAAGTGGCAAATATGTGGTGACCTAAAAGTCATAGTCAAGTCAACTGAAGAATATACCTCTTGTTAATCCCAAAAACGTTTTGTTACCTCCATTACACATTAAAAAATTTGTAAAAGCATTAGCCAAAGAAGGTGATGGATCTTGAACACGATTTTCCAAAATTAAGTGATGCAAAGCTCAAGGTAGGCATATTTGTTGACCAAAAATTAGAAAACTGCTAAGTAATCAACAGTTTGATCAAAGATTGAGTACCTAATGTTGAATAAGCTGCGTGGAGTTCTCTCAAAAGAATTGTTTCGGAGTTTTTAGGGAACAAGAAAGTAGAAAATTACGAAACACTTATTGTAGAAGAACTACTTGAAAACTAGTGCAGAATGGGATGTCGCATGTCTCTCAAAATCCATTTCTTGCACTCCCATTTGAATTTTTTCCCAGAAAGTTTGGGTGATGTCAGTGACGAACAAGGGGAAAGGTTCCACCAAAACATACTGATAATGAAGCAAAGTTACCAAGGCAGATGGGATGCAGCAATGATGAGGGATTATTGTTGGTTCCTCATGAGGGAAAAAGATGAAACATATAAACGAAAGTCAACATTTTCAAAAAGGTTATGCACAAAATACTTCATTTGAATGTTTTTCATGTGTATTGTAAATAATGTCTGTTATCTTCAAAGTATTTTGTTTTTTTTTTCTTGTTTTGATGTTATATTTCCGTATAATATGTGAAAATTCTTGTATAAAATAAAAATAACTATAACCCAAAATCTTTACGTGATGGAGAATTTTTGATGTTTAAGTCGCAGTCAGGAAGCTTTAAACTCTCATGTATAGCCATTACAATATTAGTCGCAATTTTTTTTCTTATTTGTTGGCTAGTGATATTTTCAAATGTTTTGCAGTAAGTTTCAGCAAGCAATCCACGATTTGTGAAAGTCGCCTATAGAATAAATGAAAATCATTCAGTTTCAGCAATTAACTATCCCAAGCATCGGCTTTATTGCTTGCTTTCCTATTCGCTTTACTTCAACTATGTTTATATTTCAGATTTCAAATCATTCACAGGCGAACTTTGTAATTCAATCTCATTTTCTTACAACTCTCACCTTGTTTCGCAACTATGACACTGGAGACAGCTTCAGGAACGCTAGTTCCAGCCGCAAGGAATGTCAGCCCCATAACTGAATCAGGAATATCAAGAGTATCACCTAAAAGCAAATTAAAATGTGAACCCTTTGATAACTAATGAAATGTATTATGAATACACTGGCCGTTATTCGATGAACAGCAATAACACAGTCCACAATAATAATTACGGAATTTATTCAAGACTCGTTTCGCTATACTGTAGCTCCATCAGGTGAAGGTTCATTAAATTATTCTACAATGTCTCATACGGGTATATAGCTTTAGGTAAATACAAAAGGTGATACGATAATTGATTGACTTTGACAAAACAGGTAGGTTTTGAAAAATAAATTACAATTTTTTTTCACTTCAATTCAATTATACAAACATATAGATATAAAATGAGATGATTTGTGCTGGTGTTTCTGCCTAAACCATTTATAATAGTGTGAACAGAGATATGAACGTTTATTGAGTGAATGGAGAAGGGAAGAAATAGTCTCAAGCAGTGTTACCTAGAAAAAATTGTTTCAAAGGTGGCTATGTTGAAGAATATATGCTTTTGAGTCTGTTTCAAGATGGTTTTGGTTATAATTTGAAACGCAGCAAATTCAGTTCGTCAGGATAAGAGGAATATAATCCAACGCCCTTCGTGGTATTAGCCAGGGGAGTAGTTGTTTTTTGATAGGGGTCAGTCCATTAAACCTACTGTGTAGGTATATAGAGACTGGCTTGAATGTTTTGAAGTTCATTTGCTTTAGATTTGTTTACTGCCAGTTTTCAAGCGTAGCCCACTGACTAATAAGAAAGTTTTTCTTCCTTATTCAGAGGAATCGAGCAAATTACGGATATGCAGTTGGTTAGTACCTCGTCCACTAGATGGAGTAACATTTTGTGATGTTCGTTCCAACTTCGGAAGAGGAATGAAATACTCTGGAAGAATTCCGATTTTCAATTGTGGAATATCATTGACTTTAGGTTGATGATGGTCACTATCTTGCACTGACGAGTGGCTAATTAGCCCGAAACCGGTCTGCAAGTGTGCCTGTTCCATAACTTGAAGGTCGACTCTTTCAGTTGTATTGCCAATTGCATATGCAGGAAATTTTCTGTGAAGATTCCTGCACTGACGCCTGTCGGATATAATCCAACGGCCTTCGTGGTATTAGCCAGGGGAGTAGTTGTTTTCTGATAGGCGTCAGTCCATTCAACCTACCGTGTAGGTATATCTGAGACTGGCTTGAACGTTTCGAAGTTCATTTGCTTTAGATTTGTTTACTGCCAGTTTTCAAGCGCAGCCCACTGACTAATAAGAAAGTTTTTCTTCCTTATTCAGAGGAATCGGGCAAATTACGGATATGCAGTTGGTTAGTACCTCGTCCACTAGATGGAGTGACATTTTGTGATGTTCGTTCCAACTTCGGAAGAGGAATGAAATACTCTGGAAGAATTCCGATTTTCAATTGTGGAATATCATTGACTTTAGGTTGATGATGGTCAATATCTTGCCCTGATGAGTGGCTAATTAGCCCGAAACCGGTCTGCAAGTGTGCCTGTTCCATAACTTGAAGGTCGACTCTTTCAGTTGTATTGCCAATTGCATATGCAGGAAATTTTCTGTGAAGATTCCTGCACTGACGCCTGTCGGATATAATCCAACGGCCTTCGTGGTATTAGCCAGGGGAGTAGTTGGTTTTTGATAGGCGTCAGTCCATTCAACCTACCGTGTAGGTATATCTCAGACTGGCTTGAACGTTTTGAAGTTCATTTGCTTTAGATTTGTTTACTGCCAGTCTTCAAGCGTAGCCCACTGACTAATAAGAAAGGATGAGAGGTGTACTCGGTTACAGCGCTATAAGTATTTTCTATAATGTTACCCAATTTGGTACTGAAGAGCCTTAGGGCAAGTGTCTTGAGGCGAAAACATCGATGTATACCAGTGAGGATGACAGTGTTCCATGTAAGTGCAATTTTTTACCGTTCATTTAAAGTAGAACTCATGTGAATGATATCTGATTTTTATTCCACAACGAATGTTTGAAATACAAACTGAGTAGAGAAAAGTATACTTCATATAGAAGTATTTGTTTTGAAAGATGTTTTTTCTTTCATGTAATTCAATGTTTATATGAAAGTAGCTGTTTCAGGACGACTTTCTTTCAGTTTGTGTCTGAAAGTTACTTCTTTGCATGATCTACACATCCATGTATAGAGTTAGGTACTTATTTTCAAATTGATTACTTCCTTCCTTTTTTTTGGAAAAATTCCCTCATCCTTTTTTTTGTATCAAGATGGAGTAGTAGAAAGCCAAAAACTTCATTTCCCAAAAATTAATCACTCCTAAAAATATAACCCCTTCATTTCAAATAAAATTCCTCTTGGCTGGTATTAAATCAAATAGGTGAATGAATGTCATTACGATATCATCGATGACATAAGCAGATCGAGCTTATTCCGTGACATTCAAAATCGTAATTCATGAAAGAAGTGTGTGTATTTTCTATAATGTTATCCAATTTGGTACTGAAGAGCCTTAGGTCAAGTGTCTCAAGGTGAAACATCGGTGTATACCAGTGAGGATGACAGTGTTCCATGTAAGTGCAATTTGTTACCATTCATTTAAAGTGAAACTCATGTGAATGATATCTGATTTTTATTCCACAACGAATGTTTGAAATACAAACTGAGTAGAGAAAAGTATCTTCTGTACAATTCAGTGTTTATATAGAAGTATTTGTTTCGAAAGAATTTTTTTTCTTTCATGTTATTCAATGTTTATATGAAAGTATCTGTTTCAGGACGACTTTCTTTCAGTTTGTGTCTGAAAGTTACTTCTTTTCATGATCTACACATCCATGTATGGAGTTACTTATTTTCAAATTGATTACTTCCTTCCTTTTTTTTTGGAAAGATTCCCTCATCCTTTTTTTGTATCAAGATGGAGTAGTAGAAAGCCAAAAACTTTCTTTCCCAAAAATTAATCACTCCTAAAAATATAACCCCTTCATTTCAAATAAGATTCCTCTTGGCTGGGATTAAATCAAATAGGTGAATGAATGTCATTACGATGTCATCGATGACATAAGCAGATCAAGCTTATTCCGTGACATTCAAAATCGTAATTCATGAATGAAGTGTGTGTATTTTCTATAATGTTATCCAATTTGGTACTGAAAAGCCTTAGGGCAAGTGTCTTAAGGCGAAACATCGATGTATACCAGTGAGGATGACAGTGTTCCATGTAAGTGCAATTTGTTACCATTAATTTAAAGTAGAACTCATTGCCATTGCCATTGTATGGGGAAACACATATTGCGTTTTTGTAAAACTATCTAGTGAAAATCTCACAATTAATTGTTTTTAGAATACGAAAATTGATAAAATTGGTGCATCACAAAGTTGAATCATCAGATATTTAGTCGGGTAATGACTGTGAGGCTATAGTGAACCATATGACTTCGGAATAAAATAATTGATATGGCTAATGAACCTCAATTTTCAATCTATTGTCAACCCCAAACATTTCATTTTTTCGCTATATTCCAATTTGTGATTATTGACAAAAATTATCAGTGTCTCTATTCCGATCCATCTCATTACATACGCCTTTTTTGTTGACAAGAATGAAGAGAATCATTATTATTATATAATAATAATAATAATAATCGTCTTTATTGTTACCCAGCTGTAGTTACATACAAATATTTTAAAAAATTAGAGAGCTAGTTGCTGACATATCAAAAGGCGAAGTTCAACTCACTTTAGCACAAGTGCTACTGAGTTGTTCTTCCACTCAACCTCAACTTCCAAAATATTTGGGGTCAACTCACCTATGACTGTTATCAACCAAGCTACCATGTAGGAAGTAGATCCTATCCAGAAAATGCACATCATGAAGGTCGCAATGAATAATTTCGGGAATTTTCGACAATCCGGTATGGACAAATAAAGGATAAAGGATATCGGCCAGGTAATTACCCACCAGAATTTCCCTTTTGTTGTCTGCTCCTTTGGCCATTCCCAGATTTTGGTTGACTCTTCTGGAAATTGCGATGAGAATATTAATATATTGGTTAAATAAAACAAAATCGTGTTTGGTGAGGAAATATGTGTTTTTGAAAATCTACCTTAGAAAATTAAGTAAATCGATCATGTCAGATGAAGTCGTGTGATAACTCGATAAAAAAGATTGTTTCCATCGATAAATTCAAATTTATCAATTATTAAATGTAAAATAAGTCATTATCAGGACTCTGATTGACGTAAGTCACGATTTAAAAAAAAAAGTTGGTGATCGAAATAAAACTTTACAGTTTTTGCCTTTTTTTTCCAAACTTTCTCACACAGTACGAATGAGAAAGAGACAGACCTCTAACTGCAGAGATCTGAATGGAATGAAAATATGGTTCGAATTTGTATTGCAAAAAGAGCTGATAGGCACCATATACTCGTATCAAATATGAAATTTCAACTGTTGTTTTCCTATTTATCTTGTGCTGGAAGCAGTTTCAAAATGATGATGAAACAGCAGAGC
Source organism: Leptinotarsa decemlineata (assembly GCF_025532065.1). Classification (NCBI taxonomy): domain Eukaryota; kingdom Metazoa; phylum Arthropoda; class Insecta; order Coleoptera; family Chrysomelidae; genus Leptinotarsa; species Leptinotarsa decemlineata. The sequence goes on along the minus strand of NW_027412546.1, from coordinate 561,160 downwards.
ACATACTTTGTGCCTGCCCCGCTGGGGACCGTATCAGGTTTTGAAGTTTGGCAGCGCCTAATGAAGAAGAGCCACCTGACCTGATAGACCACTCACCATACAAACAAATCGGCTTCGTTAAGTAGCTGGGTTTATTTGGTCGAGTTCGAATATGTGTGAGCCACAACAAATCCTTGCGGGTTGCGGTGGAGGGCCGAATAGACTCACTCACTTTGAACCTCCTAACCTAACCTAATCCTATTCATCTTTGAAACTTGCTGTGCCATCTACCAGGACATTTGAAAGCATTCCTTGGGAAGACAACATACTAAATATAAATATGATTTTTCGAGAGAAAATATGAGATTCTGATATATATTACGTCATATCGTATGAGTATTTTTTTTATTCAAAATTGTTGATGTTTTGGAATGTATTTTTCTCTACCTTCAGAAAATATTACATAGGCATGCTTATATGTGTGTATTATATGTTTACAGGGTACAGCTCGATGTACGTCGTTTAGCCGTATTTTGGGAAATAATAGATTCATAGTAAAAATTGGAAAAAATAAACTAGGTATTCGGTATTTCGCTATAACCGGAAATTTTGAAAAATAGTCATTATTTTTAGTCAGTGAAGCATATTGAATAACCTTCATTTGCCAATTTTCAGAATATGAATCCTATTATTTTCCAAAATGCGGCTAAGCAACATTTATCGCGCTGTACCCTGTATATGTGTATATATGTACACTATATACGTTTATATGTTTGGGTATATTCAGATATATATACAAACGAAATGTATGAGCATATTACCCAATATGTGTATATATGTATACTATATACGTTTATATGTATGGGTATATACATTTTTTTCCTGTATATATTCGTCAATTCAGATATGTCTATACAAGCGAAATATCCAAGCATATTACCTAATTTTTCGCAATCCTCTAGTGTGAGATCATTTTCCAGAATTTCTTGAACTGCCTCGTATTTCCCATTCTTATGAAACAATAAAGGATGAGTTTCACTCAAGACTTCAACGTAGTAATTCCTCTTTTTGAATTTAGCAACGCATTTACTGGCGGTTCGATTCAGTTTATTGTTGAAACACATCACTGAAATGAAATGAAAAAATTAGTAAGGTTCAAAATTGAAGGATTTCACCAGTTCGGACTTCCATTGTCTAATATATAAAATGATTTGAAATCCCTGAAACAACTAAAAAAAGAATTAAAAATGAATAGCTGAAAATAACAATTATTTCAAGCAGAAATTACCTAAAAATGAAATGATAGTGAAATAAAATACAAGTAAAAATAGAACGATTGATCAAAAAATAAAGAAATAAAAATGAAAATAAAAAGTTAAGAGATTCTAAGCCATGTTAGCTCCCGACGTTTCGACTATTAGTATCTACAGTCGTCTTCGGGTGATGACTGGACTGGTCAGTCGGTAGCCAAGCGGTTCGGCGTGGGTGCTTTGTTCACTCACTCGAATTGACTGCCGTGTTGGTCGGTGGTTCAAGCCCTAGTCTGAACGATCGATCTTCACTTGCTACCGTCCAACCCGTGTTAGGAATCACACGTTAAAAGGTAAGACCTCGTTAATCCTTAGCTCGCACAAGTTTCTACTTCTGAGGGTTGTCGTTCGTAGGGGTGCGACAGCTGGTTAACGGAAAAACAGATTTTAAACAGATTTTTTTTTTTTTAATATGTCGTTCGAGTACTTTCACTTATCCCCGCTTTCCATTTTCCGCCTCACTGGTTCCGTGGGAGATGACCGTTTGGCGGGAGTTGGCCATTTTTCGCTTGATGATGTTTTTCCATATGTTGCGTATCTTTACGCTAGCTTGGCTGAATACGTTGTTGGAGAACATGTACGCGGCTTCCTTGAATTTTCTCCTAAACCAATGTTCCTCTCTGTGCAAGATCTCAGCTTGGGACCACTCGATGTTGTGTTGATGGGTTCAAACATGGTCTGCTATTCCTGATTTGCTGGTTTCCCCTCGCTGTGTGTGTTTCTTGTGCTCGGCAATGCGAACATTCAATGGCCTCTTAGTTTCACCAATATAGGATTTTCCGCACTCACAGGGTATCCGGTAAATGCAATTCTTGGAATCGCAGTCCGCGTTTGGTGGCCTGGTTTTCGTGAGGCTGCTACGGATAGTGTTACCAGATCTGAAGCAGGTTCTGATGTTGTACTTGGAACCAATTTTTCTTCAAAATTGAAATTGGGTTCCAGACCGAGCACTTTTTCCAAATACCAGAAAACTCCTGAAGATGCCAACTTAGTTTGTGAAACGCTCGTAGAGAGGAGTAAGTATTGAAGTTCTGGTGGTTGGGAAAAGTTTTAGGTTTATTCTTCTATGCGATAGTATTACATATTTCACAAAATTTCCATTAAAATTGTGACAGTGGCTCATGACAATTTGAATCGATGGATATATTTATCATCCAGTATTACGGCAATTTCCGAAATGAACTGTAAATATTCATTGAAATTCGATGATGACGACAAAAAGTATAGAACGACAATAATATATTCACAAATGGTCATCAATCAAATGTTATCTCAATTGGCCATGACACAAGCTCCGCGTATTTCATGAAAATGTTTTTCAAATTCCATGAACTCAATTAATATTTGAAGAAGTTGAAAAGTAACATGAGAATGAATGTCACTGAATTCAATTCCGGAGAACGAAAAAACTTTAATTGGAATCCTTTACAAAATTGTGTAATGGAAAAGTAGAAAACCAAATCCTTTCTTTCCCGAAAAAATTCATAAAGTTCACACAAAAAAATACGACTCAGATACGAAAAATCATAAGACCTCTCAATTTGCAAATTACCAATCCTAGAACAAGATCTGTGCATCAATTTACTCAAGATCTTGAATTTTCTCAACTTCTCGAACTTTTTATAAAAAATCTATTCCATCGAATTCCTAGGTCACTCGAACTAATTTTCTACTCCTGTATCATGCAGCGACTTCTTGAATTCTTGTGTGTCGTTTACTCGAAACCTAATGAAACTGTAGCAAAAAACAGACAGATATTGATGAACTCCTAGGGAACTTTTTCGTCAAAGAATGTAAGTCGCACTGGAATAAAAAGCAGACAATTCGCAGTTTGAAGCAAAGAGAGACAATACCTAGTTTTTAGGTTTTATATTGGGCTTATTTAATCAATCATCAGTTGCTATGTGCAGTCATTAGTATCTCTATGGCGTGTTCATTTTCATAGTGAGCGTTTCAAATGAAAAAAACTCAGACAAAATATAAGGAATAATCAAAATCTGTCACTTCCATTGATCATTGATATGGATAGTTATGGGAGGAGTGTGAAATGAAATAGAACTGAGCATATCCAATGACTGAACATCTTGAGCGACCATCTTTTAAAGATTACGAGAGCATTATTCAGCACATCTGCGACGCTTGATATTTCCATAGTATTCGGATTGACTCTGATTTAACGTTTTGGCTCATTCAAATTTTTGATTATTCCTCAGTATTTGGCAGCCCAACTCTCACAGCCTACCATCCCTTTCTGATTAAACTACGTTATGTGAACATCATGTTATGTGACGTTATAATACCAAATGACCAAATGAGATGACGACTCCAGAACCGGTGAAGAAAATCCACAAAATGGTACTGAATGATCACTGACTGAAAGTGCGCGAGCTAGCAGACTTAGTAGGCTAGTAGGTTAGCGGGCTAGCAGGTTAGTAGGCTAGCAGCTAACAGACTTAGTAGGTTAGCGGGCTAGCAGGCTAGTAGGATAGCAGCTAGCAGACTTAGTAGGCCGTACGAGCTGCTAAGACGAGCATCGCAGTGGCCGAATTAATGAGGTGACGACTTCAGAAACGGTGGAGAAAATCCACAAAATGGTACTGAATGATCACTGACTGAAAGTGCGCGAGCTGGCAGACTTAGTAGGCTAGTAGCTTAGCGGGCTAGCAGGTTAGTATTCTAGCAGCTAACAGACTCAGTAGGCTAGTAGGTTAGCGGGCTAGCAGGTTACTAGGCTAGTCGCTAGCAGACTTAGTAGGCTAGAAGGATAGAGGGCTAGCAGGCTAGTAGGTTAGCAGACTAGCGGGATAGTAGCATAGAAGCTAGCAGACTCAGTAGGCCGTACGAACTACTAAGACGAGAATCGCAGTGGTCGACTGAATGGGGTGACTAGAAACGGTGAAGGGAATACACAAATCGGTACTGAATTATCACTGACTGAAAGTACGCGATCTAGCAGACTTAGTAAGCTAGTGGGCTAGTAGGTTAGCAGGATAGTAGGCTAGAAGCTAGTGTGATGGCAGGCTAGTAGGTTAGCAGACTAGCGGGATAGTAGGCTAGAAGCTAGCAGACTTAGTAGGCCGTACGAACTACTAAGACGAGAATCGCAGTGGTCGACTGAATGGGGTGACTAGAAACGGTGAAGGGAATACACAAATCGGTACTGAATAATCACTGACTGAAAGTACGCGATCTAGCAGACTCAGTAAGCTAGTGGGCTAGTAGGCTTGTAGGTTAGCAGGATAGTAGGCTGGAAGCTAGCAGACTTAGTGAGCTAGTGGGGTGGCAGGCTGGTAGGTTAGCAGGCTAGCAGGATAGTAGGCTAGAAGCTAGCAGACTAAGTAAACCGTACGTGCTGCTAAGACGAGCATTGCAGTGATCGACTAAATGAGGTGACGACTTCAGAAACGGTGAAGGAAATCCACAAAGCGGTACTGAATGATCACTGATTGAAAGTACGCGAGCTAGTAGACTTAGTAAGCTAGTGGGCTAGCAGGCTGGTATGTTAGCAGGATACTAGGCTAGCAGCTAGCAGACTCAGTAGGCCGTACGAGCTGCTAAGACGAGCATCGCAATGGTCGACTAAATGAGGTGACGACTTCAGAAGCAGTGAAAAACATCCACAAAGCGGTACTGAATGATCATCGACTGAAAGTGCGCGAACTAGCAAATATAGTAGGCTAGTAGGCTGGTTAGCTAGCAAGCTAGTAGACTTGTAGCTAGCAGACTTAGTAGGCAGTACGAGCTGCTAAGATGAACATCGCAGTGGTCAACCAAATGAGGCGACGACTCGGGAAACGGTAAAGAAAATCTAAAAAGTGGTATTGAATGATAATCAACTGCAGAGCAGACTCAGTAGGCATTTCAAAAAGTGCGGTACATCGTATATTATCCGAAAATTCGGACATAAGAAAGCTGTGTGCCATATTCTTCGAAATTTTCAAAGTAGATATGTTCTAATGATAGATACTTACAGAATATATATAACGAGTAAAGTAGAACTAATGTTAAAGCTTCGTGGAAGTAAATCCTCCCGTCTTGTAATACTGCAATCAAGGAAATCACTGAGATTCCATACATCAAGCTATCACGACTAATTGGCCACCAATCTACTTCCAAGACCTGCGAAAGAATTTCATTTATGAAAGCCGTAAAATCATTTTATCAAATTAAAATCACAGACTGGCGTTTTTAACTTATTAAAATGGAAGAATTATGACTGCTTGATGTCACTATACTATTTATTTACAAACGAGAAAACCCCAATTCAGTTTGCGATGCATTAAAACCGATATCACAAAGCATAATTTATACAATAATTAAATGACTGGGTTGAGTGGTTTTGAATCAATTCAGATTCTTTGTGAAAAAACAATTTTATAAACTACATGGAATTAATGAATAGTGACCATATTTTGTTGAATGGGATACAATAACTGTTTGTACATTGTCGCTCTATTTGGAACATACGAGTACAATGATATAAGTGTGAGAATTGATTTCAGGACAATCAAAGTGCCCTGATAAAATTTTGTAGTATGAAGGTATGTCTCCACAAAGATATAAAAAAAACTCTCTCAAATTTCGGGATTCAGTCTACATTACCAGAATTGTTTTGGAAATCAGCATCAGCAGAAAATAAATTGGATACATGTGTGAATATTCCGCAAGATATTTACGATCCCTGCATGTAAATATGTAGAGAGGCAGATCGTACATTAGTCAAATATTCAGTTTAACGGTATTTCCATTCCACGAGGCAAATGTTCACCGATTGGCGTCGTGAAAAACTCGATATTGTGTCAGAGCGCAGCGAAAAACTGCGAAAATATCATGAACGCGTTTCCAAATTGATCAGATAGGCGACGAATTGCATTTTCAGAGAAGTATAAACCATGACGAAAATCAGCTTCGCTCATTCTGTTTTCCCCATAAACAATTTCCGACAGATTGTTGTTGTAGTGATATAATTCCGTATGACATAGTTTCGAACATAAAAAACCCTATGGAAAAAAAGTAACGTTGACAGCAGTTAATATCGTTTCCTACTAATACTTTATTGTAAGATATTTACTTCCTTCCTTTCTTTGGAAGATTCCCTCATCCTTTTTTTTGTATCAAGATGGAGTAGTAGAAAACTTTCTTTCCCAAAAATTAATCACTCCTAAAAATATAACCCCTTAATTTCAAATAAGATTCCTCTTGGCTGGGATTAAATCAAATAGGTGAATGATTGTCATTACGATGTCATCGATGATATAAGCAGCTCAAGCTTATTCCGTGACATTAAAAATCGTAATTCATGAATGAAGTGTGTGTATTTTCTATAATGTTATCCAATTTGGTACTGAAGAGCCTTAGGGCAAGTGTCTTAGGGCAAAACATCGATGTCTACCAGTGAGGATGACAGTGTTCCATGTAAGTGCAATTTGTTACCATTCATTTAAAGTAGAACTCATGTGAATGATATCTGAATTTTATTCCACAACGAATGTTTGAAATACAAACTGAGTAGAGAAGAAGGAGGAAAATAATTGAAAAAAAATTATGTATTGAGAGAAATGTGTATAAAATATGATTAAAAGGCATCGTCATAAAATTCTTACAAACTATAATAGGGCCTCTCGCTAAGAAAATTCTTTGTAGATTTTCAAAATTCAGTACAGATTACTACGCATTTTAGGTAGTTTGGAAGATAATTATACATCTTGAGACCATTATACAATATACAATTTTTAATTAAAGTAGTGTTAGGTATGGGAAGACTTAAATTTAGAATCTGGCGTGTGGTGTAATGAGAGACAATAGAGGGAAGTTCTGTACTATGTTTATGCACTAAACAAACTGTTTCTAAAATGAATAGAGCATACAGTGATAAAATTTTGTTTGCTACAAACAAAGGCCTACAAGAATCTCGCCGCCTGGCTCTACAGAGAAATCCTAATGACCTTTTCTGCAGCATAAAAATCGACTCGAGTCGAATTTGATTACTTACCCCCCAGAAAGGTATCCCATATCTTAGATGTGATTCTAGTAATGAATAATAGACAGTTTTATCTGCAGTTAGTCCTAGTTCGTTAAAGTTATTTTCACAGCATAACATCCAGATTAAATTTTTTTATTGAGAGATATTATGTGGTCCTCAAATTTCAATTTGTTATCAATTAATAACCAAAGAAATTTGTTGCATGACGTGTTCTCAATCACATTCGAATTCGAAGCTGGAGGAATATTATCGAGAATGAAATTAAAGGCCAAAACTTTAGTTTTTGAGACATTGAAAGCTAATAAATTTGCCTTACACCAATCTGAAAGTTTGGAAATATCAGAGCAAATGGCATTATATAGATCATTTGTGTTGGCATTGCGCCATAATATTGTAGTATCGTCGGCGAATGAAGTAAATTTATCCTCAATAGTCAAGTCATTAATATTGAGTAGAAATAGGGTAGGTCCCAGTACTGATCCTTGTGGTACTCCGTTAGATATGTTAGAGACATCAGATACTGTTGTATATTTAATCGTTTGACTTCTATCCGATAGATAAGAAGCAAACCATTTATGAATAATACCTTCAATACCATAGAGATAAAATTTCCTGAGCAGAATTTCGTGAATAACACAGTCAACTGCTTTAGAAAAGTCGCAAAAGACTGCTGCTGTAATCTCCCGTCTATTAATGTTACTATACACTTCATATAAAAATGAAAATATGGCATCATGAGAATTTTTGTTTGACTGGAATCCAAATTGCTTGGAGCTTATTATATCACCGAAGTTCAAATGTTCTGTTAAACGTATTTTTACAAGTTTTTCAATGATTTTTGCTAACGACGGAATAAGAGAAATTGGGCGATAGTTCCGAGGATTCTCTAGATCACCACCTTTGTAAAGAGGGATTACGATCGAAGTTTTTAAGAACGAGGGAAATGAACCCGTTAGTAATGAATGATTGATTGCCTTCGCAAAAGCGTTTAGAGCAATAGCAGGAAAATTATCAAAGATTTTCATGGATAATTCGTTGTTACCAAATGCCGATTTATTTTTAAATGAAGCGATTATTGCCTGTAATTCGCAAACATTAGTATGGTATGAAATTAGTGCTTACCATATTTGCAAAAAGGCCACAACACGCAGGTACTGCTAGAATATTGAATACTGCTGATCCGACAACGGTACCAACCCCCAAGTCCCCCTCCGTAACGAAAGTACCAACGCAATTGATGAACAACTCTGGGCTAGAACTTGCAGTGGCCATAAAAGTGGCACCGGCTATGTCTGGCTTCATATTTAAACCTGTAACAAAAATGCTGACTCAACAGTGGTACAATGGTAAATTAATTGTTGATTAAAAAATCATATCTATAAATGGATCACTCCTCAAGTTGGTACCATTGTTTTCAACATGACACTTGACCCATCCTATCTCAAGTTGCCCTTCTTTCATACTTTGACTGAACCATGTATTGTATTTTCTTTGCCATCAGCCTGTTTTGTTTTATACAGGGTGTCCCTGGACTTCCTCTTTTCCTCTCGGGAATGTATAGATGGGGTCAAAATATCACCAGTACTTCATATAACTTTTTTCCTAAAAGTCTTCGTAACCAAGTTACGGGCCCTCGAAGTTACAAAATGAAAAATGTTTTTCTTTGATAACTTTTCAAGTGAATATTCAAAATCATCCAAATTTTGGTAATTGACCAAACAAATGAATTCCGTCGATGAGCTTTCATGCAGGAGTCTGTTTTGCTACAAAGTCAGGAACGGACTACCCCCGATGGTCCACACGCCAAAACTTTGAAATGACAGATATTTTTCAATATTTTTCAACAAAATAAGGTTACTTGGACAATTTTATGAATAAAAGTACTCGTGTGGAAAGTCGATCGGAGCAACGAGTCTTGATAAAAATGTAGTTCTACTCGACGACATCAAACCCGCTCGTCCACCATTATTTGAAATGAATAATTATCAAAGCAGAAATAATAATGATAACGTTAATTCAACAACATTTATAACAGGAATAATACAAAGTATGCTAAAATGAAGTCGTAAACAAAAAATACAGTACCTATATGGAAGTTTAAGTCACAATTGTGATAGCAGATATTTTTTCAAAAGAAATATCAAGTTCTGTAGATTCATGGTGTTTTTAAACTAACAAGCTACTCTACTATGAAATATCGAATTCATTCCATATTTTGTATGTACATAATACGTGTGGAATAATCACGTTTCGTGTTGATCAGTTATCTGAATCTCATGAAACTCAACATTCGAATGTTTCAAATTCTTCTTCACAGCTAAACTGTTGAGGAGTTTCACTGATAATTATAATTTTATGGGAGAAATTCTTTAACACGAATCTAAATTTAGCTGAAAAAACGCACATCGGAAAAAATATTTACTATACTAATAAAAAGCAAACGAATGAACTACAAAAACGGCTGCACATGATCAGGTGAAAAATATCCAGGGAATAATTATGTTCCATTTCTTTCACAGATGTTGACAAAAAAACCTTTTAGAAAGTTTTGATAAAAAATGAGAAACTGGAATGCGATTTTGTTTTGTTGAGTGGTGCGTTGTCATATGACTATCATTGTATTGTCAATATTCTATAGGATATTTTGAATTTTTTTGATATGGCCGAACAGTTTACATTCAATGAATATGCAGATATGTATGTATTTTATGGACGAGCATTTTGTAATGCTGCAGAAGCTCGTCGTCTGTATTCCGAGCATTTTCCCAATCGAACGGTACCGTCAAGAGAAACATTCGAGCGTGTCGATCGCAGCTTGAGGGAGGCAGGTATGTAATAATTGATAATTAATTTGAGCACGTTGTTTTATTTCGATATTATTGTAGGTACAGTTTTGCCAAAACGAGGTGGTGAGGGCGCTCCTAGGACTGTACGTACCGTTGTATTGGAGGAAAATATTTTGGAAGCCGTCGCTGATGATCCTTCAATGAGCATCAGAAATCTATCAGAACAGTTCCATACATCCAAGTCCACTATTCATAGAATAATTAGGGAACAACTGCTTCACCCATTTCACATCCAGAAGGTACATGCAATTACACCTCAAGATTTTCCAGCACGACTGGAATATGCCAATTGGTTCATGGATAGGCAAAGAGAGGATATGACTTTTATTAATCGAGTTTTATTCACTGATGAAGCAGGTTTCAGTAGAGATGGAGTTATCAACTCTCATAATCTCCATATATGAGCCGAAGAAAATCCCCATGGGATATTGCAAACCAAACACCAACGGAAATTCAACGTGAATGTTTGGGCTGGTATCATAGGAAACCATCTTATAGGACCATTCGTTCTACAGGACCGATTGAATGAAGAACGTTATTTGGAGTTTATTCAGAACGATTTGAATGGACTTTTGGAACATGTTCCATTGCAAACCCGAAGAGATATGTGGTTTATGCATGATGGCGCTCCTCCTCATTTTAGTTTGATTGTGCGTGACCATCTGAACCATATTTTCCACAATAGATGGATTGGTAGAGGTGGACCATATTCATGGCCATCGCGGTCTCCGGATTTAAATCCATTGGATTTCTTTCTGTGGGGGCATCTAAAAAGCCTTGTTTACGCTACACCTATTCACACAAGAGATGCATTGTTGAATAGAATAACATTACATTGTGAAGCCATACGAAACGACCCTGGAATGCTATTTCAAGTACAGAGAGGGTGTCTTCGCAGACTAAGAAAATGTATAGAGAGAGAAGGTGGTCATATCGAGCAGTTTCTGTAGCGGATTTTTCATTTCTGTTTGCTCTTGAGGCTCTTGAGTTTCGTTAGTTAAACGTGTTTGCATTATAAAAATTCGTTATGAACATTTTATCTATCATTTCCATTAGACATCTCAGGATAAATGTTGTTGAATCAACGTTATCATTATTATTTCTGCTTTGATAATTATTCATTTCAAATAATGGTGGACGAGCGGGTTTGATGTCGTCGAGTGAAACTACATTTTTATCAAGACTCGTTGCTCCGATCGACTTTCCACACGAGTACTTTTATTCATAAAATTGTCCAAGTAACCTTATTTTGTTGAAAAATATTGAAAAATATCTGTCATTTCAAAGTTTTGGGGTGTGGACCATCGGGGGTAGTCCGTTCCTGACTTTGTAGCAAAACAACTGACTCCTGCATGAAAGCTCATCGACGGAATTCATTTGTTTAGTCAATTACCAAAATTTGGATGATTTTGAATATTCACTTGAAAAGTTATCAAAGAAAAACATTTTTCATTTTGTAACTTCGAGGGCCCGTTACTTGGTAACGAAGGATTTTAGGAAAAAAAGTTATATGAAGTACTGGTGATATTTTGACCCCATCTATACATTCCCGAGAGGAAAAGAGGAAGTCCAGACACCCTGTATAAATCAAATTTTACAAATGTGCCATGTACTCGTTTTGATACTTCCTGTTGCCTGACAAGTAAGTAATGATAAACAATTTTCCTAAATTTCATAACCTCAAAATTTTTTTCAAATTTTAATTTTCACAGAACTTTCTTTTCAATCAGATCACTTACCTACAGGTGAGTACTGATAATTACGAAAGTCGAAAGCGCTTTGCAATAATTTTATAATTATACACTCTCATACAAAAACCTCTTCGATAAATTCATTCAATAAGTGTATTCAACTTCCCAAATCTATTTATCAGAATCAAAGCTACCAATAAAAATCCATAGTTGACCTCGGTAGTTGAAAATTACAGAAAAAATAGTTCGGTTAATGATACTCACTATCACAGATTTTCTTTATTGCTGGAACGAAGTAGTCATCGCACACTATTGCCAGCAGGACAAAACAATAGCAAGCCAATAAGGCGTGTATGACGGCCCATCCGTTTTGACGATCTTCCCTCGTGAAACCATCAGGAGGAAATTCGTTTATTGCTGGTGGATTGCAGGTTCTCGTAGTGTTCGTGAAGTTTTTCACCGCCAAAAGATGACGACCAGTTGAGAACGCATGATGACTATCATCTACAAAATGAAAATAACATTATGGGAGAAATTTCAATTCAGAAATAATATTAGGTGGGCTGAAATGTTCGTGTAGTCCAACAAATACTAGTCTTGACTCTATTAACTAGCCCTAACCTTCAAAAGACATGTGTATACATTTTACAGCTGTAGGACTATTTGTTTGTGAGATACAACATATTAAGTGTAGCAATTTCTGTTAGTTTGAAGAGAATGGATGAAAAATGATTTTGTGTGACGACATCTTCATAGTATGGAACCATAGGAATACAAAACTGGACTCTGAAGCACATTATCAGCCTGAAGCCATCACCTTCACAATGAATGAGGAAATCCACAACGAATTGCCATACTCAGACGTATTGGTGAAGAGGACCGACTAAGTGGGAAACATCAGTAGATTTACCCACTCACACGGGACAGTATCTGAACCAGAAATCCAACCACCATTAATCTACTAAAAGAGGAGTCATCAAGACTCTATTAGACCGACTCTATTAGCCTCGCAAGGAGAGGAAGCCATCATAACCAGTGCTTGCACTTCCGTACATCAGAGGATTATCGGAGAGGATAAGAAGAATTGGGTCCAAGTACAACATCAGAACCTGCTTTAGATCTGTAAACACTATTTGTAGCTGCCTCACGAAAACCAGGCCACAAAACGAGGACTGCGATTCCAAGAATTGAATCTATCAGATACCCTGTGCGTGCGGCGAATCCTATGTCGGTGAAACTAAGAGGCCATTGAAAGCACATGAGAAACACACAGCGAGGAGTAACCAGCAAATAGGGAAAAGCAGATCATGTTTGGCCTCATCAACATAACATCAAGTGGTACCAAGCTGAGATCATCTACAGAGAGGAACACTGGTTTAAGAAGAAGTTCAAAGAAGCTGCATATATGTTGTCCAACCACGCATTCAGCCAAGTTATCGTTGAGATACGCTTCAATCAAGCGGAAAAGCAGTCATCTTCCACTAAACCGGCGAAGCGGAAAATGGAAGGCGGGGATAAGTGAAAGCACTCGAACGACCTATAAATAGTCATCTCTCGGAGAAATAGTCCAGTCATCACCCGAAAAGGATTGTAAATACCAACGTCGTGAAGTAACTTAATTTGAAATCTTTTCAATTTCATTTCATTTTCAATTGTTTCATTTTCAAATTTTTTATTTACTGCTGATTTTTATTTCATTGTGATTCCATTTCACGGTTTATTGCTCAATATACTCATTTCAATTTTTGATTTTATTCTTTTAGAGACTTCAAATCCGTTTATATCGTATTAGACAATGGAAGTCCGAAAAAGTAAAGTTCACAAAATTTCACAGATTCCAGACTAGGTTGAGTTCTAGAACTTTGTAGTCCGAAATTTATTATAGTGAATTGGACCCAGAAGTATTACCTTAATTATTAGATTGTTATCAAGAAAAAAACCTCTTTGTAGTTAATTTTTTTCATATATAGTTCAAGGCTGAATTTCAGACAAAGTATCAATTTCTCCTGAGTAAACTTGAAGAACAATAAAGTCGGGTATTTGTGTAATATTATCGTCTATCTTGACTTCTAGTATCACCCAAACTCCCCAGTTTTAGTCCTCAACCTCAATAGATAGTCGATTATACATCATTATAAAATAGATATGCAACCCGACAAAATTCAATTTGTTTGACAACAATTCGTGAAGTTTCTCCAACATCCCGATACGTGTTATAATAGGGAAGCCCAAGCGGGGATTTCGGGATTTACTAAAGCGCGGCAGATTAATATACAGGGGGATACCTTGTACTCGGTTAAGTACCTCCACCAAATATGAGCCCCATATATAAGGCCGTCTGTGAAGGATAAAGGACCAGATTAGTAAAAAAAAAAATTGATCATCAGAAATTCCCGAGCGCGTCAAATTAAGGTAGGGTGAGTTAATTACCTGCTAAAAAGTGTATATTCCAGTAATCTGACAATTTGAGAGTGACGTAGAGAAATGGGAGGGCAGCAAAGTTGTAAAAAAATAACGTCATTTCGAAATTCTCGAGCATAGCTAATTTTATTTTTATTTTGAAGGAAATAATTCAAGGATAACGAAACATATATAATCTGACGATTTCCGCAAGCCGAAATAACAAAAATTCGTCAATAAAGCTGTGTGATACCTATATTTCCCTCTCCGAGTTTCTATTCCTCTTTCACTTTTTCTCTATCTATTACTCTCTCACTCCGTCCCCACTCTGAATTCTGTTGCCATGACGCTATCACAGCTGATCACAGAGACTCGTTCGTTAAAAAGGTGAAGATGATGATCAATTAATCAATTAATTGATGGATGTATCCGTTACTACGTGATAGGAAATCATAATGAAGAATAGAGAAATTAAATTTTCTTTTGTCAGATTAGGCGAATCCCTCTAGATAATCGTCAGATTATGAAACAGCACGTCTAAAACATAAAGATGAAGCATGTATATCTTAATCTGACGCGCTTGAGTATTTCAAAATGGCGAATTTTTTTGCACATTATAATAATGGCCGCGAGTTTGCGTCAGATCGAAATCGTCAGATTATTGAATGAGAGCTTTTTTTGTTGAACTTAACACCCTCTTAGAAAATCTGACGCGCTCGATTAAATTTTTTTCTTTTCACTTTTAACCCTTACGTACATTCACGCACATCAAACAAACGATCAGATTAACATTTCAACATTATTAAAAATACGTAGGACATTGATGCTATCAATATCTGACGCGCTCGAGTATGTCCATGCAACAGTATTTCTTTACATATTCAAAAATCTATAGCCGCTTTCCCCAACGATGAAAAGGTATATATTATATAACATTTCATTCTTCTTATCATCTAAGCTTTGCAACCTAATATGTCTTAATGACGCTCGAGTAAATCTCCATTTTGCATCGTGGGCTCCCCTGCTATTACAGATAAACGAATAGGTGGCAGTTCAATATTTGTTCTAGCGACGCGCTGTACAAATAAACAAAAAATATGGTTTACAATATATATTCTTTGAAGAGAGCAAGATGAAACGAAATGTATTTGCATTCCTAGTAGCAAACACATCGTCCCACATTTTGTTAGGATGTACCATTTGTTAGAAGAGACAAGAATAAGCCGAAATGAGAAATTAACGCGAGGAAAATTAATTTGAAAAGGTCTGGAACTGTTCGAAAGTTGCAATACAGACGTTTTTAGTAGAACAGACTATACAGGGTGTACAGTCTGTTCTCAGGAACACGTCAAATGACGTGTTCCTGAGAGAATTTAAAGAAAAAAAGTCTGTATAAACTTGCGTCCGAAAATATGCTTCGTACAGGGTGTTGAAATTGAATTTTTTGTTCGTTTTTTTCAAATAAATTTTGCAAAAAATCAAGAATTTGCACAAAATTCAATACCCGGGGTTTTTTGATGTATGAAATTATAATTTCGTATAAATTTTCATGTAACATCTAAAGCAAATTCAAATCCAAGATAGAGTGGATGTAAACATTGACATGCCCTAGGCACGTGATATTGAAAATCCCAAGAATTGGCCAGGGTCGTATTCAGAATCAACATCTTGTTGATCGCAAATGCTATATCATACTTAGGAAAACTTTTTTATAATAACGAGTGAAATGCACAAGTTTTGCAGTTTAACGGGAAAAATGCAGATAATATGTGTAATATAATATATCATGCACTTTCCTCCTGATTGCGTGTTTATCACCATCATCTATTGATTTTATAATGGTTTGACGATTCTGATTTGTATTCGGTTTGGAAAATGTATGATTTTGTTTATATTTCCGTAAAACATTGTAAATCGAAACGCAACACACTCCGATTTTATCGGAAACTTTCGATACGACTTCGTCGACAGTCGATGTCTCAATTTCTTCCATCTCTTTCTTGAACACATTTAAAATCACTTCTTTCATCTCAACAATCAAATGGCTTTTTTTGGATCGTTTCCTGGCTGGACTCAGAGGATAGCTCACAGTGTCATCAGCAGTGTCTGTACTGGACATCTTGGAAAACAATTTTAAACAATATACTATAACGCACGCCACACAAACACGCAAACGACTGATTACAACCCTGTGCTGATGCCAAACTCTTACCAAGAAGACGAATTCACCTATGAACGCTGCCCTTCCCATCTGACACTGGGCGAGCACGCGAACATCACGCTTCGGTTTTGTTTTGTTTTACTCTATCTTGGATATGGATAGATTTTAGAGGGTCCTGCTACTCTGCCATTATTCAATTCAAATTGCCCTAACTTTTCTGACAGTAAACTTTTGGTACTTTTCATGAAAAAACCTAATTCTCACACCTTTTCCAAGTAAAAAAGGTACACTTTCTCGTTTTCGAGATATTTACAATTTTCTATATCGATGCATATTACTTAGCTCCAAGGGCGCTAAGTGAAGTTGCTGAGGACATTACAAAAACTAAGTATGTGGTGGATCTCGTCAAAATAAACAACTTATTTCTATAAAATATTTATCGAAAAATCATTCGTTTTTGAGATACGAATTGTTGAAATTTTTCAAAACATTGTTGGTTTTTGTCATAGGTTTTTTGCCATTTTAGTTATTTTCATCAAACACTTTATAGGAAAATAAAATTTATTTTTTCGAGATCCACCACATAATTAGTTTTTGTAATTTTCTCAGCAATTTCACGTAGCACCCTAGAAGCTATGTGATATGCATCGGTTTAGAAAATTGTAAATATCTCGAAAACAATCACTTTCAGCGTTGTTGACTAAGTGTTCCTTTTTTACTCAGAAAAGGTGTGGAAATTAGGTTTTTTCATGGAAAGTACCAAAGGTTCACTATCAAAAAAGTTAGGATAACTTGAAATAAATAATGACAGCGTACGCTGCGCCCTCTAGATGTTACATGAAAATGAATACGAAATTGTGATTTCCCGCGTCAAAAAAATTCCAGGTACCAAATTTCATGGGAATAACCTATTTTTTGCAGAAGTTATTCAAAAGAAAACCAAAATAAAATTCAATTTGAACACCCTGTATTCCAAACAAATATTTCCGGACAAAACATTTTTCTCAAAATTGTCTCAGGGATACGGCATTTGAATATTTCAACGTACTTATGATACCCCCTGTATATCACAAATTTTTGTAGCACATTATCGTCGGTATGCATATCATTATTAAAACTGATACAAAGAAATAGTACATCAGGATTTAAAATTGATACTTTGCATTCTTGAATCGTCCATATTTACAGACAGAAGGATTCAATGAAGATAAAAAAAGTTCAAAAGACAAGCTAAAGGTGTAGTCTGGAATAGGGGCAACTGTATTGTCCTTTCTTCTACCGAAATGTACCTCCAATTGTTACAAGAGACTACTATTTCCTCACTAAAATATATAGTTGAAACTATTGAACATATAACAGTGAGAAAAGTTGTCATTTCAACAAGATGGGCTCTTGTTCATTATCTTTTGCACAGAATTTCAATAAAACCATTCATGGGAGATGGATCAGTAGAAAAAAATCCATGGAATGGTCCTCTAGGTCACCCGATTTAAGTCCAAACTTTTTGTGGGTCATCGGAAGAGTATGAAACTCAACCAGTATCTCTAGATGATTTACGTCAACCAATTCATCAATTTCCATTTCGCATAAACTGATCGGACAAATCATGATTCAAGCAAATTCAAATATCAAAAATTGGGTGCTCCTCGATTTGAACGATCGACAGAAATTATCACCTTTCGAGGTCTGTTCTTCTTTACTTTTGCGCAACCAAAACGATAGCATTAGTGGTACATACAGAGTGGTCCAACGAAAAGTATGCACCTTGCTTTTCTCCTTTTTTTGTTACTCACCCCCTAGCGAGGGTGAGTAACAACCCTAAAATTTTAAACGGAAAGTGGGGTCGAGTGATATATCATTTGAAAGGGCACAAAATTATCTTTCCAATGATACCTAATTTGTTGTATTTCACTCAAACATGTAGGTATTATGTAGAAAAACAACTACAACCCAGTACTTTGAAATGTGTAATTGACTTAGTAAAATCCTACTTCAGCAAGTAGGCGAAGATCTTCTATGGACTCGGGCTGCGTAGCAAAACATTTATTTTTCAAGTGTCCCCAAAGGAAAAAGTCTAAAGGCGATAAATCAGGTGACCTGGCAGGCCATTCGATGGGGCCTCTCCTTCCAATCCACCGTCCAGGACACCGGTCATCTAAAAACTCTCTTACCGGAGCAACATAGTGAGGAGGTGCTCCATCTTGCTAGAAATGAAGCCGATCATCATTATGATTTTGGTCATTTTCAATTATTTCTGTTATGAGAGGATCAATTGTATCTTCAAGCATGTTCAGGTAGACCTCACCAGTTGAATTCCCAGGAATAAAAAGTGGCCCTACGATATGACTACCTAATATGCAACACCAGACATTGATTTTTTGAGGGTACTGCGTATGGACCTCTCGGAATAAGTGTGGGTTACTGTCATCCCAGCAACGGCAATTATGCCTATTCACAGCTCCATTAAAAAAAATGTACTCTCATCAGAAAAGCACGTGATGAATGATAGGTGCGGATCATCAATTAGTAGCTGGCTCAGTTGTTTACAAAATTGCAGCCTTCTATCAGGATCATCTTCATTGAGTTCGTGTACTAATTTAATTTTGTACGGATGAAATTTATAGGCTTTCAAAATCCGTATTATGGACGAACGGGAGACACCTCAGGTGTCTCCCGTTCTGACGGGTACTTTGAGTGTGATCCAATTCAACATGTCCCAAAACAGCGACTTCCACTGCTTCATTTCTGATCGGTTTCCGTGGCTGGTGTTTCACATTACAGACAGATCCGGTATCGACAAACTTTTGGACTAACTTGGCAATGTACGAATTATTCACATTTTTCCTGGGATGACTGTTATTAAAGAGGCGAGCAGTAAGTCTAGCACTACTATTATGTTGATAATGAAGTTTAACAATTTCAACTCATTAAGGAATGGAATATAAACCATTTTTACAGTAAAGTTGAAATAATTTCAAAAGCAACCGAACTGAATTAATGAATGTTTGCCTAAATTATTTTTGTACACTTATCTGCTGTTGTTATTTGAACCAAAAAATGCTCGAGAGAAATTGAGGAATGTAGTAGTAATAAAAATTCCGTTTTTTTCGCATTTTCATTAACACCGAGTAAATGTTCTTGCTTTTTTTATAACTATTCAAGTAAATACAAAAAATTAGGTATCATTGGAAAAAGAATTTTATGCCTGTTCAAATGATATATCACTCGACCCCACTTTCCATTTAAAATTTTAGGGTTGTTACTCACCCTAGCTAGGGGGTTGAAGGCACAGGTAGAAAAATACATCTAAAATGTGTCCCCCTCAAAAGCAAAATTGACCTGTCCGAGCATTTTTGCGTTAAGTTAAAAAAAAAGAAGAAGAGCAAGGTACATACTTTTCGTTGGACCACTCGATATAGTATAAATTGTTATCAGTTTTATCGAAACTATGCGTTTTAAACACTGCTGCTGCTGCTGCTGCTTTTACTCCTCCTCTTTATAATACGCAATGAAATTGCCTTTTTTCATCAGTATTCAAGGAAAATTACAAGTGTGCTCTATGGCTGAATTCAGAATTTAATGCAGAATTCAAAAATCAATTGAAAATACTGGGTTACCTTCAAGAAAAATTGGCGTCGGTGTCGCGACGCCCTAACGGATGACGCCTAGTGCTGGATCTCTACGTAAATAAGAGGACCCTTTGACACCAAAATCATCTGCTTTCACGAAATATTGATATTCTTTTTTGTTTTTCAGATATTTGCTCGCGGAGTTTTATATGGGACACCCTGTATATGCATGATTGTCGTCACGTTATGTTTACTGCTTCCCTCAATCTTAATGTTAATTTTAGATATACCACTTCTATACAATGCTTGTATTGTCCTTCTGGAGAATAAAAGTTATTATCATTTAATAAAAATTCCAGGAAAATAAATGCCGCATTACATTAAAAATTGAACTGAACGGAATTGTAGCATTCCCAAAACTGAAAATATCTCACCTGTTCCAATATTAAGTCTTCCTCTAGATAAAACACCAATTAGCACATAAGTTAGAGTCACGGAAACTATACAAACTACTCTAAGCCCTAGGGCAACCTTTCTACTTCTAGTCCTCAAGAGCATTGCCATAATATGAAGAAATCAAGCCCGGCAATAAAATTCACATGAAAACCTTCAAAACTAATGCGTAACACAACTTATTCATAGAAGATCCTACTGCGTCAAACTTTATTGCTAACCTTTGACACCGACTTTTGATAGGCAATTGGCGGAGAACGAACCGGCGAAGGAACCTTCCAAAATTCGAATAAACCGGCTCAACGCGTGCTTCTCAAGTTAATACTCTGTTAACCCTCCGTTACCTACCTATCAGCAGTGGAAAATTATTTTATTCAAAACATAACCTCTCGATCGGCGGTTATCTGTAAGAAGGAAGAGTTCACATGAATGTTAACGATAACGATTCAATGTTATTGAATTGAAACAAACCGCGTTCGAATCAATCCTGAGTCTTGGAGTTTTATCTTTAGTGATTGCTACAGATCGTTTGATATTTAAATCGCCTCAAGGTCCACATAACCTGGTTGTTTTCTGCTTGAGACACTGACGAGTATTGTGGGCCTATTGAGTTGTCCTTTGAGGAAAAATACTACCTTCTGAATTATATACACACACAGAGATTGATGACAAAAATTAAGTGATCTCACTATTCTTCGACTTATCAAAAGGGTTTGATACAGTGTGCACGAAATTTCTCATCAACAAACTGTCAATGGTTTGGTTTCCACGAAATATGGTAAATTGGATACAATCCTATATGTCAAACAGGAAAATGGTTTTAATCTGCAATGGATGCCACAGGACTCTGTTCTAGGACCTCTACTGTTTCTCTCTGTGTCAACGATCTTCCTCAACGTATACAGGGATGCTACGTGACAATGTTTGCTGATGATAACTCGACAGCTACAGCAGGCAATAATGATGAGCAACTCATCAGCAAATCTGAACACATTATTGATCAGTTCAGTACCTGGTGTCAAAGAAATAAGCTTATCCTAAATACTTCAAAATCGATCAGTGTTAACTTCCATTTCAGATGAAATATTCCAAATGGTCGTTGATCTAATTATACAGGGCCATCCAACAAAAACTTGACCCGTCCTGTAAATCAGAAACGGACGTGTAATCGAAAATTTCGAAGAACACGTCGATTTTTATTTTTAGGGGGACTAATTCTGATGTGAGAATCATACCTGTAACTTCATTCCCCTGCGATCAGCAACTGCCCCCCTATTTTTTCAATGGCATGAGGGGTCGAGTGATAGATCATTTGAAAGGTCTTTTGTCCCTCTATTACTTCTGTATTTTTTTTCGAAATTGGTTCATTCGTTATTGTTGAACGTTTTATTTACGAAAAAACAGAAAATTCGCTGTCGCTCATTTTATTGAGGGAATCAACAAAAGTAATATGAATGTCAACACAATTTACGGATAAAGTGTTCAAAATGACCTCGATCTAGTTCCATACAATAATACAGTCTACTTTCGAAAGCGGTCACATTACTGAAGATGTCCCGAGTCAGAAATCGGCATTCTCGAACAATTCTCTGTCGCAGATCTTTTGTTTAACGTATTGATGGCTCACGTTGCGGTCTGGATTCTTATTATTAATTCTAGCAGCAGCTTCAGCAAATTCATTATTTCGATAATAGGTTGCAACAATTTCTATTCTTTCTTCAGTAGAATACACCATGTTGGAAAACAGTGAACTGAAGAATAATTCGTGAAGAAGTGACAGTGGTCAACTATCTACTTTTTGTTCTGCGACAACTAGATTCAACAAAAACTATCAGTCAGAAAAAACTAACAGTGTCGTCCATTCCAAAACGCCAATCTGAATTGGGATAAGCAAGTGGACTATTCCATTTTTAATGGAAACACCCCCCCAAAATTTGAAGTTGTAAATCGATTTCAATATTTTTTTTAAATGTCAAGTACTAAAAGGTCTACCTTGGGACAACATTTGAATTGTTTATCAAAGTTTCAGGGCATACTACAATATTTTTTATTAGTCGAAAATTGAAATCCACTTGAATCCACGCCACTGGATTCAGAGTGCCTCTAAACAGGTGTGACCAAAATTTCATGAAAAAATATTCATTATTAACAAAGTTATGACAACTCAAAAATTCGAAAACTCACACAGCTAACAGTAACAAAAAACACCCTATATCAATAGATATAGCCATGATAATATTTTTTTATGATTTCAACAATAAAGTGCCGCCAGATAAAAAAAAACAAATAGTGTAAATATTTTTAATGAAAATAACGGAATTACATTCAAGTTTTCACGTAAATTAACTAAAACTAAGACCTAATATTTCAATTTAAATCTTAGTTGCCATGGAAATGATATCACAGTTTGACACTTGGGGATGATTTAGGTGTACTATTGTCAACAATATTCACCTTACAGTTCTTCGAATTATTTTGTGTCATGGCTGCAAGATTGAGCGTAAGAGAGAAAATTGAAATTGTACGCCTTTCGGGAGTTGACGTTAGAAGTGCTAGAGAGGTTTGTAGAGTATTTAATGAGAGGCATCCAGATCGTCCTCGTATTAGCTGCGGTACGGTAAATAAAATAAATAAAATATTCAATGAAACTGGTGCAGTATCAAAAATGATGTTAAAAAGTAATCCTGTACAAAGACGAAATAGAAATGACAGGAATGATCAAATCATTTTAGATTATTTCGGAAATAATCTTAATGCCAGTATAAGGAATGCCACTTTAGAATTGAATATTCCACGAGAAACTATTCGGAGATGTCTCAAGGCGAAGAATATTAAACCTTTCAAGCCAAAATTTTCACACACACTTCAAGAAGGCGACGAAGCAAGACGCCTGGAATATTGTTTATGGGCCCAAGGGGAATATTTAAACAATAGAAATTTCCTAAAAAATATTTTATATATCGACCAAGCCACTTTCACTACAAATGGAGTAGTGTCATCACAGAATTATCGCTATTGGGCAGCGGATATTCCTAACTGGGTAATAAATTGTAAAAGCCAGTATTCCCAAAAAATCAACGTCTGGTGTGGGATATTGAACGAACGAATTATTGGTCCTATCTTTTTTGAGGAAAACATTAATGCGCAGAGGTTTCTAGAATTTTCAAACACAGAGTTTTGGGATGCTATTCACGAGCTGCCAATCAATGAACGATCAAATTTAATTGTCCAGTTAGATGGGTGTTCAGTTCATTATGCCAGAGCTGTGAGGCAATGGCATAACGAACATTTTCCAAACCGATGGATAGGCCGTGGTAGTCCGTTTATAGAGTGGCCACCCAGATCTCCAGACCTCACAGTTTTGGACTTTTTTCTCTGGCGACTTCTCACACAAAAGGTTTACAAAAACCGCTCAAGAGATAGAAATGAACTTTGTGCAAGAATTCGACAGGTATGTGCAGATATTAGCCCTCAAGAACTAAGGAACGTAATCAGAAACATTCGTAAGCGCTACGACACATGTATCGAAATACGTGGTGGATTAGTAGAGTAGAGTTAGAATTAATTGTTGCACTGAATCGAAACATTTCAATAATTAGTTATTAGTTACGTTTATTACATTTTTTTGCTTCATTGTTAGTTGAATTGTGTGAATGTAATTCCGTTATTTTCATTAAAAATATTTACGCTATTTGTTTTTTTTTCATCTGGTGGCACTTTATTATTGAAATCATAAAAAAAAATGATATATTGTGACTGTTAGTTGTGTGAGTTTTCGAATTTTTGAGTTGTCATAACTTTGTCAATAATGCATATTTTTTCATGAAATTTTGGTCATACCTGTTTAGAGGCACTCTGAATCCAGTGGGGTAGTGATTTTTTTCAATTGAAAAATCGCTAATAAAAAATCTCGATTTTCGACTAAGAAAAAATATCGTAGTATGCCCTGAAACTTTAATAAACATTTCAAATTTTGTCCCAAGGTAAAACTTTTAGTACTTGACATTTGAAAAAAAATTATTAAAATCGATTAACAACTTCAAATTTTAGGGGTGTGTTTCCATTAACAATGGGTCAAGCTAAATAGAGCATATTTTGCTATCCTCATATGAGTTTAAATAATATAGCTTGGTGGTTTGGGGCAGGGCAAGACATTTTTCTAGAGAATTTATAGCACAGAAACGCGTCATAAGGCAAATCTTCAATATGGATTTCCGAGATAGTTGCCGGTCCGTTTTTATAGAAAAAAAAATTTGACATCCTCAAATGTATATTACTGGAGTTTTTTATCAACACCAAACCGTTATTTTACCATTTCGAGACGTGTTTCGATCACCAAGTGAGGAAGATCAAACTAATCTTCCTCTTAAAAGTTTCAATTCTCTTTTCTTCAGTATTGGTATAATATAGCAATTATAATAAAGTGAATATTTAAATCCTCCAACACATGATTTGTAAAAATATCATAATTTAACTTGTGCAATTATTTGTGAAAGACTTTGGAATGATTACAACAGCTCTCTTCCGTCATCATTATGGAGATAGCAAATATTGCGCAGCTTTCGTTATCTTCCCTGTTTTTCCTGAATGGTATTTATAACACCAACACAATTAGCTCCTAAGAAACAATAAAAGGATGTGAATAACCTAATTCCTCAATTATTGTGGATTTATTGGATGCAAAATAACTTTGCCGCCGTTATAATGTACCTTATAGTGTTTGGTTCACCAAACATTTGAAATCGAAGTGATGGAATACCACATTGAAAAGTGTGTGTTCTCCTAATTTTAATTAATTGCCATTAGCCATTAATGATAAAAAATTATAAATCTATGACCTATTAGATAACTTTCATGATATGGAATCGTTTATTTAAACATTCAGCGAAAAATAATCACAAAAACGTCTCACATTGCTTTAAGATAAAATAGGAAGGTTATCTTGATGATAGATCTTGATAGGGGGATACGATAAACTTTTTGCGACGCCTGAAATGTTTACATAAATCATAAGAGATTGTAGTGATAAATTCTATAAAATAACCATCGCATAATATGTAGCATCAGGTGGTGGACAGACATGCCGATAACGACCGTCCACGGACACCATTGTTGAAGTAGGAACACAATTTGTGTTGTGGCTGTCCGTCGTTTTTGAACGTGCAAGCATTACGTTGCATATAAGGCACCGGCAACAAGTACTTCAATAGAACTAGCACCATAATTCACGCCGGTTAGAGGCCGAAGTGAACTTGATGTTCACTTGTGAGTGCTAATGTGGAATCACATAACACTCACCCCCATTCACGCCGGTCAGAGGCCGGAGCGGACCCTATATACACGTCGGGGTAAGATTGCAAATATAGCGTCAAAAAGAAAGCTCTAGGGATCATACTCCAGAAGCGACAGCCTTTTGGAGTATATACACGAGGAAAAAGGAGAAAAATAGACGCAGAAGGAAATTACCAAAAATACCAACTCTTTCAACTGTTGAAGATTTTGTGTGTATATCACGTAAATAACGCTGGAATTCATATTGAAAACAAAGTTCAAATGTAAAATTATCGTTTCTCATTGCTCGTTTACTCATAATTTCACAAAAATCCAAGGAAGAATTGGATCTAAGTACCACATTCATATATAAGTTTAACACGATACACCTTGAACTACGCCTTTTGAAGAATGACGTTCCTGTGTCAGACTCCGTTCTGACGGTATCTTGAAGATTTTTCTACAGTATTCTTGCAATTATGCAGGTATTCCATGAGTCATGATCCAAATCAAAGAATGTAATGCAGGTTGTCATATAACTTGGTCTCCGATTTCTAATCGTTTTCTAATTCCTGTAATTTGAACAAAAAATATTGTTTTTCTGTACAGAAAACATTGCTGAAAGCCTAAGGACATTTCAATGTTTTTTTTGAGTAAGAGCAAGATTGTTGGTCTTTAATTATACCGTATTCAGAAAATCTGAGAGCAGTTATTTTTTTGAATTTCTGAATTGAAGAATGGTTTGCCAACATTAAAAATCTCTATAGAAATTTGATGCAGACTATGCACTAGAATTAGAAGAATTCGTTCAGAAGAATTTATCTAAGAAGTTATCTAAGAATTCGTTATTGTAAATATGTTACTTGACTTGTATTATACAGGGTGCAACTAAAAGGTAGGTCATAAACTGAACCACATGCTCTGGTGTCAAAAATAACCCGACTGAATGTTACTTCTCTCAAAGCAAATGTGGACACAAATAAAGTCCTTGGAAAGTATAAAATGACAATTGATTCTTTTCGATATTTCATGAACTAAAAATAAATCCATGGCTTTTTTATGGTGAAATCATCTTTTTCATATAAAACCATGAAATCTTATTAGATCTTAAAATTTTTAGGAGGGCATTGAACCCCACCATCAGTTTAATACATCATTTTTGAAATTTTTTCGACCTAGCCCTTTTTCGAAAAGCCATTTTTTATCGAGATGCGATTTTTTTGTTATACTCTAAAAATTATTTAGTTAGCTGTTCAGTCCTAGAAACTACCAATGTTGAACAGCCAACTGAAAGATTTCAGAGAGGAGCCCGCATCTCGATAAAAACTGGCTTTTCTAAAAAGTGCTAAGTAGCAGAAAAATTTCAACAATGATGTAATTAACCAATGGTGTCACAATACAAATTGAATCGTAACTCATACAAAAGTTTGGGAGGTTTTGGGGTTCAATACCCCCCTAAAATTTTTATGAGCTGACTAACAGATTTCGTGGTTTTATATGCTCTTACGATAAAATGTCATGAATCGATTTTCATCATAAAATGTTCAACAGTCCATGAGATATCGGAAAAAAATAATTCTGGCCGTAACTGTTTTTGTGTGCACATTTTAATAAACTGAACTATATCCAATCGAATTATTTTTAATCCCAGAATTTTTGGTTCAACTCATAACCTACCTTTTTGTTACACCCTGTATATTTCTCTTCTTCCAGCTCATATGGAATGCTTTACATTTTCTATAAACCAACATTTTTTATTGTTTCAACCTGGTTGAACATTCCAGTTTAGAAATAAAAACATTATCGACAGAAAGAAATTTCATTAAAAAACTCAAAATGTTTTGCATAAAGTGAAATTTTATTTTTATTAATGGTGAAGTAGTATTATTTCTCAAAGAAGTGAAATAAAAAAGTTCCTTATGTTTCTTACAACATTTTATTGGGTTGAAGTTTGAAAATTGCTTTGAAACGGCGAGGAATCGGTCAGTTATAATACATAAACTTTTTTATCATAATTGGCCT
Organism: Leptinotarsa decemlineata; assembly: GCF_025532065.1. Classification (NCBI taxonomy): domain Eukaryota; kingdom Metazoa; phylum Arthropoda; class Insecta; order Coleoptera; family Chrysomelidae; genus Leptinotarsa; species Leptinotarsa decemlineata. Next base: position 533,475 of record NW_027412546.1, on the reverse strand, counting down.
TTTCTGTCACCTATTTCAGTTTAAACAGAAATTGTGTATATTAAGTTATTACTCATTACCTGATTCCTAGTTTTTCACTATGAACCTTTAAATTTTTCCATAGTGCCTCCAAATTGGAACGGAAAGAATGGAAAATTTTCTGTGTACTCATCTTGAAGAGTATTTATTGACTTCTTATCGATCAAACTACAGTTCACATTTCAATAATCTATTAATATAACAAACTTATTACGAATATGTCAACAATTCATGGTCTTAGTGCTTATCGAGACATTGCCTTACGGATCACTTGAAATCAGCGTATAAATAAAAAATTGGAAAAGTACCAGGGATTTATCACGTTTCTTCCTACACTAAATTTATTTACTCTGTAATAACAGGGCAATCAGTCACGGTTTTGAATTGAGATGTTCAATTGCAACAAATTTGTTGTTGATTTGTTCCATTATTGGAGTTATTTGAGATATAACAATTATCCCACAAATAGTATGAGTGAATTCGTCGCTGTCATTGTTTATCACTCCGGAATTTGAACAGTATCAAGGTTCACCTCTCCTAGCTTTCCTACTCATCAGAATTTGGAAAAAGTCTGCCGGAAAATAACTACTTCCCTGGTTAACACCACGACGGAAACTGGATGACACTCGAATGTCCTACTGCAGTACGAACTTGAACAATTGATTATCGGATGTAAACCAATATCCGTCGTGTTGTTATTCTGGAGAGTAGTTATTTTCCGATAGGCATTTCTGAGATCCTACCGTGAAGGAATGTTTGAAGGAATGAAATAATTATTTCTTCGAAACGAGACTTGTCCCATTGCTTGTCAAAGAAATGTTCTTAATACTAAAGCAGCTGCTTTAGGATTCTCAAAAGTGCTTTTTGAGCTCAAGTTGAAGTCGAAAAAATTTCATAAATGAGAGTTCTTCCAGTAGGAGGTGCAGTTTAACTTTTTTTTTAGTTTTCTTGAGATACTGAAAAACTTGAAATTGATGTCGTTATATCTGGTAGGGGAGAGTATTACTTTTTCTATTCGGTAAAATGATTAAAATAAATAATTTAAAATTAATAATTTTTTCGGTTGTTCCAAATCACAAAAAAAGATTACGAAATCAGTTGTTTATAATTAATCTGATAACATAATTAGTCAAAATAACAGCAGAGTCCTATTGTGAATAAATCGACGGCAAAAACGGCCTTCGTCGACTACATCGAATCCTGAGCACACAATTTTCAAGCGGATGTTACGTTGACCAAAAAGCACTAATTCAAAAGTAGTTGTTTACAGCTGATTCTCGGCCTCCCCCCACCACTATGACGTATTAATTGCTTTTTTTATTGGTTGTTGTTTGGTGAAGTTTTTTTTGTTGTGCAGTGAAGTCAAGGCGTTGTGACCTTGAAGTGTCTGGTGCATGGATCGTTCAGATTTTTTTTTCATATGAGATTTTGTGTGTTTATGTGTGTGTGTAGGAGAATGCACGGTACAGGGTTTCATCATGTGCTTGTTTGTCTATGTACAAACATACGTCTGCATACTTCGAAGATCCTCCAAGTAATAAATGCTCCATCGGTGTTAGGGCACCAAGTTAGTAGTGGAGTGACGTCACAGCAATAACCGTTCAACGGCTAGAGAGCGACATGTTCACTCCACGACGTGTGGCAGAGTAATGCGTATTCATCGGTCTGCCCTCACCTCTCCTGAAGCGATGAAGGTTCGCTCTAGCCCCGCTATCGATGGTGACACAACGGCAGCCGAGGACTGTTTGCCTAGCGTCTACCCTCTCCGAGACCGCAACGACCACTGCTTGCTCGTATATCGACATCTGTTATCGCATTCAGTTGGGAGGTAATCTTGGCGCATGTAGTTGAGAAGTGGGGTTGGCTATGACGTCTTGACGGGTCCTATCAGAGTGTATTTAAGAAGCGTACGAGTGTTGGCTATGTCAGTTTACATCAAGTGAGTTAGTGAGAACTATTATATAAAATGTATTCCTGTGACTGTGGTAAATCTTTCACTCGTAGTGATAATCTTCGTCGGCATCAGCTCCAGAGTTGCCAAGGAGGGCCTGCAGTGAAACGGGTGAGAGTGGATAATGCAACACCTATGTATACGTGCAATTGTTGTAATGTGACAATTCCTATGAGCCAAGTGAATTCTCACCGAAGAACCATGAGTCATAAAAATAATGCATGTGTTCAATTGTCTGACGGTGTTCAAATTATAACGAATGCATTCAATTGCCGCATTGCTACATACAGGGTGGAGAGTTCGATTGTAACCAGTGACTACATTTCATTTTTCAATAAGATTAGGCAGAAGGTCATTGAATTACTGGAATCAGCCATCAGGATCCATAAAAGCATCAAGGTGAATATGGAAGTTTTTGGGAATTATATTCTTCAGACTGATGATTCGAGGGACACGAAGTCATTTAATTCCCAAAATAAAATAGTGGACCAATCTTCAGATTTGAATGCTGTTTTTGATGGATTCCGTGATGTAATTGTGGCACAAACGACTGAGTTCCAGGATCGTGACTCAGGTATTTATTTTTTAAAAATTTCAATAAGATTGAATAGTAATATTTTTTTTTTTTTATAATTCAGGTTGGACTTGTGAAAAAATATTGTTTCTCGAGGTCAACATTAATAAATACAGTCCACTGGAAGGACGTTCATATGTGAAGCTGCCTCAATGTATTCAATGGAAGAAAGCTGTTGTGAATGTTCGTAATGAAGATCAATATTGTTTTGCTTGGGCTATAACATCAGCATTATATCCTGCAGATAGTCGAGTGTCCGAACTTACGTCATATCCACATTTTTCCACTGTTTTAGATGTCACAGGTATGGATTTTCCGGTTAAAGTTAATAATAAGAGTATCGAAATATTCGAAGATAGGAATGATATTTCAATTAATGTTTACGGTTTAGAGAGTACATTTGAGAAGGGTAAAATGAAGTATGAAGTGATTGGTCCATTGCGATACTCACAGAGAAGACTCCGGAGACATGTCAATTTGTTGTTTATAACTGATGACTCCGGTAATGGTCACTATTGTTGGATCAAAGATCTTTCAAGATTAGTTTCTAATCAACTATCAGCTCATAGACAGAAAAAATATTTTTGTGACGGATGTTTGATATATTTTTCTGATGAGAGATTGCTTTTACGTCATAATATGTATGATTGTAATCACATTAGTACCACAACACCAACTACTAATTTAAAGATCAATAAATATGGTAGAATGGTTGCGGAAAATAAACTAATGTTTGAAAACTTTGAGAGGCAAATGAGGGTGCCATTTGTAGTGTATGCTGATTTTGAATCAGTGCTTAAACCGATTCATGTGAATGAGCCAAATCCTGGAAGTTCATACACGATTAAAACATTCAAACATGCCCCATATTCATTTGCTTATTTGATAAAGTGTTCATATAATGATGATTTGACAAAATTTGTTACATATAGGGGTGTAGATGCAGCTCAGAAATTTGTGAGTAGCATTGAAGATGATTTGAAAGAGATACATGAAAATCATCTCAGAAACCCTAAACCAATGGATACACAAACTGTCGAAGAAGAAGAACAGTTTGTTGCAGCCAGAACTTGTGGTATATGTAATAAAGCATTTACTGATGGTGACGTCAAAGTAAGAGATCATTGTCATGTCACAGGAAAGAAAAGATCACATGCCGCTCACTCGAAATGTAATTTAAATTTCAAAATACCAAACTTCATACCTATCATTTTTCATAATTTAAGTGGTTATGATTGTCATTTATTCATAAAAGAATTGTATAGGAATAAAGAGAAAGTTGATGTTATCCCGCAAACTAAAGAGAAATATATATCTTTCACGAAGCATCTCTTTACACACAGCTATACCGATAAAGATGGTGTGGTTAGGAAGAATTATCTCAAAATGAGATTTATCGATAGTTATAAATTTATGACTAATTCGTTGGAGAAGTTGGGTGCAAACTTGACCTCCGATCAATGTTTGGAGATGCACAAACATTTCCCACAAATTGAGAAATTCAATTTGATGAGACAGAAAGGTGTATTTCCATATAGTTTTGTTGATGACATTGACAAATTGAATTATCCATTACTTCCGACAAAAAATCAGTTTTATGACACACTCAATTGTGAACATATATCGGAAACTGATTATGATAGGGCTAGAAAAGTTTGGAATTTATTCGAGTGTCAGAATTTGGGGGAATACTCTGATTTGTATTTGAAGTCGGATGTATTGCTACTATGTGATATTTTTGAAAACTTCCGCACCACAAGTTTAGAGATATATAACTTAGATCCGGCACAATATTACACTGCACCTGGATTATCATGGGATGCCATGTTGAAGTTCACTAATGTTGAATTGGAATTACTAACTGACATTGATATGATTCACTTTTTTCAAAAAGGTATACGAGGTGGAATTAGTCAATGTAGCGAGAGGAAACATATAGCAAATAATAGATTTTTACCCAATTATAATCCCAACGAACCTTCCACATTCATTACATATTTAGATGCAACAAATCTATACGGTCACAGTATGTCACAACCTCTACCAACAAGTGAATTTACATGGTTGACACCAAATGAAATTCTTAATCTCGATGTGATGGATGTGAGTACTGATAGTCCGTATGGGTATGTATTTGAAGTGGACATTCATTATCCACAAGAGTTGCATGATAAACATTCTGACCTTCCATTTTTAGTCGAAAAAATAATACCACCTCGTACACAATCGAAAATTCCCAAATTAATTCCAAATTTGAATGATAAAAGAAAATATATTGTTCATTATAGGAATCTACAGCAAGCTGTCAAAAATGGATTGATTGTAATGAATACACATAGAGTATTGAAATTCAAACAATCATGCTGGATGAAACCCTATATAGATCTTAATACTGAAATGCGTAATAGGTCTAACAACAAATCTGTTAAAGATTTCTATAAACTAATGAATAATGCGGTGTATGGAAAGACAATGGAGAATGTAGATAATCGAATTGATGTTAGACTCGTTACACATTGGGAAAATATAAAGAAAAATATAGGTGCCAGCACTCTCATAGCCAAACCAAATTTCAAAAATTGTTCAATTTTCACTGATAATTTCGTTGCCATTCAATTGGGTAGAGTGAAGGTTCATTACGATAAACCATTATATTTGGGATTTTCCATATTAGAATTATCTAAAACAGTCATGTATGACTTTTTCTATGGATGCATCAAACAACACTTTGATGAAAATGTCTCTTTACTTTACACAGATACCGACTCGCTCATTCTTAAAGTAAACACAGAAAATTTTTATGAATTCATAAAAACTAACATAAGTAGATTTGATACATCCAATTACAGTATAGTTAACCAATTCAATATTCCAGTAACAAGTTCAGTCTTGGGTAACTTCAAAGATGAATTTCCAAATGATCCAATCATGAGTTTTTATGGTACAGGTGCTAAAGCATATTATGTGAAATCTGTTGATGGTGAATTTAAGAAAGCCAAAGGGGTTAAACGATCTGTAATAAAGAATGAATTGACATGCGAAGATTATCAAAAAATCGTCGAACAAGGTGGTATGATATTCAGAAAGATGAATTCATTTAGAAGCGTGTTACATGATATGTATACTGAATTAAAAAATAAAGTTGCATTATCATATCACGATGATAAACGATTTATCATTCCGAATACTACCCACACTCTTCCTTGGGGTCATAATGATATTGAATTTTATGAAAACGATCCAAATGAGAACATTCGTTGGATAAGTAATATTATTCAACAATCACAATCTCAGGAGACTCCATTGGATCAATTGATTAATTTATTATCTGCCGAGATCAATGATTGAAATATCATTCAATATCTTCAAAACCGGAAAATTCAATATTGATATTTATGTAGCCATTTATAATTAATAATATATGATAGAAGTAATGTGATATTAATGTATTATGTATGTATGTATATGTATTACTGTAATGAATATAAAATGATTAAAATTTTATTTGTATTATTTCTATTTCCCTAATCAATTACTGCAATATATAGTATAATGTAAATGACAGAAATATCAGTTTGAAGAGAATCATCGTAGAGTGCACAATGTCTAAAACAATCGATAAGTTTGGTAGAAAAAGAAAATGGGGTGGTAATGTCATTCGAGGTCCTCCTGGGAATGGTTTTAAATTAACAAAAGATGGTCATTATGACATGCAAAGGAAAATATTGAAAAATACAAGTGAACCAATTGACAAGAGTGATTGTGTAACTGTATCATATCTTGAGGGGGAAATTAATGGAGCAAAGGAAGTTATACTTCTAGCCCTACAAGCTGCAATACAATCCACAATAGGCAATATTGCTCGGGACGCCCGGCAAGCATTTAACGATAAAATTGCAGAGGCTCGGATAACTTTCACTCGTAAATTTGACAAACTTACAAGTGATGTAGACATAAAAATGTCTGACATAACAGCGTCTACAAATAAAAAATTTGATGCTATGTCAAACATAACAGGGACTACAATGAAAAAGTATGATGTACTGGAACAGAGAGTTGAAGTATTGGAGAAAAACCATAAAGAAGTTTTGGAGAGAAACTATAAAGTCAGGCCATCATCATCAGGTGGACTGGGATATCCAGGACTGAACATTAATCCAAATCATAGAATAATACAACCAAAACCAAAACCAACTGATGATGTATTAATGGAACCAACATGGTGAATGTATTCCCTCGTTAGGTTAGGTTAATAGCTACGTTAGGTTAGCTGCATACTTACGTTAGGTTAGGTGTTAGGTTAGTACTCCCTCGTTAGGTTAGGTTAATAGTTACTGTAGGTTAGGTTAGGTTAGGTTAGGTTAGGTTAGGTTAGGTTAGGTTAGGTTAGGTGTTCGGTTGCATAGCGGTAGGTTAGCGTACTAGGTTAGGTTACGTTAATACGTTAATACGTTAGGTTAGGTGTTCGGTTGCATATTATGTTACGAACGCGCGCGCGAAGAGGGCGTAGATGTCTCTCCAGATGTCCCGCCTACCTGGGGCCGGAGGCCCCACCCACCTGGGCGGAGCCCAGGCAGTGGGCGGGGCCCGTTAGGGCCACGCCCCCCCCCCCCCCCCCCCCCCCCGTCGCCACCAACTTTTCGGATACCCCGCCCCTTTCCGAAGCCCCGCCCCCTTTCCGAAGCCCCGCCCCTCCCCTCCCCGAAGCCCCGCCCCCCCCGACTCCCAACATTTGCGCATGTACACCCCTACCCTCATCGCGCATGTGCGCTCCCACCATTTTCCCACCGCTCACGCATCGAAGTCGATACCCTCCGGAGAGCACTCCACAACATTCAGTTCGAGAAGTCATCTCATCGAGAGCAGTCCACTCCACAACAAGGCAGTACGTTCCAACGACCAACTTGATATTTGAGTAAGTAAATTAGGAATGTTATTTTTTATATCAACTAACTTTGTATTATTTCTTCTTTTTCAGAATGGCAACCAATACACAGGAGGTGAATAATGCTGTGGCGTCTATTCTGCCGGTGTCCGCTGACCAGGAGGAGGCAGCATCTTCGAGAGCGGTGACGGTTGACCAGCCAACCACTTCGCGTTCGCGAGTTAGGTGCAGATCTTCTAGCCCTGACTTATTCGAGGAGGAGGAGGAAGTCAGGGCTGTGAAGAAGGTTTGCCAACGACCTGCAGCAAAGGTTGGTCCTATTTCAAAGTACCGAGCTACTTGCAATAGGACTAATCCTTATGCAGGTAGTTTTTCGACCTCTCGTAAGAGGGCCTCCACACCAGCAGCAGCACCAGCAGCAGTGGAAATTCCGAGGAGTCCTTCTCCGGAGTTGGTGATATTGTCGCCGTTGGTGACGCGACTACCACCGCTGCCAGCGACACCGGCGGATCCTGAGGTGTTGGTGCCACAGCCTATCGGAGAGGTTAGTGAAAAGATGAGTGTTTTTCTGCAGAGATGCAAGAAAGCAGAACGAGCTGCCCGATCTAGCGAGGCCGAGTTGGTTACCATGAAGCGACAAATGGCTGAAATGGATAACCGACGGAGGGAACTCCAAAAGGAAATGGCCGAAATAGATCGGAATTATGCATCTCTGCAGGAAAGGTGTAAAGCAAAGACCTCTTCGATAGAGCTGTACAAAAAAGTAGTGACAGTTATGGACACTCTTTTTGTAGATGAAGTGTAAATGTAAGATTAGTTTTAGGTTAGTTAGGAGTATTTAATTATGGTAGTTTTAAGTTTATATTTGTTAAGTTTATATTGAATAAAGGAAAAGGAAGTGAAATAAAGGGTGTACACTGTTTTTTGGTTTGGTACACATTGAACAATGCGATGGTTGGAGCATTTTTCTTCACTTCCTCTTATTATCATTATTATTTTTTTATTTCAATTCCAAGTTCTTCTAGACAAATACCTCACATCAATTTTTGTGTTCTCTAATCACTTGTAAATAATTTCATGTGAAGAAAATTTAAAAAATAAAAAAATAGACATGTTTCATAGTGAAATCGACAAGTATATTTCATTTGTATTTTATCCATTCAAGTATCTCTTTCATTGAATATGTCTTATGTCACTTTGCAATTTACCCCTACTCATTGAATATGTCTTATGTCACACTACAATTTACCCCTACTCAATGTTCCACTCCTCTCCCACTCCCTCTCGAAAGTATAAAAGTAGAAATCATCTGATGAAACATTCAGTTGATCAGCTAGCATCGAGATGGAACCCGATTCAACCTCCGAACCCTATAGCTGCCCGGATCAGGGGTACAACTTCAATTACTGGGATAACAGCCAGGTACAGGTTGTCTCTTCCACCACGGAACCCCACAGTCCGCCATACGAATACCGGGATCACGACATCAGGATGCAAGTTCAGCATGTCACTGGCAGTGACGAAGGACACTTGGATGACTCGGAATATCCAGATCCTGACGGATGGTGGGACCCTGCTTATGATGACATTGTCCCAATGAGTAGCGACGACGACGATGATGACGACGACGACTCTGGTGATGATGCTGATGACGAGCTTGACGTTAGACGTCCTCCACCATCCCCTATCCTCATCGAGGATAGTCCTCCGCCATCCCCAATCCTAATCGATGATGATGTCCTCAATTCCGATGATGACATATAATCATCTACTCGTCCATCATTTCCTTTCCTTTCCTTCCACGGAGTACACACTTTTTGGTTGGTGTACACGAGGCACTGCGAGGCTGGGGCAGTGTCTTCCTCCCTTCCTCTCCCTCTTATTAGTTTTTTTTTCCATAATCACTAGAATTTCTCCTAATAATCGCTCAGAGTTTCATTCTTGATGTTTTCGAATCTCAAACACTGTTCTACATTTCACCCCCTCCATTTCATTTCTTCCAATATAAATATAGCAACAATCCCAGTTCTATATCATTCTTCCACAATGTCGAGTACAGGACCCATCCAAGTACATGAAATAGATTCAACGTCTGATCATTTGAGTACAACCTTCGCTCAATTTCTGCAGCGAATCTATGATCTTCCTGATGATTTCGCAGAACGAGTGGAACAAGGTATTCAGGACGACATAGATGCTGTTGACGATAATAATGCGGATGATGTGATTAGTATATCATCTGATTCAGCTGATTATGACGACGACGACATCATGAGTATATCATCTGATTCAGATGACTACTATGAGGATGATATCATTAGTATATCATCTGATTCAGATGACGATACCATAATTATTGTTTCTGATGATGAGGAGCGTTAGTCCATATCATTGCATGGATTAATAAAAAAATAACAGCCCTTTTCAGGGCTACAATTAAAGACTGAAACAATAAAAAAAATAGCTCTTTTCAGAGCTACCATTATACTTTCAAACAGAAACAGATTCATACCATTGTTAACATTATGTTAACATTATAATCTCAAACGAAATATATGTATGTGAAAGTATTCATCATTATATGCATATGAATGATTGACAAATGCCAACTTCAACTTTCATTTAAAGTAGTACTCATCATATGCATAGATATTCAATGACTATCAAATTCCAAATTTCGACTTTTCAGTCAAAGTAGTAATTTATTTGTCATATAATGTATAGATATTCAAAGACTAACAAATTTCCAACTTAGACTTTTATTAATCAAAGTATTCATTTGTCACATAATCTATGAATACTAATACAACTAACTACTGTTTGTGTGAATAATGTAGCCCTGAAAAGGGCTGTTGTTTTTTTTTTGACCAGTAGGTCCACGGTTATTGTGCCACAGGTTGGACATTATTACATATAATACATGTAGATACTCGGGTGAAGTTTGTTAGTGGCCTCTCGCAAGCTTCACACCAATTCTGTCCCATTTCCATAATTGAGACAGTGTTGTGGGTGTTGACATGGGCATACCACCCTCCATTATTGTTTCTATGCGAATAAAACCGAAAGCAGCACCAACATAGTTTTTTGTTCTCTCCATCTATTGTGCTGATCAATACGTATGCATCCAATGCACAATACAAATCCAAGGGATCTTCCAGTGTCTCACTGACATTGAGTGTTCGCATACCGATCCTCATAGCACCATCACCTTCAGTTGTGTCAGCTTCTATCCCTTCATCATCTCCTTCTTCATCCATGACCCTCTCAAACTCCATCACGTCATCATCTTCGTCGCTTTGGTTGGCCTCGTTTTCAACTTCGTCTATCTCATCTTCATCGACTCCAACATCTTCTGCTTCAACTATTACTTCCTCTAGCGGAACATTGACATCCTCATCATCTGATTCGTCTATCCAATTGTTTTCATCAACAGCAGCTATTCTATTTAATGCAGCATTTATTTTTGCAGAATTCATCTTGTTGTTGTTTGCTCACAGTTGTAGAGAGTGAATGAATGAACTCTAGGTTTGCAAGTCAACTTATATAGGAGGTGATGCGACTCCCACTTGACTCGTTTAGAGTGGAATAGTAGGAGAAGTTATCCCACTATACTTCCACATGATGTTGATTTGTATAAATAGAGATCGTAGGTATAGGAGAGAGCATTCAGAGTTTCTGTAAGTCATCTCTTTATATTTCTAATCGAATTAGTAAAATGCCGTTTCCAAAAGAGTGGAATGAAAAACCAAAAGTGTGTGTCTACCCAATGATGATTGCAGGGGCTATTGTGTGCTACTTTTGTCAAATAAGTAGACCTAAGGATTCAATCAATCCATGTACTGGTATGTGTAGTGATTGCGTGTTGCGGATTCAACTATCGCCTCCTTCTCATCCACCGAAGCGAACAAAATCGGATTATCGTCAACAACAGTTACAGTGTCTGAAGTGTTCCGAACCTATAATATTTAACAATATAGGTATCTGTAGAAATATTTGTGGTATCTGTGCTGCCGTTCCAACTCCACTGCAACGTTGTTTGCGTTGTGATACATATTCCATGAATTGTTGGAATCATGTATGCAATGCATGTAGAAGTACTTGGGATCTGTGTGAGAAGGTTGGTCAACTCTACCCCAATAGGAGAATCCATTTTTTTCAATGTTGGTGTTTGACGCACGAGCAACAACTATTGAGGAATAGAGTCAAAGAACGTTCCACATCCACAGAGACATATTAACATTTTTCATTTTTTATTATCGTTATTGTCCTCTATTATTAATAAATATATATATATTTTGAATTTATTTGTATTATTTTCTAACATTTAAAAATACATGCATGCAACACAAAGTTTTCCTCTTAAATGACAAAGATTGTTACATGCGTGAATAGTTTAGTGAGAGAGCGCATGTGCCAGTTGATGAAAGAGCGCATGCGCTAGTTTATTTTCTTCTATAAATGGTGAGGTCTCAGTAACATCATCACCTTTCCTATCCACATTCTATTGCTATCACATATCATTCCTCAGACCTTAATAATCATGAGCTCTATGCCGCTATTGATTGCTGAAGATGGTTCACCACTTGTTGATATCGATCAGACTGATTTTGAAAATATTCCAGTATTACATTTATCGAGTCAAGATTCGATAAATGATTTTGATATTAACGACTTCGTTAACTTTGCAGATGTGCCAGAACCAAATGAGCAAATTATTATTGAAAATCCGATCGTTTCGCAATTATCATCACTCAAACACTCTTCATCTACCCTTCCTCTTGGTGTTGATAAGAAATCTAGAACAATCAAGAGGAAGGTTACTAAGGCATCTTCATCGATTGTCACTGACTTTAAAGAAAAGAAAGAATCCAAAAGTGTTGTGCGACAGAAAAAACCCGCAACGAAAAGTGACAGATCGAAGAGGAAGCCAAAAGGTACTCCTAAAGAAATGAAGAGTGATTTGAAAGCTGAACCGCTATCTTCTTTCAGCCCCCTCCATCGGTTTGGGGAAATGAAAAGGAAAGCAAAATGCCGTCTTGTAAAGGCACAGATGACTATTGCTGAACTTGAAAAGAGTGAGCGAGCTATTAATGCTAATAATGAAACTCTTGAAGCATTAGATGCCAAGATTGCATTAGCGAAGGTTGAATTGGCTAGAATGTCTAAAGATGCTGATGAACTCCGTTCAAAAATTGGTAAAGATAAGCAATTCCATCAACGTTCGAGAATGCAAGCTCAGGCTGAGCTTGAGGAGTCGACTAAGCTTTATGAGACAGCATTATCAGTGAGAGATAATTGGCAAAAAGAGTTGGATACTGCATTTCAAAGTGACGGCGATTAGTTTTGGGAATGATAATGTGTTTTCAATATCGTGAGTTGAAAAATATAAGCGGGAATGGAGTATACAATTAATTTGGTTTGGTATACACAGAACATTGCGAATGGCTGGGGCAATGTTTACCGCTGCAATATTTTTCAGTTCACATACTTATAATTGAAATGAAAACAATAATGAACTTTAATATTACTTTATTCATAAAAGTCACTATTATATACATTTAAACCATATTTGATTCATCAATCCAAGAATTTTGTTCGCTAGGAAGGCCTAACCACTTTACATATACTTTATTTTTTCTTCTCTTCAACACCTTCTCAATCAGATATACGTCAGGATTCTCGGTTCGTAATAACTCTTCTTCGTAAAAACATCCTCTAATCGGCTGTTCATTCATATCTTCAAGATTATAAGTCGTTGGGATGGTTTTATTAATTTTAACAATCTTGAATAGCTCCGTGGTAAAATTCGCAGTGTAAGACTTTTCAAAAATATGTTTGTATTTACTTATACGTACAATATCATTTAATTGGAATTTGGGTTTACTTTGTCTTCCTCCAATTCCATTGATACCCTTGAATTTTAATTTTGTTGTTGAATCAACATTGATGGGTGCCATACCTATTGTACGATGAACTTTATTATTATATCTACTAGTTATAATTGGAAGAATATCAAGCCATTTGTGGTGACCTCTCATCGAAAATTCCTTGTAGAGCCATGCCTTTATTGTACGAATCACTCTTTCTGCTATAGCTGCCTTCTTTGTGCTAAATGTTGAATAATGATTGATATTATATTCTCGCATGAGAGATGAGAAGCTTTTATTGAAAAATTCTTTCCCTTGATCGCTTTGTATGTGTTTGGGGGAGTATTTGGCTTCTTTCAGTACATGTTTCATTGCATTAGTTACTGTACTACCTGTTTTATCTTTAACTGCTACAGTCCACAGATATTTGGAGTAACAATCTATCACTACAAGTATATATCGGTATCCTTCATTACTTTTTGCATAAGGTTGCAGTTCAGCTAAATCTATTTGCCATAGATCTGCAAAACCTTTGATGGTGGTTATTCTTCTACGAAAATTACGTCTTGCAGGTTTATGTAATTCATTAACAACTTGTCGTTTGACATCACTTATTTCATTAGTCATTCTATTTCAATATGATTAAAGAGAAAAGGTGATAATGTTACTGCATTGAATGATGATGTGACAGTGATCATTACATGTGAATATGTTAATATATTATACCTTCTTCACGTAATTCTTCAATTATTGAAATTATTTCATTATCATGTCCGGTATGTCCGGCTGACTTTGAAGCTACCAATAGTCGTAGGCGAGCAACTAACTCTTTCGGTGAATTCCAGTACACATAATTCACAGGTTTAGAATTATATATTTTCTCCATTTTCACTCGTTTGAGTGCTCCACCAATTTTACTTCTACTTCTTATTGGATATTGTCGTGAGTCTAATAGAGGTTTGATAACTTCACGAAATTTTTTAGAATTTGTATTTTTAAAACCATTCTTCAGATGATATTGTTTATATGGAGCATTCGTTATTTTCAATATTTTGGAATATACTTGACGAGTTTCTTCATTATCAACATCTTGTGGATTCTTCAAAAAAATCATATCATACAATTCTGGACTACCTGCGCATTCATATTTTTTCACTTTATTAGCATCCCAAAATGAAATGTTTCCATCTTTGAAATTTACCACTAGACTTCCCATTTTCAGCTTTTGTGTAATTGGATCCATACGTACGCCAAATGTTCCATCATATGCTGGATTTCTAGATTTTATATTATTCAAATGTTTCATCAAAACATCTTCACCACTTTCATTCATAACAGGTGAGATGTCAGGATCCGAGGAATCGATGTGGGACGATGATGGTGTTTCGAATAGAGTTGTTCTCATATCGTCTTGAAGTGTGCTCGTGTCACTATTCACAGATGATACACTACCAAAAGATTGTTTTCTTCCTATTGGAGTACTCATGGGATAATTTGAAGTAGATTGAACAGTTCCATGATTTGGTGATAACACTGGTGATTTAGAAGTAGCGTTTGATGATAAAACATTCAATGGTTTCATTATGGGCTCATACAATCTTTCAAGTGTCGTACGATTTTCAATATTATCATTCTTGATAGAGTTGAATTTCTGCCTGACAGCTTCTGTTGTCTCTACTAGTTGACGTTTCAAATTTATTTCATTGTTTTTATTTTCAGGATCTTTTTTTGTATTCATAATGCCCTTTTTTTTGAATTAAAGCTTAATTCGTTGGTGAAGTGACCACTACAATATTCAGTGATCGAATAAGTTCCAAAAACAAGATCATGGGTATATAAAACTATCGAATCCTTTGCGATATCTACCTTCATCTATTTTTCTATCCTTATCAATGACTAGAAATCCATATTGGTCCTCCCAGCATTTAACACACATCAATTGGAATTGTTTGAATGTTACATCGGGTGAAACATGATCTGAATAAATGTGATGTAAATTCGTCTCATCTTGTTTGAACATTATAATGAAATTGGTATTGTCACGCACTAACTGTTTGGGTACCCGTGAATATGTCTGTGCTAGATAAAAACAATCAACATCCTTATGACGTCCCATACAGAAATATGATCTAATAATATCTTGCTTTTCACATATTACATCATCGAAAATGAAAACAGAATTAGGCTTAGCGTCGGAGGGTTCCACTATTTCTGCATTATTGCTGAATGTATAAAAACCTAATCCTTTTATAGGTTCCAAAACACTTCGCAAGTACTGATATTTAGGTTGATTGAGTGATTTCGAATAGAGATACACATTTCTAAATCTCAGTCCTTGTGGATGTGTTAATAGTGATATCATTGCATTCGTCTTTCCACAATTTGAAGGTCCTATAATGAGTCCTCGAACTGATGATGGAAGTAGTGGACCATGTCTGAATACCCTTTGTCCATTCAATCCACAACCAAATTTCTCATCTAGATTATCTACAGCAAACTTTTCTTTCTGTTTTACAATGCGCATCGTGCCGTGGTTGGAGACTATATAAATGTTATTAGCTTATTCATTTCAATGTGTACCATCAAACGATACGGACGTATTGAAAGTGATCGTAAAATTAAAAGAGGTTGTGGTTTTGTTAATGATTTAATAAACAAACTTCCTTTCGAATTACATCTACCGGAGGTTATCAATACTGTGGACCGGGTACAAAATTGAAACAACGTTTAGCTCGTAACGACCCTGGAATCAATAAATTAGATATTGAATGCAAAAAACACGATATTCAATATTCTAAGCATCCATCCGATCTTGCAGCAAGACATTTAGCCGACAAAGAACTTGAATACAGCGCTTGGGATAGGGTTAAATCGAAGGACGCGAGTATTGGGGAAAGAGCAGCTGCATTACTTGTCACCAACATTATGAAAGCGAAAAGACATATGGGCATGGGTTGTAGTACCAATAAGAAAAAATGTAAGAGGAAACAAACGAAGAAAAATAAAATTAAAAAAGTTGCATTTGGTGCTGGGATAGTCCATAAAGTGCGAAATGTATTGAAGAAAGCTGGTGGGAATCAATTTGTGACGAATAATAGCAAAAAAGCTATCACTGTGGCATTGCAGGCGGCACGTAAATACCTTAAAGCTGCCGGTGGAAAGAAGAAAATCCGCACACCACGCATAATTCCTGTTCCCAAGATCGGTGGACTTTTACCATTGATACCAATTTTTGCTGGACTATCCGCACTAGGAAGTTTGGCGGGAGCTGCTGCTGGTATTACCAAGGCCGTGAATTCGGCAAAAGCCAGCAGAGCGGCTTTAATGGAAGCCAATCGTCACAATAAAACCATGGAGGCTGTAGCATTAGGCAAACGCGGAAGTGGAATATATCTCAAACCATACCGTAAAGGTTTAGGACTATATTTAAAACCATACAAAGCCACAAACAAAACAAAAAACTAATTGAACCCCTACCTCAGAGGCCTCTTACTGATCTCGATCTCAGTTATTATGCACAAAAAATGAAAATTCCACATTTTCGTGGTGTTTTTATGCGTGATAGATTACCATCTTCAGGTCCAAAACAAAACGAGACAGCTATTGTTAATTTAGATGGAATAAGTGGACCAGGAACACATTGGGTGGCATATAAAAAATGTGGGAAAGAAGTCACATATTTCGATAGTTTTGGAGATCTACCCCCACCATTGGAATTGACTCGATTCTTTCGAAAATGTTCGAATGTAAAAATCAAATATAACTATGATCGACAACAGAAATTTAATACAGTTCTCTGTGGTCACTTGTGCTTGCAGTTTCTCTCTAAATAATTTTCCAAATAAAAATGGATTCAACACCAAAACTGGATCGGGAGGCTATCAAGGGAATGGGGTTTTCACTTAGAATGTTTTCAAAATATGGTACCTTGAAAAAAATGGATAAAGTGATGCTTGCAAATATGCCTAAGGAAGTGATACTTGCATGTGTTGCACATGAGATTGCATATGTTTGGGAAAAGTTGCCTAAGCATCTGCAAGATGACATCGATATAATGAAACATAGATATTGTTATGAGCACCACCACCACGATCAAAATTCAGAATCGGATGTTAATGACGGTCCTATACCTCGGAAATCTATGTGTTGTATTTGTAATATAGAGGATGTGAATATTGGTATCAATAAAAATGATACTTATTACAATACAACACCTTCCAAAAAGTGTAAATTGTCTCAAATGTGCTGTTGCTGTGTACAATAATAAATTGAAATGTGTTTCAAAATATTCATCAGTCATGTCACGAAAGTTCGAGCTACAAGCTGTCGGGACAAGTGTCTTGAGTGCGGATTTTTTTCCACCAATTGAATTGGATAGGAACAGTCGTTATGGATTAGGACTTTTGGGATTCTATGGATGCAATACAATCAATAATATAACTGAAGCTAATAACTTAGTTAGTTTTAGAATCAGTAATGACAACTCATCGATACCCCAAAAGTTGACAATTGAAATTCCATGTGGTGCTTATGAAATAGAAGAGATCAATGCCGTCATACAGAAACATATCATGTTCAGATTGTTTCATGATAAAAAACCAAATGATGTCGTTGCAGATGATATTTTCTATCTACACGCCAATAATAATACATTCAAATGTGAAATGCGATCCAAATATGAAATTGATCTGACACATCCAAATTCAATAGCAGAAATGATGGGGTTCGCTCATGAAATATTTCCACCAAATCAAATACATGAATCATCATTACCAATAAACATTACAACTGTGAGACTTATCCGCTTAGATTGCAATATAATATCTGGTTCATATATAAATGGTGAAGAATCCCACATTCTTTTCTCATTCGATATTGATGTTGAACCTGGCTACAATCTTACTAAAGAACCACACAGTATTATATATATGCCTGTCAGTCCAGAAGGTCGTCAATTGATTCACAACATTACAGTGCGTATTTTGGATGAAAAAAATAACCTTATCGATTTTGGAAGTGAAGAAGAGATTTTCATTATTTTGGAATTGAAGAAAATCGAATAACTGTTGTTATGGGTTTCATTTATAATAGACAAAATCGCATTGAACAATCCCAAACGAGTTGCACTATCAAAAAGAAAGGTGTGCATAAAAAGAAGCTCATTCCACAAGTGTATGCTAAACAGTTAGCACATAACGCTCTGTCTGTGAGTGATCTTAAATTTTTGAAATCGATTGGATTGAAAGTGAGAAAATAACAATGGTGCTCGAAACAAACAATGAAAAGTTGAATATATTCAATGAACCAGTGCTCGATCATTCTCTCATAAGTTTACATGAGCACACATATAAGCCCTATGGATCACCGCTATTCAGGAATTCGGATGAAATCAGAATTGCAATCAATAATCAAGATGTTATACTAGATATTGCCGAGAGCTTCATTTACATAGAAGGTAAATTCACCCCCAAAGATGTAGCGAAAACATGCTATCTCTCGAATAATGCAATTGCATTTCTCTTTGACGAAATTCGTTATGAAATGGGAGGTGAACAAGTGGCTGTTGTTAGAAAACCTGGGATAACATCTACAATGAAAACCATGATATCATTTGGACAATCTCATGCTAACACATTATTGACATCTGGTTGGGGACTTTCACAATTGAAGCAAGATATCTTGGATACAAACAGTCATGTTTTTAGTGGAAAACTACCACTGAAATATTTGATGGGTTTTGCTGAAGATTACAACAAAAGTATCTTGAATGCCAAACAGGAATTGATTTTGATTATCGCTCGATCATTCAAAAACTCATATATAGGTGAGGTTGATGCTGATTTGGAAATAAATAAAATCGAATGGAAAATAAGGCATATTGTACCAGATGATAAACACAAGCTCAAACTTTTGAGTAGAATAAACAAAAGCGGTCTGAATGCCAAAATCAAGTTGGCGTATCGTATGTGGGACCTCTATGAACTACCATCATTACGTGGGACTTCTTCAGACATATGGGCCATCAAAACAACTAACGCATTGGAAACTCCTCGTTTTGTCATCATCGCATTCCAAAGTACTACCACATCTGAAGATAGAACACAAGATATTACAAAATTCACAACTGCTGATATCAATAGTATTCGAGTATACTTGAATTCTGAAGTTTATCCATATGAGCGTTGGAATTTGAATTTCGATAAAAAACTTGATGCTCCTGCTTATTATGCTTTTGAGAGTTTCCAGCGAAGTTATTATGATAAAGATATGAGTGAACCTCTGATGGACATTGGACAATTTAGAGAGAATCCACTATTCGTCATCGATTGTTCCCATCAACCGAATGCAACAAAATCATCAACTATTGATATAAAGATTGAGTTTGAGACGAGGAAGACCAAGTTTCCAGACAACACTAAAGTATATGCATTAATTTTGCATGATACAGTTTTAACATACAATGCATTGGATGGTTCAGTTCATAGCAGATATTGACACTTTTTTTTCACTCTATCATGTACTGTTTTATGATCTTTTTTTTTTTTTATTTGTAACTGACTTATATCATGTATTGTATTTTATATCATATTTATTGTTTTGTAATCATTTTCTATTGTATTTCATCAGATTTAAATAAATAAAACATGAAAATAATACAAAGTTTTTTATTTGACATTATTTATGATTCACAGGAACATACAGACTATCTAAAATAACTTCTTCCTCATAATCATCATTTTCGCGACCATCTTCAATTTCCTCTCGATTTTCATCATTCAATTCAAAGTGATGAATAATCCATTCTGGCAAGTATGGTTGGAGGCTATACAGGAATCTTCTTAGGTTCAGTTCAATCATAACCTCACAAAGTTGCCACAATTCCAATTCATTATCCAAAAATTTGTTGCAAACTTCTGCACCACTCCAATAGTTCTCAGCATCACGAAGGCATAATTCGATTTGTTTTTCATCATAGCATACACTCATATCATAAACGCTTGCATGTTCGGCTCCATCACCCAACACCTTCAATTTAGACGACAAATGTTGAACCGATGATTTGAGATCTACAATATCGACCCAATCTTGACTTGCGTACTGCATCCACATCTTTAAATGGTGGAACTGAAATCGAACAAAAAAAAAAACAATAAGCAACCTCCAATTTTTCAGTGATATAATACTCACATTCCCATTTTACTTGTAGTTACAAAGTGAGTGTATTCAACTAAGTTAGTAATGTTTATATTTCCATATAATTATCATCTAATATATGAATATTAATAAAACAATAAGAAATTCATTATAATTACTATTATTATTCAATCATATTGAATTTGACTAGAGTTATCGTTTTCACACCAAAAAAAACTTTGTAAGCTATGACCTAAAGAAATTCACTATAAATTATTACTATTATTCAATCATATTGAATTTGACTAGAGATCGCGTTTTCATGCCAGCAAAACTTTGTTGGCTCTGTCCTAAATACATCATCGTATATTTACCACCTGATGAGTTGATACAAGATATATCGTCATCACTGAATTGCAACGAAATACGTTTTGGTAGCCATGTTTTAAATAATTTATCATTGCTCACATCTTGCAAAGTTAATAAAATTGATTTACCAAATCGTGTAGAATAAGTTGACATATTTTTAATTATGTACACTTCATCAATTGGCAATGATGATAAGGCCTTTTGCTCTAGTATTTCAACCTCCTGTACAATCAAATTATTAATTTTATTCAAGTCTACTTTTGAAACGGACATGATGAAAATATATATGAAAATATAAACAATTTCCAACAGACAAATACACTCACCGTCTTCCTTCTATTACGAACTGAATAACACTCTACCAATTGCTAACTGCTGCAGATATATTCGTCTACTGATTTCATAGTGTGCCAGGCATTTCTTTTATATTAAACAGTGTGAGTCACCCCCACCATGAAACCGTGAAAGATTCACATTGCTAGTTGCTATCCACTAGAGATGCCTGACGTCACAGCCAAGCCCATCTCCCAACTTGATGCGATAACAGTTGCCGGTACGAGCAAGCAGTGGTCGTTGCGGTCTCGGAGAGGGTAGACGCTAGGCAAACAGTCCTCGGCTGCCGTTGTGTCACCATCGATAGCGGGGCTAGAGCGAACCTTCATCGCTTCAGGAGAGGTGAGGGCAGACCGATGAATACGCATTACTCTGCCACACGTCGTGGAGTGAACATGTCGCTCTCTAGCCGTTGAACGGTTATTGCTGTGACGTCACTCCACTACTAACTTGGTGCCCTAACACCGATGGAGCATTTATTACTTGGAGGATCTTCGAAGTATGCAGACGTATGTTTGTACATAGACAAACAAGCACATGATGAAACCCTGTACCGTGCATTCTCCTACACACACACATAAACACACAAAATCTCATATGAAAAAAAAATCTGAACGATCCATGCACCAGACACTTCAAGGTCACAACGCCTTGACTTCACTGCACAACAAAAAAAACTTCACCAAACAACAACCAATAAAAAAAGCAATTAATACGTCATAGTGGTGGGGGGAGGCCGAGAATCAGCTGTAAACAACTACTTTCAAATGATGCTTATTTTGATTGAATTGACACTAACCAGTTTTAATTAGACTTCTGAAAACGGACAAAACTTCTGAAACAATTTCACTAGTTCAGACTTCCATTGTCTACTATATAAAATGATTTGAAATGCTTGAAACAACTAAAAAAGAAGTATTAAAAATGAATAGCTGAAAATAACAATTATATTGAGCAAAATAAACCTGAAATGAAATAATAGTGAAATAAAATACAAGTAAAAATAGAACAATTGAATAACCAAGGCTATTTTTCGGACAAGGAAAAATCATCGATAACACCGCACCACAGTAAGACCCCTCACTTGTATAGACTACCCAAAATCCACAAGAAGGACGTTCCGCTTAGATCGATCATCAGCTCCAAAGATTCAGCTACTCAAAACTTGTCTAGATTTTTACTTTCCTTAATACAACCATAACAAGGAAAAACATCGTCTTTTATGAAGAATTCAAGGCATTTTGTCGAACTACTTGGGTCAATTGAGGTTACACAGGAAGATCAACTAATTAGTTTCGACGTGGAAAGCCTTTAAACCAACGTTCCGGTCGAAGAAGCACTCCAAATCATACAGAGAAAGCTATCCGACGACGAGAACCTGAAAGAGAGAACGAATCTACCTATAGAAGTAATCATGGAATTACTAGGATGCTGTGTACGAAACTGTTATTTCCAACTGAAGGACGAATTCTTTACACAAGATGAGGGACTGTCAATGGGATCGCCACTTTCACCAGTCATAGCCAACATATATATGGAGTGGTTTGAAACTCTGGTCATTGAAGAAGCCCACAAGAAACCTCGAGTCTGGTTGAGATTCAGTGCCTCACATTCGCATAAGATGTGTAGAGCTTGTTTGAAGGTGATTGACAATGTTTCGTGATGAATTTCACTAGTTCGGACTTCCATTGTCTACCATATAAAATGATTTGAAACTCTGGCCATTGAAGAAGCCCACAAGAAACCTCGAGTCTGGTTGAGATATGTTGACGACACCTTCATAATATGGAACCATGGGAATACTGAACTAGACGCCTTCCTGAAACAGATCAACAGCGTGAGACCTTCCATCAATTTCACAATGGAGAAGGAAATCCACAACGAATTGTCATTCTTAGACGTTTTGGTGAAGAGGACCGACACTAAGTGGGAAACATCTGTATACCGAAAACCCACCCATACGGGACAGTATCTGAACCATAAATCCAACCACCATCAATCGACTGAAAGAGGAATCATCAAGACTCTATTAGACCGTGCTTTTGGGCTCTGTAATACGAAGGGAGGACTCGAGAAGGAACTAGACATCATCAAAAATTATTCAACGGAATGGCTACTCCAAAGCGATGGTAGAAAAGACCTTGGCTAAAAGACAGCAGGAGCCTCGCAAGGAAGAGAAGCCGTCACAACCAGTGCTTGCACTTCCCTACATCAGAGGATTATCGGAGAGGATAAGAAGAATTGGTTCCAAGTACTACATCAGAACCTGCTTCAGATCCGGTAACACTATCCGTAGCAGCCTCACGAAAACCAGGCCACCAACCACGGACTGCGATTCCAAGAATTGCATTTACCGGATACCCTGTGAGTGCGGAAAATCCTATATTGATGAAACTAAGAGGCCATTGAATGTTCGCATTGCCGAGCACAAGAAACACACACAGCGAGGGGAAACCAGCAAATCAGGAATAGCAGACCATGTTTGAACCCATCAACACAACATCGAGTGGTCCCAAGCTGAGATCTTGCACAGAGAGGAACATTGGTTCAGGAGAAAATTCAAGGAAGTCGCATACATGTTGTCCAACAACGTATTCAGCCAAGCCAGCGTAGAAATACGCAACATATGGAAACCCATCATCAAGCGAAAAATGCAAAGCCAACTCCCGCCAAACGGTCATCTCCCACGGAACCGGTGAAGCGGAAAATGGAGAGCGGGGATAAGTGAAAGTACTCGAACGACCTATAAATAGTCATCTCTCGGAAGAATCAGTCCAGTCATCACCCGAAGACGATTGTAGATACTAACAATCGAAACGTCGTGAACTAACGTGACTTGGAATCTTTCCCACTTTTTATTTTTATTTTATTTTTTCATTTCTTTATTTTTATTTATTCAATTGTTCTATTTTCACTTGTATTTTATTTCACTATTATTTCATTTCAGGTTTATTTTGCTCAATATAATTGTTATTTTCAGCTATTCATTTTCAATTCTTCCTTTTTTAGTTGTTTCAGGGATTTCAAATCATTTTATATATTAGACAAGTCCGAACTGGTGAAATTCATCATGAAACATTGTCAATCTCCTTCAAACAAATTCTGAAACAACCTTATATAATAAAAAAACGTTATTTTTTTGGTTCTAGATTCTGGTCAGCTATTGAACTGATAAATTACAAAAAAAGTGGCCCAAGAATAGATCCTTGTGGAATAATACAGAAATAATCATCTAACCTAATTTTATGGCCTGTCGCAATAAATAACTTCCTGGGGTATAATTAAAACCAGGATCTTGAGTCATTTTGAAATTTTGTGATAACTTCATGGAATTGGACACAGTGTGAAAGAAAAGTCAACATTTACTCAATAACTTTTGTAATAATGATAATAATTCTGCAGGATATGCATCATCATTTACAGACACTGAAAAATACATACCCGTTTCAAATTTTCTATTCAGATCTAACCTAAATAGATTCATTACTGATACATATGTTTACTTAAATAACGATTTTATGTACACTGTAACATACACATATATAATCTTTTGAAACTGGAGGAGTGTCTACGAAACCGCAAGTGCAGAACCATAACAGACTCAAATGTATTAGTTTGACAGATAAAACAGTGAAATGGTGAGATATTATGACTAATATTAATTATTTGACCAAGCAAATATTGCTCTATCTCACGAATACACACTTGAGGGTCCATAGAAACTTTCTAATACTAACGCAATTTGATTATAATAAAAAAAACAATCTTCCGTATATTCACTTTGTATAAACATATTGTTTATCAGGTTGTACTTCTATAACTATAACTACAGTGAACGTGGGGTAATTTTCGAAATGGAAATGACATATGGACACGTTAAGACACACTAGTAGTCCCAAAAATGACAGTGAATTCACAGACAGTTGAAGTTTTTTCAGTTTATTTCGAGTAAAATGTGCATCCCTTCCAAAACTGAAAGAGTGATCACTGGGTCTGAGAATCGTGTACCATTGATTTATATATTCATTTTGCACGATGTTCATTCATGATTCCTCGCAAAGTCACATTTAGAACCCAAAAATGAGCTTGAAAATTTTCAAAATCGAAGCAATGTAGAAATATTTCTTCCTTGGCCTCATAATTCATTTCATTTCCACCTGGCTACTAATCTAGTTCATCACAATTTCACCTCTTCGAGTCATTGGATTCTTACCTCAATTTCAAAATGTCTACCTTATTTCTTTAGAAGTATTTTAAAAAATCGCGTCATACATTTTTATTCAATAATTCAAATTTCTAGCAGGTTCTATAAGAACTAACCGAAACCCTGATGAGTTCTTTGTAGAATTCCAAACCAGATATCGTTATATATCTGAAAATACATACAATTGCATATTTTCGTAGGCTTTTTCCATTCTGTTATTGTTAATATGTAGTATGAGTTTGTACACGTTTTTTCAATTTACAGTGGTTTGAAATCAGTTTATTTGGTAGTCCGATAACGTCCCGTAGAATTTTGAACGCAAAATCTCCATATGAATGGAATGTCAAAAGTCCCTATCATTTCCGCTTGTGAGTTGTTTTTTATTCCAGGTCAAACCTCTGAATGGTGAGAGCTACCAGAAAATGGTCCAGCGAAAGCTTTTAGATAATGAAATGAAATGAATTAATACAATTGTTTTCCTTAGAAGCACTGTTTTCGAGTTATCACGATTTAAAACTTTGAAAATCCAAATATGCACTCATATATGGCCAGCATGCATCATCAGGGGCCTAGTTAACGAACTAAACAAAGATAGGCGACAGTTTTTGTCACTCATGCACTTATGTGTAGGAAATAAACGAGTCTGAGTGAGTCAAGCTCTATCCACAATTCCAGTAGGCGTTTGACTATGTTACAACAGCAATTTTCTATAGGGACCAGAATGGTAGAATCTCAGAGAATCACTAAGTCAGCGGTCCACTAAAGACCCCAGAGAACATTCATCAACGCCCGGGAATACCGGATTTCTCATAGCTGCGGGTCGGTCTACATTGGAACCACGAAAAGAAATATAGGTAACCGTCTCTACGAACACAAGAGAAATTGTCGCATTGGACAAACCAACAAGTCAGGGATAATACAGGAGAAGAGGCAATGAACATTATCAACATATGGCTGCCTGTTCTTAATTGCACAGATAATTTCAACAGATAAGAAGAGGCAATGAATATTAGGCAATAAAATCTGGCTACTTGTCCTCAATTTTGGACAATCAAGGCCAAGGAGTTCAATTAAGAGAAGCCAAGCCACATATGATAATATAAAACCGGAGTCAAATACCATATTCGTAGTTTCTGCATTGGGAACAACAACTCAGCACCGAATCGGGCACTTTGACTGAATTGGTGCTCATCGCTTTTGATAATGTATCCCCCAGTAGTAGAAAAAAAAATTATCGTTATATATATTGAAAGTAAATTTCAAAGTATGAGGTTTTGCTTGATGAACAATGTTTACTGTAGTTTTGGATCTGTGTTCGATCAAAAAATGTCTCTTTAAAAACCTTATGATATCTTTTTCTAAGGGTTCCCAGAAGTTGGAAACGAAATTGTTTCTCAGGAGAACAACTTCCGCTAACAGACTGAAAAAAAGAATAAAAAAATGCTATTGAATTCACGTGTCGCTTTTGGGACGCCCTGTACATCAGAATTTCACACCGGCACTCGTGCAGTTTTTTCAGTCCTTCACCGGCCGCATGTCGGCAGATTCACTCTGAAGAAGACGTTCATCTCGATCAGGCTGGCCAAAATTAGAAAAACTGCATACATCATCAAGCACGCTCTTCCAACTTTCTTGTCCAATTGGAATTTGTTGAAGGCGAAAGCCACGTAGAGCAGTAGGAGTGTGGAAAGTAGAGAGATGGCGCTGTATTCGATCCCAGCAGAGTTGATGCCCACCTGTAGAAATATATATGTATTATATTTCGTGTAAAGAGTCCTTGAGAAAATTGATTATGAAAACTTGATGGATCTAGAAAGTGACCCCGAAACTTTGTCGTGTTTTCTATGTATATCATTCTCTTTACAAATAAATTATGTATTAATACAATCAATAAATACGAACAGTCTGTAACTTGATATTTTTAGCAAAGTTCAATGAATGAATCTGAAAGCTACTGAGACTCAAAAATCAATATATTTACCTGGTAAAAGATAATGACAAAACTACAAGTGTATAGTAGATGAACAAAGAGGATTCTGGCGCAAAATTCCATGCAGTTTCTAATGGAGCTAAACTTTTTGCAATTTTTATGACAAACGAGAGTGGGGGGAGAGAAACGTGTGACGTAATCGAAAGTTGGAATGAGTATCCGAGAGATTCAAAGAGCGTGGGCCCCCTTGGGACTGCGCCTCACCCCTCGGGCCCCTTGTCACGTACCAGTCACGTGGTCCTTATTGAAAAAAGTTCATCGGTATGAGAATCGAACCCAAGACGTCGGCGTGGTAGGCTTTGTCCTTAGCCTTGACACATAGGATTTTGCGCAAGAAGTCTCTTTGTTCATTTATTGTATATACACGTTATAGAGAAAGAATTGATAATTGATCCCAAAAATTTCTGGACGTTCGTTCATAATGAGAATAATACTACTCGAATTCCGAGCAAAACGGTTTATGAGGGGAATCCTATAACAAACTACCATTAATCGTTAAAGCTCTTAGTAGGTTTTTTTTAAAACGCTTATTTATTACCTGGTATCGAAGAAGTTAACGTTCTTTTCAATTTCGAGCTGGAAAAAAGTCAAAAAACAAGATGACCTCAGGACCACATGAAATTCATTCGTTTCTAGTGAAATACTGCTTGAAAGTATTAGTTTATCCCCTACAAAATGTTTTAAGCTGATTTCAGGAACTTTTGTTTTTCCTGCAGTCTGAAAAACTACTAAAGTTTGTCCAGTACACATAGCTCAATATCGAAATAAATGAAATCAGTAATCACAAACCTATCTCAATCCTCAACAACTTTGCCAAACTTCTAGGAACAATCTTGTTTAGCCGTATGTATCGGTCCTCTCAACATATTATATCTGATCATCAACAAGGTTTTATGAACTCTAGATCCACAACTACGAATCTAGCTGTTTGTTGGTCAATATTCGTGTGAATCGTTAGACCGAAGAGGGCAAGTCGATGTGGTGTACACAGACTTTACTAAAGCATTCGATAGGATCAGCAATAAGTTACTCATTCGTAAACTTTCTTGCATGTTGAATAGAACTGGCCGATACTTTATTAAATCCATATTAGAACTAATTAATACATTTTATTGTATGATTTTCACCATGGAGGGTTGTACAAAAACCGCGACACTTGTGTCGTTATACGATAGCTTTCTCAAGCACTATTAACGCTTGAGTAAGCTTAGTATAGCGAAACATGTGTCGCGGTTAACGCTTCATAAACCCTTCATAGTGAAATTCATACAATAAACTGTATTGCTGAGTTTTTTTTATTCGCTACTGTTCTCGATCTGAAAAGAGGTTATTCTAGTTCCCCAACTTTTCTCCAATTCAACCTAGCTTATAGGTCTTACCGTTTTCGAGATAGCAACAGTGGGATCAGCTAAAAAAACGACCTATATATGAAATGGCAATAAAAAAATCTTTTAAACTGAAGTTTGGTGTGTGATGATACTATAAAAACTCACCCAATGTTTACCAGCAATTGTGGGCATGAATGTGGCTTTGATGAACCATGGTAGCCCCAAACAGAGAAGGATATCGAACGTATTAGACCCAATAGAGTTACTGATACCCATAGAACCATGACCTAGAAGGAAATGAGTGTATAACGAACGCTAGTGCATTTAATGTGGTATCAGGTTATTCAACTCCTTTCTCATAAAATGTTATCACACCGGTGCATACACCTTGTATTCCAAGTACCCACCTTGTTTTGCTACAATTACACTAGAAACAGCTTCGGGAACGCTAGTGCCTGCAGCCAGGAACGTGATTCCCATCACCGAATCAGGTATTTTCAGCGTGTCACCTGAAAATTTTGACTCGTTTTCTTCGGGACAACAAAAGATCCTATATCTCACCTATAATGGTTATGATCCAGGCAACAAAGTAAGACAGGGAACCGATCCAGATGATGCACATGATGAAGGTCAGAGGGAACCACTTCTTGAATTTGGGCCTCTCGCAATCAGGAATGGTGAACAGGAATATCAGGTATATCGGCCAGGTGATTATCCATGTCGCCTTGAAAATATGTATGCATAAATTATTATGAATGGACTGATCTGTTACTTGATGGAAATTAATAACACTATCCAAAACCAAAGAAGGCTCAGGATATGGAGTTTACTCCAAATCACTAAGTCTAAGGATTGAGTGAGGAATGGTTCAAACAGAACTGGCTGGTATCCCAATCGCCACGACAGAAATAACCAGGAAAGGAATTTCTGGCAAAAACATAACAATATGCACTGGTAGTAGACAAGCCTTATTAGCCTTGAACAGACAATGTGTTACCTCAGGGCAAGTACTAGAATGCCACCAAGATTTGCAAGGGTCTGGAGTTATCGTCAATAAGAGAGTGTGTTTTCGGTGGCCTACACCTGCCGATTCAAAGGAGATGTCTCCTAGTGGCCTGCCCATCTTCTTGGAAAGGACAGGCTTATATACAGGCTGATTCACGGTGGATGGCACATTAGACGTTTCTGGTGAACCAGACAACGGATCACTTTGAAAATTTAATGGAGGGCATATTCGGACATTCTCTAGCCAACTAAAATATTTTCGACAATGCGGTATTGCCGCTTCTATTAGAAAGCAGTAGCAACTTTGATTTTTCAAATGGAATACTCTGTATATAATATTATTTTTGGAATCTCCAACAATTGCCCGACAACTTTTCTTGATATTTCCCTATACCTATCTGTTACCGTTTTCGAAATAAAAATTAATTTCAATTTTTTTCTTCGAAAATCATGACTTCTAAAAATGCCGATATCTTTTAGTTAAGAAGTACTATGATATCGAAATTTGGTTTGGAGTTAGGTGATACTTGGACACTTCCCACACGTCAGCCTAATCTCCGTTACTTCAATACAGGGTTGTAAAAAAATACAGTTTTTTCGTTTGCTTGAAAAAGTTGCTGAAATTTGATTATTTTAAATGGAACTTCCTGTATATTATTGAAAATTCGGAAAGCTGCTGAAATTTGCTTTCTTTCTATGTATATCATACCTATACCTAACTAGTCAAGTTTCGGACTTATGAACATTTATTTGTGAAAATGTCCCTTCAGAATGGTATTTCCATTCGGTATTTGGTAAGCAGGCCATGATTACTATTTGACAGTAGCGTTGTGACATTCTCCTAATAATATCGACATTTTCGTCACTTCAGAAGTTGCAAATACCTTCAAAACGATGGAACAAAACTATTCAAACGAAGTTCTTATGAATTTGTTTATTATTTTTGGACAGTGTGACAAAATTATCAGCAGAACATGTAGAAAGTTCAATGAAATGTATCCGAATCTACCGCCAATGAACCTCAAGAAATTTATACGAATTCAGAACAATTTCAATATGTTTGGATAAACTTTAAAAAAGCACCAAGAAACTTGAAATTGGAAATATTGATATGAATAATTATAAAAAAGTAAAACAATCATGTGGAATATTTCAAAATATGTTCGAATCGCTGGCCGTTCACTTCCAAGCACTTTAAAATGCGGGTGTTGACTGCTTTCGTGGTGGCAGATCTGATTTCATTGGGATCCAAATCTTCAAATGTTTGGGCAATCCTTTCTAACAATTCATCTCTCGAAAGCACGGGTATTTTGTAAACTTTTTCTTTAAACATTCCCCACAAATAAAAATCTAATGGATTAAGATCGGGTGATCTCGCTGGCCAATTCCATGGTCCCAAGCGCCTCATCCACCGATCGTCAAATAGTCTATCCAGTTCTGCGCTCACTTCTCTTGTGCAATGTGCAGGAGCTCCGTCTAGTTGGTACCAACAGTTTCGATAATCTTCGAGTGGCAGATTATCCACGAAACTGTCTACAGTATTCTCCAAAATATTCAGGTAGCTTCTGGATGTTAATGACTCCTCGTATATCACGTACCTCAATTTGTTGTCGATCAACATGCAGAAGACATTAAAACTAAATTTTTCTTGAAATCCGGCTTCTTTTGTGACGTGAGGATTTTCACTGGACCAATAATGACGATTTTTTCTATTGAAAATCCCTTCTCTCGAAAATTTCGATTCATCAGTCCAAATAATTTTATTTAAAAAAGTGGATCTTCTTGAATGAGTGTCAACAACATTTCACAAAATTCTACTCTCTGTTGAGGATCTTGAGGCTTCATTGTTCGAATTTTGGTGAATTTATAATCATGCATTTTATGTCTTCGCAAGATTCTTTGAACCGATGAATATTTTATACCCAAATCTTCTTCAGTACTTCTTATCGATGACTCGGGAAATGCGTGAAAATATGCTAAGACATTAATCTGGTTGTCTTCGAAAGTTACGGGTCGAGGCAATTTTCTTGGTGCTTTTAAAGTTGATCCAAATGCATTGAAATTGTTCTGAATTCGTATAAATTTCTTGAGGTTCATTGGCGGTAGATTCGGATACATTTCATTGAACTTTCTACATGTTCTGCTGATAATTTTGTCACACTGTCCAAAAATAATAAACAAATTCATAAGAACTTCGTTTGAATAGTTTTGTTCCATCGTTTTGAAGGTATTTGCAACTTCTGAAGTGACGAAAATGTCGATATTATTAGGAGAATGTCACAACGCTACTGTCAAATAGTAATCATGGCCTGCTTACCAAATACCGAATGGAAATACCATTCTGAAGGGACATTTTCACAAATAAATGTTCATAAGTCCGAAACTTGACTAGTTAGGTATAGGTATGATATACATAGAAAGCAAGCAAATTTCAGCAGCTTTCCGAATTTTCAATAATATACAGGGTGTTCCATTTAAAATAATCAAATTTCAGCAAATTTTTCAAGTAAACGAAAAAACTGTATTTTTTTACCACCCTGTATTGAAGTAACGGAGATTAGGCTGACGTGTGGGAAGTGTCCAAGTATCACCTAACTCCAAACCAAATTTCGATATCATAGTACTTCTTAACTAAAAGATATCGGCATTTTTAGAAGTCATGATTTTCGAAGAAAAAAATTGAAATTAATTTTTATTTCGAAAACGGTAACAGATAGGTATAGGAAAATATCAAGAAAAGTTGTCGGGCAATTGTTGGAGATTCCAAAAATAATATTATATACAGAGTGTTCCATTTGAAAAATCAAAGTTGCTACTGCTTTCTAATAGAAGCGGCAACACCGCATTGTCGAAAATATTTTAGTTGGCTAGAGAATGTCCGAATATGCCCTCCATTAAATTTTCAAAGTGATCCGTTGTCTGGTTCACCAGAAACGTCTAATGTGCCATCCACCGTGAATCAGCCTGTATACAACAATAGTAGGTGCCTAACATAAGTGGTTAATAGTGAAAGCGATCACAGGTAGAATTTGTAAACCAATTACACTCTCAGTTTTTGGACATCAGGTAAATTTTTGAATATGCATAAACTTCTTGGTATCATGAAAAAAAGGTGTAACACAAAGGTGAGTGCTCAACCTCCTGTTGGTTATTCATCAGGGAATACGAACGTTTACCCTTATTTATTTCCAGCGACTCCAGCAGGTTCAACTTCTGTCCCTTGGCTTCTACATGGAGTATATCGTACATGATGTTAACATCGTGATCATTCTCCAAAAGGTAGCAAGCATAGGTGGAATTGGTCTGCTTCAGTTCAGAACTACTTTTATGTTCGTAGATTCTCGTTTTGAAAGTTCTTGGAAGTCTTTCCTACATACACTTTTGGGCATGATACGCATGTTAGTTTGTAGACACCTGATCTGTTATCCTTGCCTATGTGCTACTTGTTCTTTATATGTCTACCTATGGAGCTTCCAGTCCCATATACTATGTTAGTACCTTGTTCATTCAGTAGTGTTTTTATTTTATCTGATTTTTTCGGATATGAGAGTGTTTTGAAGGTTCCAGTATTATATTTTATGTGAGGGTATACTTGGTTGATAGCCTGAACTGGGCGTCCTAGGATTGCTTTCCACGAAGCCATAAAAAGAACCCAGGTTACTTCCCAGACAGAGCCTCTCGTCTACAATGGGCACAGGAACACAGACTGGTTTTAGCTCAGTGGCGAAATTTTCTTTTTTCTGACGAAACCAGATTTGGGTTTCGTTAGTGATAGTCGGCGTTACAAACTTTGTAGAGAAGCAGGGCGACAAGATAGACTATCATTCGCCTGAGAAGTCGTTCCATACCACGGGGAATCAGTACTATTTAGGGGAGCCATAATGCGTGATCGTCGTACGAAGCTTATTCCCATCCCAGATACTATGACAGGGGATAGATATGTTCGAAACATTATTGAACCCATTATTTATTCTCCTCGAAATGAAATAGGAGCCAATTGACCAATGAAATTGGAAAATTGAAGCCAATTTCATATTCATGGATGACAATGCTAGGCCCATTGCATGAGTGTTCAAAATGCTTTAGAGAATGAGAATATTCAAAGATTGCGGTGGCCAGCAAATTCTCCAGACATGAATCTCAATGGGCACATGTGAAGTTTCGTTAAACGAGTAATCTCAATTAGGATTAATCCTTCTACCATCCCTCCTATCACTCTTCAGGAACTGACAGTGATGCTCCAAGAAGAATGGAACATCCCAATGGATACCAATGCTATGGCTCGGATCATTTTTATGTATGACGACGGCAAGTAGCCGTCGATGGATATCTCTCGAATACTTTCGACATCAACGCTGGTGTTCCCCAGGGATCCATATTGTCTCCAACCCTATTTTTATTGTATATCAGCGACTTATTGGAAAAAACCAAGAATCCAATATATTGCTTTGCTGACGACAGCACACTTGTCTCATCGTTCCATTTGGATTCCAGGACATCGGCTTCGGAGGCACATCTTCATCGACAGCAGGAGGTTGCATATCTTAATGGGGATCTAGAAGTGGTTTTGAATTAGGGTAAAAGTAACCAGGTTCCATTCAATGCCATAAAAACCCAGGCCTCGGTTTTCTCCAAGAGGATACATTTCTCCGGATATAATAATGTCAGTTTAGACGATTCGGCTTTCTGCTTCGATAAGTTTGTAGGGGGGTTAAAATGGACAACAATATGTCTTGGCACAATCATGTCGCTGGGATTGCAAAAGCCGCTTCTCAGAAGCTTGGAACACTGTTCCGAACCACCTTAGCAACTTTTGATGCTTCATCAAACTTAGATCAAACTTTCTTTGGAGCATTGTTCTCATGTATGGAGCTTTGCCTCCAAACATACCCCGAAGTTTCTGGATTCCATCCAGAAAAAAGCCATTCTCCTGATTGGAGATGCGAACATCAAGAACAACTCTTCTATAGATACTTTTACGGAAAGTGTTCAAGTGACTTGGACATTTGATTCCACCAAGAAGGGTACATATCAGAACCAGCGATTCAAATCCATTGTGAATCGCTACCTTAGCACAGGCACCGCTCTGAAAGCGCCTCAAGGATTCTCCTGTAGCGTTTTGTCCTTTAAATAGTGTCTCATTTAGACAAACATGAGGGGGCTCAAGAGTGTTGGTGATTTGTGTATTTACTTGATTAAAACGGTAAATTTTTGAGTAGTCCTAAAAGTAATGGTTTTAGTTACCTTTAAAAAATTAAATATTTGAAAAAAATACACCAAAGCTAACCAGTATCTGTGAAGAACTGAAAGGTAGAATACTTTTACATTCCAACAGGGGATGTTTCTAGTCTAAACACTTCACGTCATCACATAAGGAAAATGCATTCACTCACTTGGGTAAACTTCCCACTGTCAGAAGGAAACTTCCACAAAGAATGCGGCTCCTCCTCGCCCTTGCCGTCACCGTCGCCGGATTGTGTCTCTGGAGGCGGCGAAGGAATCTTCAGCGAGCCGTTCACATGAGCAGGAGCGACAGATATATGAGGAGGTTGTTCGACACCAGCCAGGTTGTTTTCGTGGTCGGTGGTATCGTTCTTCTCGGGTTTTTGTTGATCCAGGTCCGTCTTGACATCCTGGTCGTCGGGAAGTTGGATATGGAGGTGTGTTTCCAGAGTATCTGTAGGTAGAGTGTTCAAGAAAATTAAGAGCCCCACATCAACAGATTAATACAAAAACGGGTCATAAACCGTACATGGGACAGGAGCTGGAATAACTTGTACAAGCAGAAGATTATATTAGAAGATTATATTAGAAGATTATATATATATATATATATATATATATATATATATATATATATATATATATATATATA
The DNA here is from genome assembly GCF_025532065.1 of Leptinotarsa decemlineata. NCBI lineage: Eukaryota > Metazoa > Arthropoda > Insecta > Coleoptera > Chrysomelidae > Leptinotarsa > Leptinotarsa decemlineata. The sequence continues at coordinate 497,942 of NW_027412546.1, read as the reverse complement.
TATTCAGCTTACCAGGAAAACATTGTAAGATATTATAGTGTGCAAGGAGTATCAAATTGAAACCCCAACAGAATACGCGGATCAATATTCCTACAGACAACCAAACCATACATGAGGAACTGATTTTGTCAGATTGCTTCGAGAGGAGTGGTTATTCAATCAGGAATAGATCCTATTACAAATTACCAAGGAACCAAATGCCTGAGACGGCTTCAGAAATGAAAAACACATCCAACAAAGTTATAAATTCAATCAGACCGGCTTTGAACACGAGTCTACAGTCTACACAAGCCTGTGACCAAATGTCTCCGTCATAAGTTAGCCTACTTATAACCAAATCTCACATTTGCGTTGAAGTGTTTGTAATGTCAGTAGGAATGTGCCTGGACTATGATACTTGTATAAAAAGTTATCTGTGACGTCATTGGACAGGGCTCTGTGATTTGGTATTTTAAAATTGAAAAATACAGGGTGTTCCTTAAACACATGCTAATATTCAAGGAGGTAATTCTTAGACCCATTTTAAGAAAACAACTTCCTATGGACGTATGTCCTAAACGCCTTAACTTTTGAGATACAGGGTGGCAAAGTTTTCAAAAATAATCAGTTTTTTAATAATAACTGAGATAATTTTGTACACATCTTTGGCATATTTGGTACATATGTTCCATGCCTCAAGGCGCATTTTCTGATGTACACAAATTTGTATTTTTTCAAACAGTGGCATCCCTACGGGTTTGGCATTGAATATTTTTGGGGAAAAAGTACTACGCCAATGCTTTCTTTTCAAAATAAAATCATTTTTAAAATCCTCATTTATTTTCGAGAAAATTTGATCTCTTGGTATTTCTTTGTCCGACGCATGATTTTCACTCTAAAAAATAAAAATCGACAGAAAGCAAATTAATAAATTAGATCAATTCTAAAATGAATGAGAATCTGAAAATTGCTTCATAACGCATTACCAATTCCCTAATAATATTTGAAAACATAATCTGCAAAAAAATAAATTTTTCACAAAAACGAGTTTTATTTTATTTTGTGACAGTAAGTCTAAACGAATAGCACAAATTTGTTAATTAGTAATAATACCAAAACTGATTTTAAAAATTGTTGGAAGTGGCCACCTGCAATTAGTATGCATGCTTCCGCCCTTCTACGCATGGAATTACGCACCCGTTCAAATATTCCCGCCGTATTTCGTATAGTTTCACACGAGGCAACTATTCGCTCTCTTAAATCTTCTAAAGTATTAACAGGAGTTTTATACACAAGAGTTTTAAGGTGACCCCGTAAAAAAAAAAAGAAACTGTTGAGATCGGGAGATCTTGCTGGCCATTGCTGAGGTCCTCCGTGACCTATCCAACGATTAGGATAAACTGTATTTAAATGATTTCGGACAATTACACTGAAATGAGCAGGGGCGCCATCGTGCATGTACCATATTCGATTCCTTAACGCAAGTGGCACATCTTCCAATAACCCAGGTAAGTCTTCTTCGAAAAAGTGTAAATAAGAACGACCATCAAGGCGTCCTGGTAGAAAAAATTGGCCTATTAGATGATCACCTATAATTCCTGCCCATACATTAACCGAAAATTGGTGTTGGAAATGGGTTTCGGTTATTGCATGGGGATTTTCTTCAGCCCACACATGATTGTTATGGAAATTTTGAATGGCATTCCGAGAAAAATTTGCTTCGTCTGTGAACAAAATTTGTGTCTCAAACTGCGGATTTAGTGCAATACTTTGTAGTACCACTGACTGAACTTCACACGCTGTGGAAAATCTCTGGGGAGTAATGCCTGCACTCTTGAAATATGGTATGGGTATAACAAAAAATCAACCAAAATACGCCAAACAATTTGATGACAAATATCCAGAGTTCTAGCGATCTTCCTTGTACTCGTCTCAGGATGTTCCTCAATTTCTTGCAGCACCGCTTCCTCAATTTCAGGAGTTCTTACTACACGAGGTCTACCTTCCGGAGTCCCTTTCTTGAAACTACCAGTTTCCCCAAGTCGACGATGAATATTTAAAAAGGTTCGGCTATCTGGTAAGGCACGATTAGGATATCTTTCCTGATAAATGCGCCTGGCTTCTGTTGCATTACCATCGGCAAGGCCATATACGTAATGCATTTGCGCCATTTCCGTATTCGTATAATTTACCATATTTACTGATATTCAGAAGAACAGCGGACTACCAAAATAACTTCAATAACACTTCTAAATCAATCAAAACGCGCTGTGACAGTTTTTAACACCAACACCTTACTTTAAACCAACATCAATATTAGCTGCTGACGTTTGTACATACAGATAATTCGTTTTTTATTGCTATGGTGGGTACGCTGTTTTTTCTGCTTTTAATCTTTAAAAAAAATCACATATCGACAAACTCCATATTTCCAAGAGGTGCAGTAAATAAATTCTGCTACACGTCATTTATTGCAGGATTACTAAATTTATGTTTTTAAAAAATATTAAGCGGTGCTGCGTTATGACGTAATTTTAATTGAGAACAGTGCATCTGACAACAAACAAATACCTTTTAGATCCTCAATTATTTTGCAACAAATATGTTGCTTTCAGTCGATGCACGATACCGCATTAGATTTTTAAGGAATGTATCCTTAAGTAAAGCGATTTTTAATTTTTTGAGCGAAAACCATGCGTCGGACAAAGAAAAATCAACAAATCAAATGTGCTCAAAAATGTATGGAGATTTTAAAAATTATTTTTAATTCAAGATAAAGCAGTGGCGTAGTATTTTTTTCTCCAAAAATATACATTTCAAAACTCGTACGTACGCCACTGGCAGAGAAAATTAAGAAAATTGTACATCAGAAAATGCGCCTTGAGGCATGAAACATATGTACCAAATATGCCGAAAATGTCTACAAAATTATCTCAGTTATTATTAAAAAACTGATTATTTTTGAAAACTTTGCCACCCTGTATCTCAAAAGTTAAGGCGTTTAGGACATACGTCCATAGGAAGTTTTTTCTTAAAATGGGTCTAAGAATTACCTCCTTAAATATTAGCATATGTTTAAGGAACACCCTGTATAGTTATTAAATGAACCTTGAAGGTGTTTCATTTAGATGGATGACAGACATCACAGTGTTGTTCATTCATTTGACTTCATGGATAAAAATGAATATGTAAGGTTGCGAGATAGAGAGATTTTAGCATCATTGTTGTCTCCAAAGGTTCCTATACCAAAAACTATTGAATACTTGTGGTATCTTCTGAGAGTCTTCAGCAGAGAAGTAATCGAATACCACATCAACGATTGTGAGAGTAAGAGAAAGGGCTTTACCATACATTTTTTTTTTTGTAATTTCACTGGTTCTGGATTGTGTTGCTACCTGTGAATCAAAATACGAACCCGATATTCATCTTCAAAGTGAGTAATAAGTTATTTTACTTTATGTTTGACTTATTATAATGAAAACTTAATTTTCTGAAAAAGCTGATTTTTTGGCATGGCCCCTTCTCTTACTGAAGCACTCAACTAACAAGAAGGCGCGACATTGGAAAACCCACTGTCTCGCTTCATAGCCCTCCCCCAAAGAATTTCAAGAGAAAGATGACGTAGATTACTTTCCACGTGCGTGGATTCAATCCGTAGGCAAATGTGTTTGTCATTTTTGATACAAATAAATTAAAGGTAAAGGACTTTCTTTCAACTCTCAACAAAAACTCTCAAATATAGTACGTAAGTTGACAAGGAAACTCAAATTTATGGAGAATCTTCGTGAATCTTCGACTTTTCACAAAGACATATATTCAAAGATTATTGTCCTAAGTTTTCTTCATCACCCGAAGACGACAGCTTAGTTGTTACAGTTCCGGTGATTGGAAAAATACTTATTTTGGAAAGGGTACCAAGAAAATACTGGAAACTGTTCATTTAGAGAACACAAAACATTCTGGTAACAATTTATAGAGGACCCAAATTATTTCAAAAGAATTTTTCAAACAACCAACAAAAGATTGGTAGAAACTAATACAGCAAAAAGTAATAATAAGGAGGGGAAAAAATAAGAGCATGATCAGATGATCTAGATATGGAAAAAACAAAAACTTAAACCTAACCTAACTTAACCTAGTCTAACATACCTGTGACTTGATTCGTGGACTTGACACTACTACGTGCTTTGCTTTTGTGTGCGTGCCTCAAACCACCTGTGAAAGTGCAACTAGATAATTGTGATTTCGGGAAAGTTTCAATAACAATAACACTACTCGTGATTATAAAAAAAACATGAATCATGCAACTCAACAAGCTGAAAAGTTGTTGAAATTTAATTTGGAAAAAACAGCATTCAAATAGGAAAGAGCAATTGAAGTTATCCAAAGCGGCGTTGGAAGCTCTTGGCTCTGAATTGGTAGCAAATCGCCAAACAGGACCCTCCTCAGTAGGTAGATTTAACAAATTGTCTCTGGTCTGGACTCCTGGAAGGCGATGAGGCTGCTGACTCCCTTAAAATCTTCCAGTATTGGCTCAATCCAAGGCGTTCATTCACCCTTCGAAGCTGGGAATCAAGCAGTTGTTGGACTACAGTGGTCGCTTAATCGACCCGATGGAACATTCACGACCTCTAGTAAAGAAACGTCAGAGCTTTCGATAGAAAATCACTTTCCTGGAAATCTGACTCTTGATAACAAAAGACCGCCCATCTTCGAGGGCGCCAAACCCCAAAAAAGAACGACTGGGACGTCGCAAGGAAGGTTATCACAGCACCGGCAGTTGAATGGGCTATCAAATCTTTTCAGCCCTTCAAATCTCCCGGAGAGGATGGTACATTTCCAGCTCTTCTTCAAAACGGACTGGAAATAATTTTACCTATTCTCACAAAATTGAATAGAGCTAGTCTGGCGTGGAACTATATACCACACAGTTGGTTGGCAGCAGGGGTTGTATATATACCTAAAGTGGGCCGGAGAGACCCACACCCCAAATCCGTACGACCAATCAGCCTTACATCCTTCCTGCTAAAAGGACTTGATAGAATACTGGACGGACATATCAGGAGGGTAGCATTGTATGCATCCCTACTGAATAACCACCAGTATGCTTATCAAACCGGCAAATCGACTGATTCAGCATTGAACAACCTCGATGAGAAAATCTCTCAACCCCTTGACAACAAGGAGATTGCGGTTGCTGTATTTCTCGCTTCTTGATATTGAAGGAGCATTTGACAATGCACTACCTAAAGCTATAGGAGTGTCTCTGGCTAGAAAGGGTATAGAATCGACCATAACTGGCTAAATCTATGCCATGCTAGTAAACAGAACTGCAACTACGACTCTTCAAGGCGAGGCCATCAGGTTCAGGATCACCAGGGGCTGCCCTCAAGGTGGGGTACTATCTCCTCTTCTGTGGTTGCTCCTCGTGAATAGTCTGCTTGATGCCCTCGACAGAAGAAAAGTTGATCTGCAAGCTTATGCAGATGGCCTTGTCATCCTGGCAAGGTCCACATCGGAAAGGGTAGCTTGTAATATCCTTCAAAGCGCGTTGGACGTTGTTGACAGTTGGTGCCTAAGGGAGCAGATGTCTGTCAACCCCAGCAAAACTGTGGTAATCCCCTTCACCAAGAGAAGGAAATTGGACGATCTAACGTCACTTTCCCTCAATGGTGTGGTCATTCCATTTGGAACGGAGGTGAACTATCTTGGCATTGTCCTTGATAAAGGACTCATCTGGAACGCTCACTTGGAAAAAGTTTTACACAAAGCCAGACTGTCTCTATGGACATGCCGAAGGATTTGTGGTAAAACTTGGGGTTTAGGTCCCAAACAAATCCATTGGATTTATGTGATCACGTATGGTGCAATTGCTTGGTGGCCGAAGGCTTTACAGAAAACGGCCCAAGCGAAGCTCTCTGGCTTACAGAGACAGGCTTGTCTGGCTATCAGTGGTGCCATCAATACCACACCGTCAGCGGCCATGGAGATCCTTCTAAATCTACCTCCTCTCCACATTTTTCTGGAAAGAGAAGCTAGATGGACTGCATACAGACTTGTGCACTTTGCCAATTGCACAAATCAATTCAATGCAGAGTGCAACAGACTGTTGGTTGACATTGGAAGTCACAGCATTCTGGAAATGACCTCTGACTTTATGCTTCCAACTGTCTACTACGATCTGCCTTATAAAGTTCTATTCCCGAGTAGAGAGGACTGGATGCTGCGGGAGAAGGAAATATTAAAAGCAGATAGATGTTGGTTCACAGATGGATCAAAAACACCTTCCGCTTCTGGTGTAGGTGTTTTCAGTCGCAGACCCAGGATAGAGTTATCTACCTGCCTAGGAACTTATGCGACTGCATTTCAAGCGGAAGTTTACGCTATTGAATTGTGTGCGGAGATATTGGATAAATACAACCTCAATCACAAGTCAATAAAAATATTCTCGGACAGTCATGCGGTGTGGAAGCTCTTGGCACCCACCAAGCAACGTCTAAATTGGTAGCAAACTGCCAAAAAAGACTCTCCTCAATAGGAAGACTAAACAGATTGTCTATGGTCTGGATTCCTGGCCATACTGGCCTGGGAGGCAATGAAGCTGCTGACTCTTGCAAAGGAGGGTGCTGCAAGCAGCTTCATTGGACCAGAACCTGTCATTGGCATCGCTTTGGGCTTTGCCAAACAAACACTGAACACCTGGATGGCAAGAAGAGTTATGGACTTCGGCAGAATCTTCCAGGATTGGCTCATTCCAAAGCGTTTCTTCACCCTTCGAAGCTTGAGTCCAAACAGTTGGACTACAGTAGGGATGAACTACGATGTCTAACAGGCCTTCTTACAGGTCACTGTCATTTGAATCATCACATGCCGAGACTTGGACTGTCGGAAGACAGTGTATGTCTTCTCTGTTTGGAAAATGATGAAACTGCAGAGCATATACTTTGTGCCTGCCCCGCTGGGGACCGAATCAGGTTCTTTGAGTTCGGCAGATCCGTACTTTCACCATCTGACCTGAAAGACCACTCACCATACAAACTAATCGGATCCGTTGAGAAGCTGGGTTTATTTGGCCGACTGTGAATAGGTGTGTGCCACAATAAACCCTTATGGGTTGCGGTGGAGGGTCGAATAGACCCACTCACTTTAGATCTACCTACCTACAGTGGTCACTGTCGTCTGAATCATCATTTGCAGAGACTTGGACTGTCGGAAGACAGTGTGTGTCGTCTCTGTTTGGAAAATGATGGAACAGCAGAGCACATACTTTGTGTCTGCCCCGCTGCGGACCAAATCAGGTTTTCAGTGTTTGGCAGAGCCACACTTTTACCATCTGACCTGAAAGACTACTCACCATACAAACTAATCAGCTTCGTTAACAAGCCGAGTTAATTTAGTCGAGTTTGAATAGTTGTGAGTCACAATAAACCTTTGCGGGTTGCTGTGGAGGGTCGAATAGACCCAATCACTTTAGGCCTAACCTGACCTAACCTAATCCAAGGCGCCACTCTTTAAATGGCACATCGTTCAACAGCTGAAGAGAAAATGCTACCATCCCGAGTCATCGGAAAAAATGTCAGAAAAAAAATAATTCCGCGAAAGAATCTGAAGCTTTGGTGGTCAGTTATTGGACAACTTTTGTTCATCACCTACATCAATGATCTGTTCTTTCATTTATTTCCATATAATATAGTTATGTTTGCTAATGGTGCAACACTCATAAACCCGGATAAATATTCGTTAAACTTGAAGGTTATTATTGAACAGGCAGCTGTATCAAGCGGAGGTGTGGTATAACGCCAATAATTTAAAATTGAATAGAGAAAACACTCAAAATTTTGTTATTTCAACAAATCATAACATTGCGGCAGGTAATGAGATCACATTGCTTGGGGTTGTTTTGGATGATGAACTAAACTGGTCCAGGCACATCGAACAACTTAGAAAGTATTGAGCTATGTTAATGCGACAACTAAAAAAGGTTGTTAACATTAACACTCTACTCTCTGCTTACTACTGTATGGGATTCTTCCGTGGGGGAACTCACGCTACGCTCTAAAAATATTCGCTCTATAGAAAAAAATGAGGATAATCATTGGTGAGGACCTCAATGCTCGCTGCAAGTCAATTTACGAAAAATATGGCATCTTGCCTCTGCCTTGCCTGTTTGTCTATTATGCCGTTATACACAAACATTGTTCTTCGAAAGTATCCGAATTTCATAACCATAATACTAGATCAGTAAATCTGTTTAAAATACCTTTTTATCGACTTGAAGTGTCCAGGAATAACTCACCTAAACTGCAAATATACAGCAAGTTACCAGCTAGTTTCAACAACTTCCTCTAGGATTATTCAAGAGAAAATGCAAAGTACTATTATTAAAATTATGTTTTTATTCCATCAATGGATCTCTCAAAGCTCCTCAGACCGACAACTACATATGATATTGAGGTTCAGTGTGATCTTAGACAATTTTAGACAATTTATACTTTTTTTATACTTGTATTGAAGGTATTTTTACTATTAGTCATGTAGGATGAGCCTATGGAGGTATATGTATATTCATGTGTATATGTGATGTTCCTCGTTTGTTTGAAGGTGATTGACAATGTTTCATGATGAATTTCACTAGTTCAGACTTCCATTATCTACTATATAAAATGATTTGAAATCCATGAAACAACTAAAAAAGAAGGATTGAAAATGAATAGCTGAAAAATAACAATTATATTGAGCAAAATAAACCTGAAATAAAATACAAGTAAAAATAGAACAATTGAGTAAATAAAAATGAAGAAAAGAAAAAGAAAAAAGAAAATCAAAATGAAAAGTGGAGAGATTCCAAGTCACGTTAGTTCACGACGTTTCGATTGTTAGTATCTACAATCGTCTTCGGGTGATGACTGGACTGATTCCTCCGAGAGATGACTATTTATAGGTCGTTCGAGTACTTTCACTCATCCCCGCTTTCCATTTTCCGCTTCACTGGTTCCGTGGGAGATGACCGTTTTGGTGGGAGTTGGCCATTTTTTGCTTGATGATGGGTTTCCATATGTTGCGTATTTCTACGCTGGCCTGGCTGAATACGTTGTTGGACAACATGTATGTGGCTTCCTTGAATTTTCTCCTGAACCAATGTTCCTCTCTGTGCAAGATCTCAATTTGGGACCACTCGATGTTGTGTTGATGGGTCCAAACATAGTCTGCTATTCCTGATTTGCTGGTTTCCCCTCGCTGTGTATGTTTCTTGTGCTCGGCAATGCGAACATTCAATGGCCTCTTAAATTCACCAATATAGGATTTTCCGCACTCATAGGGTATCCGGTAAATGCAATTCTTGGAATGGCTGTCCGCGTTTGGTGGCCTGGTTTTCGTGAGGCTGCTACGGATAGTGTTACCGGATCTGAAGCAGGTTCTGATGTTGTACTTGGAACCAATTCTTCTTATCCTCTCCGATAATCCTCTGATGTAGGGAAGTGCAAGCACTGGTTGTGACGGCTTCTCTTTCTTGCGAGGCTCCTGCTGTTTTCTAGCCAAAGTCTTTTCTACCATCGCTCTGGAGTATCCATTCCGTTGAAGATCATTTTTGATGATGTCTAGTTCCTTCTCGAGACCTTCCTTCATATTACAGAGCCCAAAAGCACGGTCTAATAGAGTCTTGATGATTCCTCTTTTAGTCGATTGATGGTAGTTGGATTCGTGGTTCAGATACTGTCCCTTATAAGTGGGTTTTCGGTATACAGATGTTTCCCACTTAGTGTCGGTCCTCTTCACCAAAACGTCTAAGAATGGCAATTCGTTGTGGATTTCCTTCTCCATTGTGAAATTGATGGAAGGTCTCACGCTGTTGATGTGTTTCAGGAAGGCGTCTAGTTCAGTATTCCCATGGTTCCATATTATGAAGGTGTCGTCAACATATCTCAACCAGACACGAGATTTCTTGTGGGCTTCTTCAATGGCCAGAGTTTCAAGCCACTCCATATATATGTAGTCAACATCCAGTCTAACAATCGAAACGTCGTGAACTAACGTGACTTGGAATCTCTCCACTTTTTATTTTTATTTTCTTTTTTCATTACTTTATTTTTATTTATTCCATCTTTACTTGTATTTTTTTTCACTATTATTTCATTTCAGGTTTATTTTGGTTAATATAATAGTTATTTTCATCTATTCATTTTTAATTCTTCTTCTTTAGTTGTTTCAGGGATTTCAAATCATTTCATATAGTAGACAATAGAAGTCTGAACTTGTGAAATTCTGTGATGTTCCTATTTACAGTGGAAGCATCGGTATTTTTTCAAAGTTGTACATCACTTCAATTCTTGTTCTGAAAGGTGGAACACTTCTATTGAATGGATATGTAACGTAGCCAATAAAGTTATATTCTATTCTATCGAAGCAGCATTATCAAATTAATTCTCTTTTCAAATATCTGTCACCCACACCTGAAAAGCGTAGCTAAATTTCAATAAAGAATTGTTTCAGACTTTACCTCTGATGAACTTCTGAATGGTTTTATCAAAATACATAATCAGGATGTAGACAGTGTACAACAGCACCAAAGTCAACGCTTCATACCATTCGACTCTCTCATCGTGGATAATGCCGATGAGTATTGATACAGTGATTCCATAAGCCAGGCAGTCTCTTGTTAGTGGCCACCAATCTAACGGAATCACTTTGACCCCACACTGGAAAACAACGAAGAAATGTGTGATGAAATTCGGTGGTATTTGATGAAAAACTATGATAAAAGTATAAAACACTACAAAACCGCAATACTAGGATGGTCCCAGAAGTACCCAGCCTGGCCTAGAGATGGCAGTAGTTGTTTGTGTTGAAAAGAACACAACCTATAAAGCATATGTTTCAAGTTTGAAGACGCTACGCTATTTGTTTGGCTGCCAATACTTTGCCTTGAAATGCCTCAGCCCAACCAACGTAGAAGCTGAACTGGATTCTACTCTGGGTCCTCCTTGCTTGTAATAACTACCAAATCATTAAAGCCTTAAAAAAATAAACATGTGGAATTACGAAAAATGTGATTCACGAAACGGTTTGTGACAATAAGAACCGTACTACTAGAGTGGGTAAACAATCAGCAGAGGACTATTGCATGTTGTAGTTAGGGTGATGTTAGTTCTGATTATGATTGTTCTGTGTATAGAGATAGTGTTTCAGTTGAAAGTAGCAGTTCCAAACGTAGGACTCCAGGAGTTATACCATTGGTAGGGGTCCTTCCTGGAGTACTCCAATCGCTCCTTTTCGATAAGCCAAAGTGTTTCTTTTGATCAAGACATTGGTGTGTAAAGGCCTTTTCGAATTGTTGGTAACAAAATTTCTGGAAATACCCTTCTTTTGAATCATCCATAGTTCATAGAGATGAAATGGCTTGCTGTGGTGTATGTTCATCTCTCCTTATTTGGATGTGGTGGTACATCTTCTTTATCGAGGCAGCCTAACTCAGTGTATTTCCTTTCTTAGCGAAGCTTTTCTATTATGTTCTGGTATACATATAAAGATCTGTGTTCATAATAACACTGGCGTTGCCTTCGTTCTTTACCGCTGATTTGTATATTACAAGTAGTTCAAGTTCCAGTTGTCGTCTGATTTTCCATTTGAAGGCTTCTGCGTGTGTTCTGGTAGAATTCATATTATGGCATATTCGTCATCACAGTGATCAAGTTCAGACCCTTCTCAAGAAGGAATTTGTTTGTCTCAGCCCTCCAATCTTTTGATTGGGTATCATATTTACGTTTTGGTGGATCTTGTAACACCTGCAGTTGATTTTGGTGAGACAGGTTTGTGGTACTCTTCTAAGATATATTTTATTTCAAAAATTGAAACATACGAGAACATTCAGATAATGAAAACCGAAATCTTCTGTATTCTACAAAAACATTATGTCAATTACTTTTTGTCAAAGAAACAATTAATATAACGAACAAATATCACAGCGTATCAGGAAAGTACCTAGACCTAAAATTTTGAATATTGATGATTGCGAATGGAAAGGTACCTTGATTGTGAAAAGAAAAGCTTAAGAAAAAATTAAATGGTAAAGTATATGGAAAATAGCATGGTTGAAGAAAGCAGGTGCGGTTTTTGAACCGCATCTGCTATGAACTAAGATCCATTGTCTCATGAGTCAGAGTACCAACTTCACAGGTTCTGATTTGCTGTAGAGTGACAAAGAGAGAAATGTATGTGTTTCGACCGTTAATATGGAAGTGGTTACTTTGAGACCTGCTGTGACAGTGGAATGGATACAGATGTGGAAGAGTGAGGATGTCAGATTCGGTCCACTACCTACTGAAAATAGCTACAGGGTGCATGGTTCAAGAAAGTAGATGCGGATTTTTGAACCGCTTCTGCTATGAACTAAGATCCATTGTCTCATGAGTCAGAATACCAACTTCAGTGGTTCCGATCAACTGTGGAGTGACAAAGAGAAAAATGTATGTGTTTTGAACGTCGATATGGACGTGGTTACTTTGAGGCCTGCTGTGAAAGTGGAATGGATATAGATGTAGAGGAGTGGGGTTCAGTACCTACTGGATATATCTAAAAGGAGTATAGGTATCAGCTGAGCTCCATTTGATAAGTGTACTTACCATTCCCGCTCCAATTCCACAAAAAGCTGCCACCGCCAAGATATTGAAGACAGCTGAACCGACGATGGTCCCCACACCAATATCTCCTTCAGTAATGAACGTGCCGATGACGTTCACAAAAAGTTCAGGAGCTGATGTGGCCGCTGCCATAAAAGTAGCTCCTGCAACGTCTGCTGACATGTTCAGCGCTGAAAAAATACACTCCAATCCATTCTGTCTTCTTCACACAAAGTGATCATTCAAATTGATCATGAGTTGTTTCTTTCCTTTTTAATTTACTCACCGTGACATATTTTTTCGACAGCTGGAACAAAGTATTTATCACAGACTACGGCCAAAGCCACGAAAAGGTATAGAGTTATGACGATATGCACGATGACAGCGCCATCTTGACGTTGTTTCTCGGTGAACACATCTCTGGGGAAGTCATCTATGGCTGGTGGAGTACAGTTAAGTCCTAGAAATTGAATGGAAATTAGTATGATCTCATTCACATTTGCTTCTGATGTGTCCCAATAGCGAGTTTCGTTAAAGATTCATCGCAAGGCATTTTGAGATGCAGAAGTTCTACAGGAAAATATTTAGAATGCTCAGGGCTAGTAATAGAGTGCCACCAAGATTGAGCCAAAGCCTCGGTAGATAATAACATTATCCTGAGGTGGGTTGAAGGGCACGACAGGAGTGAAGGTAATCGCATTGCCGACTCTTCGCCAAGGAAGCGGCTGGACTGAGAATTTTAGGACCCAGTGGCACCCACGGCCTGATGACTTCGACAATTGCGGAACTAGTCAAATGTTACACCCATGCTCAATCTTTAAAGAGATGGGATGAAATCAAAGGATGTAATCTTGCCAGGATCACCTTGGGCGACCCTGGGAAGCTGGCGCCGAAGAAATATCTGGCGATGACCAGGAAAAATCTACGCTCAACAATAGGATTTCTGACTGGTCACTGTGAACTAAGAAAACACCTCCATAATATGGGGCTAGTGAATATACCTCTATGCAGGATGTGAGAACAGTGTTACCGACTCCACTATATAGTACAACGATCGACTAATCAGGTTAGGACGAATGATGAACAATAGGTGGGCGGAGCCTATGCGCGCGCTCCGCGGATAGATAAATATAGCGCGTTTCGCAGGCTAGAGAGCTTCAGTCTGAGACTCGGGCTCTGACTTAATAGAGTGATCTTCGCGAGAGAATATTATTAGCAAAAGACTATAATATTGGAAGTTGGTTAAATAGTAGAAATATTGTAAAAGAAGTCTACAGCTGCAAATTTCTTTGTCAGAGATTAGGGAAGTACAAAACAAATCCCCAAGATACTTCCCTAAGTGGATTCGCTTATCAATCAAAGCCAGAAAAATTGTCTCTTTCAAGACAAAGGCGATTAATAAAAATTACAAAGGAGAACATCTCCGAGTTATTGGATGTGTACATACTATTTCTACGTGGAAACTGCGGTGGTACTGTAAATGAAAGACGGAGTTCTGTGGATCGTCCCGTTCAGGAGATAAAGTATACCAGGAGTTGCAGAGAGTAATAAAACCTGAACTTTTCAGTTCAAACCTGTCCTTTTCAGGACTTTTTGATAAAACGAATTCGATTCCAACGCTTCGTCATCGAGGGACCAACTAGCCGGCCTCCTTCGACGTATTCGACCTACCCAGGCCCGAATACATCTGGAGGTACGCCGACCCAGTACAACTACGGAGTAGCTCACGTGAGTTGCTCCATTGCACTGCTGTCTGGGGGCTTAAAACCGCCCATGTGCCTCCGGAGGCCGTTCTCACCTTCGGGGATAGGGAAGTTAGTACTTCTACTAAACTAGACTGTAAACACTAGACTCATAAGACTGCATCTGTCAAATGTCAATACATGCCAGCATGGCAGGTTCGGCGTTGCCAGTTGTACAATAAATCATTGTTTATGGAGTAATGTAGCGTTGCCGGTTTTGGAATTAATCGTGAACTACTCGACGAAAATTGGAAGCGCGAAAGTGATATATTTTATAATAATGAATCAGATTTCAGAAAAAACATTACAGATTAATGAGGCTGTATCGTTTCAAAATGTGATCCCTCAATGTTACAAGGTATCTCAAAATACATCATTGAAAAACAAATATATCATTTAAGGAAAAAAACGTGTCGATTTGAAATATGATATTAATGTGTATACAGGGCGTTTCAAAATACATAATTTAAGAAAAAAACATGTCGATTCAACAGAAGTCTAGCGTTAGATTCGAATCGCAATTGAATTTCTGTTGAAAATCCGTGTCGGAAAGTTTATTCCACGAAGGGGCCATTCTCTAAATGGGATAGTTCCTCCGAGACCACATACGGTCTCGGAATTTAACGAAAACTCAATGTTTTTTGAAGAAGTACTAGAACCTGAACTAGTTTCAACAATAACCGAACTAAAAAATAAAAAATCGAGTGGCCTAGACGATATAACAATAAAAGTTCTGAAATATGTCATTCCATCTATATCTGAAATTCTATTGAATCTTATCAATCACCCTATAATGGAAGGCGTGTTTCGGAGTGTCTTCAAAACAACCAAAGTTATTCCTATTCATAAAAAGGGTTCACATGAAGATATAGATAACTATCGCCAAATATCATTACTGAGTATTCCATCTAAAGTTATTGAAAAAATAGTAGCAAATAGAATTATTGCGTTTCTCGAAAAATACAAGATTCTAACCGATCATCAACATGGTTTTAGGAAAGCTAGGTCAGTTGAGGCTGCTATTGCTAGAACATTCGAGTTTATTTACAATAAAATCGATAAGGGGTAGTACGTAGTTTCAATACTATTTGACTTGGCTAAGGCGTTTGATTCAGTAAATAGTGACATAATGGTTAGTAAGTTATATAACATTGGCATTAGAGGGTTCCTTCTGGAATGGATAAAATCTTTTATGGAAGATAGGAAAATGGTAGTGACTGTGATTAATTCAGTATCTGATATTCAAGATATTATGATGACACTACCATAATAGTTTCCGGAAATACTGCGAAGGAGCTAGAAAACAACATTAATTCAGTCATGGATGACATGATTTCTTGGTGTGATAGAAATCAACTAAAACTGAACGAAAGTAAAACAGTACATTTAAGCTTCGCGTTAAGGAAAACAGTGAAACTCAAGAGCATCCAACTCTCGGAAACAGCCAAACTCCTTGGTATGTTTATAGATAAAACCTTGTCTTGGAAGCCCCAAATCGATTATGTCTGCAAAAAATTGAATCAAGCGTTATTTGCAATACGACAGATCAAAGACGTGCTTAGTTTAGATGGTATCAGGACTGTTTACTATTCATTGGCGTACTCACATATGGCTCAAAATGTATTGATGTGGGGTTCTTCTGTGGGGGCAAAACGTGTTTTTATCGTTTAAAAAAGAATAATTAGAACTATCTTTAATATTGCACCAAGGGATAGGTGTAGACCTACTTTTTCCAAGAGCAAGATGCTGACGTTAACGTATCTATATATATAAAGCTCTGCTCCATGTGAAAAATAATGTACCCAATCTGAGAGATGAATCAATAGTTCATAACTATGCAACACGAAATAGACATTTATTAACTATCCCAAAACATAAAACATCGACATTCAAGGAATCACTTGCATATAATGGCATAACATTATTCAATACGTTGCCTGGAAATATTAAAGATTTGCATATTATACCAACAAATAAAGGAGCTATTAACTAATAAGGGATATTATAGCGTAGAAGAATTCTTAGAACGGGATACACTGTTATCATGATTATTGCTTTCACTGCATTTTTTTCATCCTAGTTAAAGATGAATTTACTTTATGTATGTATATACAGGGCTCGATTTGAGACGGAACGCGGCGGAACGGCGTTCCGGGACCTCTATCCTTCAAAAAAAATAATAATAATAATCTGTACCAAAAAGCCACAGAAACCAAAACTAAATTTTTGGTTGGTGAGTTAATTACCAAATTTATTATGAACATCAAATTCTTAAAATATATGATTTACTATAGTTAACCTCGCAATAAATAATAAAACATTCAAATTCAAATGTATCACGAAGCTATCTCGAAGTGCCTACAGTTTTTAAAATGCGATCAACTCGGTTGCCATTTCATCAAGTGAATGTGAAAGAGGGTTTTCTCAAATGAATTTAATAACACTTCTGAAATCGTCACTCAAAATTACAACGGTGGTGTCTGGCCTGTTGTTTGTAAAAATAAATAGACCTCCTCTCCGGCTGTTTCAGAAACGTACGTTGACACTTGGCTTGTTTCTGGACACCACTCAGCGCTAGCTGTCAAAAGTAAGGAGAGATCAAGAGAAAAGAAATACGATGAAAACAAGTTAAAGTTTTGGACTGTATTTTAAAAAGAATCCGAATACAAAAAGTAACGCTGTATTGCCCTACTTCTATTTATGTTAATAAAAGAAGTTTGAGTTCTATAAAGTCTTCTTATTTCCTTTCTTTACACAGGCAAACACTGTTTTGTGGTGATGGAATGATATATAATAGAAGGGGGTGGGTGGTAAGTCTCGGCAGGTTGTAGTTCCGGTACCTCAATTTCTAGAAATCGAGCACTGTGTATATATGTATGTGTATACATATATGTGTTGTATGTGTGTTTGTGTTTTTTTTAATATATGTATATAGTTAAGTACCTGTTTCAAGTGTCCGATCTATGTTATACTGTGGACCGTTATTATCGTTTTATATAATGTTCATATTTTTATTTATGACATGTCTTATATCATGCATATGATCGAAAAGACGAATAAAGTTATTTTTTTGTTTTGCACCGTAGTGTGCGCTGGTCAGGCCCTATCCCCCGAAGTCCCGATACATTCGGGAAGGCGCGCCAGCATTATCAACCAGTGACCACTCTCCACACCGTGGGGTGAGTGATCATTGGGTCCGAGAATCATGTGCCCTGAGCAAGCGCAGTGAGCCAAGAATGACAGCCTTCTGCCTTTGTGCGGCTAAGATTTCTGCCTTAGTGCGGCAAGCCGGTATGATTTTGAGATTCGAGAGTAGAGAGGACATCATTCCATTCCAAGTTATCATTATTATTATTATTAAAAGTGTTGTTGACTTGAACTTCGAAGCAGTGATAACTGATGCATACAGCAACACTGAAATATTTTTTTTCACTTTTCAATCGACTCAATTATGTACGCCTATGGAACAGCAACTTGAAACTTATTCATTACTCCGTTGCTTGTGGAAATAAGTCTATTGAAAATATGTGCGGAGAATGGTTTTCCGTTGACCAGGAGACGCGCCCTTCGAATATCCCACAGCAAGACAAATTATGCGAGTTGAGGATTAACTGGGTCTCACGTTTCGACGTGTGATTTTCATCACGGATCTATGGTAAGCAGTAGGAATCCAAAATCCTACAGTTGGACTCGAATAAACCTTCATGAAACTGTCGATTTGAATGAGTAAAACGAACCATACCGGTCACTGATCGACCATTACATTGCTTTAAACTCTAATAGTTCAGTAAATATTCATTCAATTCGATTGAAATGACTGTCATTTGAATTAGTGCACTTCTGCCAGCACAACACAAGTCGATCAATTCCTTTAGCATACAAATTTCTTGCTCGGGATTCGATGAAGTCGACGAAGGTCGTTTTTGCCCACCCTGATTGGTGGAAAGAAAGTTATCGAAGTGCCACGAATTTTGCTACGAATTTTTCAAGTTGCTGAATATTGTAGACGAAGTGTTTCTGCGAAAATGTTACGAAAATAGTTCGAATAAATCCGGAGTAATTCTAAAAAAAAATGTATAATCCAAACCATCGAAACAACTTGCGCATTCTGAAAAAGTTAGAGCCGACTTTGTCGACGAATAGCCTCAATCAACTCGACGTCATATGCCACGCAACAACAATGAATAAACGTAATGAACATCCAGGCAGGTCGACAAAAATTAGGCGGGGCTCTTTTGTTTAAGAGACGTTGGGTTGTGCGTTGAAATTTACGATGTTTTTCATTGTGGCGAACTTTTGTCGGAATACAGCGTCCACGAGCTAAAGTAATCAAGATGATGAATGGTTTCACTACAGCAGTTACTCAATCCTTTTTGGAGAACGTGGAGTACATGCTATTGATGCTACAACATTCGTAAAGAAATACAGTGTGTCTCACTTCTCATGGAAACACCCCCGTATCTTCCGTAATATTCGAGGTGGAACGATGAAACTCTCAGGACTGAGGGAAATGCTCAAAATGCACCTACCACCCGAATGGGGTTGGCCAAAGTGATATACACTGTCCGCCACTCGCGATGGAACTTCCATTTTTACGGTAAAACATATTAGGGGGCAAAATAGGCTCAAAATTCCTTCAGATTCGTGATCAGCACTACCAACTTACTACGAATACACTTTTTTCCTGAAAAAATTTCAGTCCTGAAAAATCCGAATTTGTTTCACTTCTTATGGAAACACCCCCGTATCTTCCGTAATATTCGAGGTGGAACGATGAAACTCTCAGGACTGATGGAAATGCTCAAAATGAACCTACCACCTGGATGGGGTTGGCCAAAGTGATATAGACTGCCCGTCACTCGAGATGGAACACCCTATTTTTACGGTAAAACATATTAGGGGGCAAAATACACATATCGGAAAAGTCTAGGGATATTTTTAAAAATGGCAATAATTTTTTTTCAGTTCGCTTTAGGGAAAAAAAGTTGACGGGTGATTATTAAACGAATGGAACTTACAACAAAATGTATTGAATGGTCAAAAATACTGAGTGCGCATATAAGCAAAACTAAAAAAAAATATGGCTCTTTGGCACCCCGAAAAAAAATCATAATACAAAAAAAATTGGAATCAGTACAAAGTATGGCCTCCACGCTGGTTTATCACGGCCCTACATCTATCGTGCATCGACAACATGAGATTGTCAATGTCTTGTTGAGGTACATTTGCCATTCAGCGATTAAAAGCTCTCTCAATTAAAACGTTGTGTGAATGTTCCCCATATGCGGAGTAATTCTTCGTTGAAGCATGTCCCACACATGCTCGATGAGATTCAAGTCCGGTGATTGTGCTGGTCATGGCAATACATCAACTCCTTCGTTGGTGAGCCAGTCAGTCACTAGACGCGCGATATGTGAACGAGCATTATCGTGCATCAGGTGGAAGTTTTCACCAACAGCACCAGCAAACGGATGGACGATAGGTAGAAGAATGGTGTCGAGGTACTGTCGAGCTGTGAGGGAGCGATTTGGAAAAACGAGATCGGTTCTGCCGCCGATCATGATTCCGCCCCATAGCATTACTGTACCACCTCTGTATGTGTGGACTTCCTGGACGTGTCTCAAACGTTCATTATTTCCAGGTAGTCTCCACAGTCTTACTCGACGAGAATCTGGATGAAATCCAAATCTGGATTCGTCTGTAAACAAAACTGTGGCCCAATCATTTGCATCCCAGTTTTGATGTTCTTGACACCACTCTAATCTTCTACCGCGATTGCTTCTCGACAAAGGTGGACATCTAAGTGGCTTTCTGTTGTGGAGATCTGCTTCATGCACTCGATTTCTGACAGTATCACTACCAATGGTTACCTGGTGCGTCTGCTGCAACACGTTAACCAACTTAGGTGCTGTGATTGTCGGTTGTCTTCTTGCGGTTAAGACCAAAAATCGGTCTTGAACTGCAGTTGTAGCGCGTCCTCGCCCTGGATGTTGTTCGGCTGGACTGCCAGTTTCAAGGAAACGCCGCCACAATCGATTGATTACACTTTGAGAGACCCCCAAATGAAGAGCTACATCATTTTGTCGCATGCCACCTTGAAGAAGCCCTACAGCTCTATTCATCTCAGCCAATGGTAAGTGATGGCGTTCCATGTAAAAGGACAATATTTCCAGTTTAATTGCTGAGCAAGAACTGCATAGAATGTACAAACTCGACACTTTCAGATTACTCATTTTAGCCGAAAACCTACAGTTTGTAAAAAACTTGAAAAAATTAGTTACTTACCGTTTTTGCAGGCTTTGTTCAACCCATAGAAATCTACAGGGTGGTCGAGTGTACCAATTTAATCGAAATTAAACGACCACATGCATTTATTTTTATGATTTTTAATATGTTATGAAAATATCCCTAGACTTTTCCGATGTGGGTAGTTCGCTTCCAATAACTGAACCCCTTCATTCTATCTGTAGAGTACTCCCAGGTATGAAAGATACAGATGCTGTGAGATGCTATCATCCATTTTGAGCCTATCTGAGGAAAATGTCACAGCACCACATTCTCAGATTATCGAGATAGTGTGAAGCAGTGTATGAAAAATTATCGATGGCGGCATCTATTATAACTGAAGAAGATTATTCGTAAAACTAATTATGGTTGCTGAACATCCAAATTATATCCCAACCGGAAGTGAGAGCTCTCGATTGATGAGCAAAAACTGCAAAAAATGGAAAAAATCTATATTCAAAGGTTCACATCTCGAAAACTGTACAATTCTGAGATTTGGCTGTGGACACTATCAATCAGCACATCAAGAACTACAACATATCAAAATTTCGGCCTCGACCTATCCACTGATTTGCATATGTTTCAGTTAAATGCTGACGTGCACTTGACTAAAATGGGCGAGAGCCCCATCATGCATAAAAACATATCCCTTCTGACGCCCAAAGAAACTTCCTCCAGCAGTACTGGATGCACTTCTCTTAAAAATTGAACGTATGCCTCACCATTCAATCCAGGAGGTAGAAAATGAGGCCCAATTAAATCATCCCCAATAACTCCGAGCCACACGTTAAGAGAAAACTGTTCTTGATGGTTAGTTTCGACAATAGCGCGAGGGTTTTCATCAGGCCATATATAGTGATTATGAAAATTAATAATCTTGTTCCGAGAAAAACTATCGTCTATCGTCTTCAGAAAGTCACAATTTCTTCTAATCATTTCCAGCATTCAATTGCAAAATTCAAGACGGTTCGGAAAGTCTCGCGGTAACAGTGCCTGTACTCGTTGCAGATGGTAAGGGTATAAGAGTTGTTCCTTTAAAATTCGAAATACAGTCATATGATCAACATTTAGCTGGAAAGCAATCTTTCTAGTACTGGTAGTAGGTTGTTCTTCAATCAAATTAAGTACTGGTTCCTCAAGCTGTGGTGTTCGTACCTCTCGATGGCGACCACAATCCTGCGTTCTTTTGTCGAATGAACCATATTCTCGTAATTGTTGATGAAGTCGAGCAAATATTCTATGTGAAGGATGCTGTCGTTGAGGATACATTTCAGCATATCTTCTAGAAGCGACAGACCGTAAACGTAATGCATATCAGCCATTTTCTCATTTGTGTATGCCATTTTAATAACAAGTGTATTATTAAAGTAACTAATTAAGAACAGAACAACAACACACAATTAGTATTAATTCAATTTCGAAAATTCACAGATAGATAGATATTTATTTAACTTTGTAACTCATACATGATATGGTTTATAGCAAGTCAATCACAATTAATATGTCATATTGAATGAATATATAATAACATCATCTGAAAGCCTTCAGATATACAATATAAAATATATCACAATCACATAAATTGGGTAATACACGTCAAAATTGAATTTTTGTCTGAATACGTCTCTAGAATAAAAACAATGTTCGAGAAGATAATTTTTTACATTAATTTTGAACAATTTCTCGTTCATGGATCTAAATTCGCAGGGAAATTTATTATATAGTTTAAAATCTAATGAATTTCTCTCAGATTTGGACAACCTGTAACGTGGCAATACTAAATCATCAGCCGTAGCAGCCCGGGTAGTGTAATGATGCTGGCCAGAAACTTTTTGTATATTCTGCCTTTCTGAATGGATTTCTAGTAAATTTTGGTATATATACACACAAGGGAGTGGTAGAATCCTCATTGTTTTGAACAGTGGTTGACAGTGGTCTCTATACCTAGCCCCAGCTAATAGTCTTATTGGGCGTTTTTGTAACGTGAATATTTTTGAGGAATCAACAGCATTACCCCACAGAATCGCACCATAGCTGATCACAGAATGAAATAATCCAAAATAAACAGTTTTTAACATGTTCGAATTGAGGCAGTACCTGAGCTGTCTAAGCAAAAATAAGAGACTGGATAGTCTCTTACTCAATATATCTATATGAGGGGTCCAGTTCAAACGATCATCTAAAACAACCCCAAGCAATTTACAATGCTTACCTAACATGATCTGATTATTACAGGAAATTATGAGTTTTTGTGTCTTCCCTTTATTCAGTCGAAGGTTATTGGCAGAGAACCAAGCTTCCGCTTTAGTCATCAAGGTTTCAGCATTATCAAGAAGACGTGACAGCGTCATACAAATTCAATTGTCACTATCCCTAATAGCGACCTACTAGATAAATCAGTTTCGTATTTTCGCATTTATGACGATGTTTCTCTGTAGTTGTTCCTAAAATAATTTTTTGCTGCGAACTGGTTTATTTTGGGCAAAAAACCCAGGAGACATTTTTTGTTTAGAATGAAACAGGTTATCGGAAATAAATTTTTAAATGGTAAACAAATGATAAGATAAAAAGTTACATTGGAAATAAATTTTAGGAATTGCGTTTTCCACCTCTTACAACTATGGGATAAATCAAATAAATTTCTGTCTAAGTGTCTTTTTGGTAGTA
Organism: Leptinotarsa decemlineata; assembly: GCF_025532065.1. Classification (NCBI taxonomy): domain Eukaryota; kingdom Metazoa; phylum Arthropoda; class Insecta; order Coleoptera; family Chrysomelidae; genus Leptinotarsa; species Leptinotarsa decemlineata. Next base: position 474,652 of record NW_027412546.1, on the reverse strand, counting down.
CAAAACGTCAGATTAATTTCAATATTGTAACTTTTTCAGTGCTGGTGAAAAAAAATTGTTATACAAATTTCATATACCCCCTTTAAGGAGCTGTATCTTAACAAGAGATGCTCCAATGAAATTTTTTTATATGAAAGATCCTATCTTTTTTTCGATGAGGAATCACCCCCTTAAATGTTTTACACTTATTTAGTTACACCCTGTATCAAGTAATAAAACCAAATTTTACCCATTTTTTTCTATGTTAGGCTACGAAGAACTTTTCAGTTATTTCTATCTGATTTCTGTTCGGAAACTGTGACATACAAGGAAAAACTGGCGTCGGATGATATTATGATTCTCAAAGTAGGTACCTATTTAGTGAATCATCCTCAAGCGCCATTTGTATAATGATTGATCATTAAATAAGAAGTGAAGATTCCAACCATCAACGTTCAATGTCCACCAAGTTCGAGCATCTCCAATTTTGTCCACCTTGTACAAATTCGCCTTCGCTTGAAGGCTCACGTCGAATTTCCTTTTGAGCTTAACTTCTCTGTTATCTAAGTAGTCAATAGCGGATGTCCAATTAAAATAATTCGAGTGAGAATCTCAACTTTGAAGATGCGGCGGCATTCAACATACATACACATCGCTTTTAATTTCGGTGGCATGTCTCGAGCCATTAGATGATCTTTCAGGCTAATTGACGTAGGAGGAAACCGTGTTTGTTGTTTTTTGGTGTTATGAAAGTAAGATCGCGAAAGGAATAACAGCGCAAGAAAACACTGACCTTGCCCTATTTCGAGAATTGGACGATCCGTGAGGCCAAACGTTGGTATTGGGGGATCCCAGGAAGATACTACATGGGCCTAACATATAGATGGCCCTAGTCTAATTGCATTCACCGCTTTTTTAGTCAATACTAACCTTCAAAAGAAAACTGTGAGTTATTGTGCTAAGAGTGGCACTACTTTTGTTATTTTCAAAACAATGGATCAAAAACAGTTTCGTGTTTTAATTTTACACTGCTTCTGTGCTGTGCACAGAAGTACATAAAAATAAAAATAATAAATATAATAGTGGCTCCAGCATTCACAATTATGATACAAAACACAAAGATATCATCAGGCTACCAAAGATGCATTATCAAAACACAGCCAAACAAACGAAGTTTCTTCCTATAAAAATATATAACACTTTGCCTAGTGAGTGGAAAGACCTTCATATCAAAGAATTGAAGTTCAAAGTAAAAAAATCACTTGTCAACCAAGACTTCTATAAGATTGATGACGTATTCAATTGTCAGTGGACCTAATATATGTACCTATATGTGTGTGTATGTGTGTATATATGTGTATTTATATTGTAAGTCATAACTATTGTGAGATTTTTTTGTGTGCTCTATGTATATTTTTTATATTTTCAGTATGGCGTACCTAAGCAAATTTTGTTATTGCAGATATTTTCTAATGTAACAGAAATTGTAATTTGAGGTCAATAAAATTTCTTTCTTCCTTTCAGTGAATCGTACCAGTTGGTGTTACATGGATTTTCATCAAGTATTGGCCAGTTCCAAAAACAACAAGATTCAGAATGAGCCAACATTTGAAAAAGAGACGAAGAAGAGAACTTGTCAAAAAAATTAACGAGGTGCAAAATAAAGTGAAAGCACAACACGGATAAGAAGTATGTTCTCATTTTTCACCTACCTACCTAAAGGCAATGCAATAAAACCAACGCAATTGCAACCAGTCTGTCAGGCAGCTTGAACTCTTTTTCTCACGCGATCATTTTGATTTTTCAATAACTCCTAAGATATTAATTTTAAATGTATAGTATACATTGCAATTATAATATGCATGATCTGCTTAAGATAACCGAAGTTCAGGAGTAGGTTCTCTGTTAATCCAATAGATGGCGCCTTAGCTGTTTTAGGTCTTCGAAATCACAAATAAAAAAAACAAACTTTATAATGTTTCAGTCGTAATGCAGCTTGAATCCATTAAGTACTCTCAAGTTTTGCCTTATCTTTTTGTTATTTTTACTATAGTAACCATCATAGTTTACTATCATCAAACATACATATGAGACCTCGTTAGTCCTTAGCTCGCACAAGTTTCTCAACTTCTGAGAGTTTTCGTTCGTATGAGGGCGACAACTGATCAACGGAAAAACAGATTTTAAACAGAATTTTCAAACGCACGATACCTAATTACGTGCCGTGACGTCATAAGGCTGGAACCCATTTTATACATCTAGGCTAGGAAATATCAAATGACATACAGCCAAATATTCGGTATATTCAAATATTCCACGGCATTCCACAGGTAGACCTCAACTCAAAATGGCCAAAACTTTCCCATTCAAACTGAAACTGACATTTCGAATTTCAAAACGATGAACTTCTGCGTTCCAAAAGACCACTTATTAAATCCAATCAAATTTATAACTAACGAGGTGATTAATACCAAATCAACTCTCGAGCTAGTTTGTTCCGCGGAATTTCTCAAACGCTCTGACATAATTGGAGTCGCTGTGTTTGCCTCATTGAGTGCAAGTTCAACTCCATTGAGAGGTCAAAGCGGAACGTCCAACACAAAAGTAATCTCCAAGAAACGTTGTCCTCTTTCATTCAATTACGATCCAAAGCTAATTCGACTAGGTAAATAGACGTGCTTGCCACTGTAGGAGAAGCTTTGGTCGAATTACTCGGACACAGATACCGGGCGGGCATTTAAATTGAGGCACATTGATTATTCAAGGTCTTTTGGTGATATGAATGTGCTGGGGATCGCACGTTGCGAGTTGAGACTTCGTTAATCCTTAGCTCGCAAAAGTTTCTACTTCTGAGGGTTGTTGTACGGATTTGTGCCACAGCTGATGGTATGTGTATGTTCTAGACTCTAAATTCTAGAGGATTCGTCAATTCTTTGGATGTATAGCTAACAGTCTAATTTACAAGTGAAAACTCGTGTTCGATAGACAAAGTTCCTAAAATATGAGAGATTGTTCATCGTAGAAAAATGCATTTCAATGATTTTACAGCACACAAAAAATTTAAGTTGTTACAATCATTTTAAGATAAAATATAGTTTAAAAAACTAAAAACCACGGTTTCAAAGAACATCGAACTAAAAAGTTACAAATAAGGCAGCAGGCGCGCGTGTTATTAAAAAAAATACTTTTTTCAAATGAAGAAATACATGATTTGAATTATATCAAGGAGGTCGCGTACAGCGCCATCTTCTCGCGAATAGATCAAGCAATAATGTCTATATTTCAAGGAAGTTGCGTACAGAGCCATCTGCCCGCGAATAGATCAAGCAAGGAAAGTCACGAACAAATATACATACATAGAGGTGAAGCTAATAAAAGCGTGTTAAAAAGAAGGCACTTTGTTATTCGATAATAACTCAAAAACTATCATTACTTGATGAATTTTGAAAAAAAAAATTCATGCAGTCATTGTTCACTGTGGTTCTGGCGTTGAATGTGGTCATTATTACGCCTTGGTCAAAGAAGAAACGGCCTGGTATAAGTTTGACGATAGTCGTGTCACGAAGTGTTCTGGTGATGCATTGAATTTATTGGAGCCTCTGGAGACACCCTACATTTTGTTTTATGAGAGAGAGGACATTGTTGGATCAAGATCTTCAGATGATGTGGTGCTGCAGGTTTTTCCGGGTTTTCCTGCAGCTGAAAAAGCAAATGCGCCACTGGAATCAATGAAGTCGCCCCGGAGCGCCAATTAATTTTTATTGTTGTATTTATTTTATAATTAAAGGAAAATTATCATCATTCATAATTTTAATCTTCCGTCAAAAATAGGGGGTGTCCCACATAAAATATTTTCTATAATATTGAATATTAACTCAAAAATTTGACCTGATAATTATCAGATTATATGAAATATAGACAATTTTTACGATGAAAACAACTACTGTATTATTTGAACTCTTCAAAGAATACAGTCAATTGGAGAAATTTTTTATTTTGATTTTTGTAAAAGTTATATCACTATTCACTGAAAATTTTCCGACTTCTGTTTTTACAAATTTCGACATGAAAGTTTGAATAAATGGCCTAAAAAATTTTCCTTCTTGGATAATTGAGAAGATTGTGGCATTAAAGTGGCTTATAATGTTTCAATGTTGAAAATTATTTGAAAATTTATAAAATGATGACTTTTTTCACAAATGTGAAATAATTCCTCAACTGATCATTTGAAAAATGAGAATTTTTTTTGAAAAATATATTATACGACTGTAAGAATTTTGTTTTACCAAATTTTAACCCACACAATCAATTTTTGTTGTTCAAGGGAGGAATACGAATCATGATTTCCAAATGAATAAAAAATTAAAACTCATTAATACAGTTTATTGTACGATTTTCATTATAAAGGGGTTTTCAAAAACCGCGACACGTGTTCCGCTATACAATAGCTTTCTAAATCTTTAATAATTAGTAACTTCTGAATTACAACTATTTTATACTCCAACATACACAGCATCAGTGCTGATGAGTGGCTAATAAGCCCGAAACCGGTCTGCAAGTGTGCCCGTTCCAAAATTGAAGGTCGACTCTTTCAGTTGTATTGCCAATTGCATATGCAGGAAATTTTCTGTGAAGATTCCTGCACTGACGCCTGTCGGGTATAATTCAACGCCCTTCGTGGTATTAGCCAGGGGAGTAGTTGTTTTCTGATAGGCGTCAGTCCATTAAACCTACTGTGTAGGTATATCGAGACTGGCTTGAACGTTTGAAATTTATTTGCTTTATTTAAAAGAATAATTCCTCAACTAATTATTTGAGAAAAAATTTGAATCAAAATCACCAAAAGTATTATCGACTCAAATAACTAACACTCGATATTGTGCGATAAATGATTATATTTTTTTATGATTTATCAGACTTCTGTTCAATAATTCATTTTAGAAACAGGCAATAATGCGTAATAATATGATAGAAACAAACATTCGGCTAATACGATATAAAATAAAAAACACGATTCAACTGAAATATGTATCTAAGTAGAAACGTTATTTCATTCAAAAAAATCAAACTGGAGTTTGCTTATTTTTAGACTGGATACATAAAAATCTTTTGTAAAAATATATCTTGAAGACACCATTGCATAATGATGTACATAATGAGGCTAGAATAATTTATTAATAAATTATAATCATAGAGATTTCTAAGTGAACGTCCTAGGTCGCTTGTTTTTTCTTATGGGGGTTCATTCTAGTCATTTTTGAACCATCAAGCAGAACCTCGTGGAACACTCAACTGGAGGTAGGTGTGACGTGTGTAAGAGTAAGACGATGCAATATGTATGTGTATATGAGGGAGAAGGCGTCTGTGTGGAGGAGAAAAAAAATTGTGGCATGCCAGAAGGGCACTGAGTCATATCAGCGTTAATACCACCAAATTTCAATTAAGTCCATCCGATTCATTGTAAGATCGCTGTCGTTCAGCTTGTCTTTTATAAAACACTTCTGGAGCATCCCTACACACAGACCAGCAGTAGTCTGCAAGCATTGCTTCATTCCAACGGCCCTGATATCTCTGTTCCATTTTTAAGGGCATGTTGCATCCAAGTTGGTGGTAAGCTTGAAGAAGCTCTTTAACCAATGCTGTGAAGTTATCATCTCTTTTGTTACCTAAAAACCCATGTACAACCCCCTTAAAGGCTTCCCAGGCTCTTTTTTCATTTCCTGTTAAAATCATGTCAAAAGCAGGATCATTTACGATTTCACGAATTTGAGGCCCAATAAAGATGCCTTCCTTGACTTTAGCATCACTCAACCTGGGAAACTTTGCTCTCAAGTACTTAAAAGCTTGTCCTTCCTGGTCCATGGCCTTCACAAAGTTTTTCATTAGTCCCAACTTAATATGTAATGGGGGAAGGAGAACATCCTTAGGATCTACAAGCGGCTCGTAAACTACATTTTTCTCATTAGGGTTTAGGTCTCGTGTGGGCCAGTTCATTTTTTTATAGTGAGATTTTCTATCCCGACTGTCCCACAGACACAAAAAACAACAGTACTTGGTGAACCCTAATTGCATTCCTAGGAGTATAGCAATGACTTTCAGATCACCACAGATGTGCCACTTGTGTTGTTCATATTTGATTGATTGGAGAAGTGTTTTCATATTTATATACGTTTCCTTCATGTGAACTGCATGACCTATAGGAATAGAGGGTAGCTGATTTCCATTATGCAGAAGTACAGCTTTTAAGCTTAGTTTTGAAGAGTCTATAAACAGTCTCCATTCAGATGGAGTGTGATCCAAATTCAAACCATTAACATCAGAACAAACTACGAGGTTTTCTTTTTTCTCAAAAAAAGGAAGCAAATCTTTTTGACGCTGTCTGTACTGAGATATTTTCACATCATGTTTTAGAAGATTCCACTGTTGTAGTCTTGACCCTAACAGCTCAGCCTTTTCCTTAGACAAGCGAAGATCTCTTATAAGGTCACTCAACTCTGCTTGACTAATTCTGTGCGGATCACTAGACCTATCGCTTCCCTCAAAATCAGGGTCATAGGATGTAGAAGGATGGGTTGCTCCTTCTAAACAGTCTTCATCACCTTCCTTTAAAATTTCATAGTTTTGAGGTGGAGAAGGGACTGGCAAATTGTCTGAGTGTGGTACAGGCCGAAGAGCAGATGGGAGATTAGGGTATTTAACCGTTCCTCTTTTCTTCATAGATAAACCTTGCTTAATGGGAGGAGTTAAGCAGAAATAACAGTCGTCTGTATGATTGGTAGGCTCACGCCAAACCATAGGTACTGCAAAAGCCATTGCCCGGTTTTTATTTTTCAGCCACTCTCGCAATATGACGGAACAAGAATTACAACATATATGAGAAGCCCATGATTTATCTTGGTCCCCAACTTTCACACCAAAATAATGTTCATAGGCTGTCTTAACGATAGGTGTCATTTTACGTTTCTGAGCCTTAAATGTTATTTCACCACATATATAGCAAAAGCTATCGACAGAATTCACACACTTTCGAGGCATTTCAGATCAGCACTTAAATTAATTTAAAAATCAACTTCACACGATAATTTCAATAGCAACCACGTGCGTACAATTGACAAACTCACATAGATTATGTTTACTACTTAAGAACAGCTGATGAGAGGGGTGTTATGTAAACAAACATGTGTACCAACTGTTGGTGATGAAATATTTCATTTGTTGAAAACTCAATATACATATATATAATATAATGATACTATATCTTGAAAACAAGAGCTAATATATAATTTTTATGGTCACTTTCGGTTTTAACACGTGGAAATACATTAAAATCATCTAATTTCAACCCCGAAACAAAAACTTTGTTGTGTTGTGAATCGGATCGTGACGTGAAGCAGATCAAATGAAAAAAGCAAGGATATTGTATCGACAAAGAAAAAACGTAATATGGTGGCACCACTCGCTGACGAGTTGGGTGTTTCACAAGGTTACGCTCGGAGGTCAGAAACTGACCAGAATGAACCTCCACTAGGAATTTGTCCCCGAAGCAGCCTAGTACCTTAACTTTTCCATTCTGATTGAGGTTTACTTACCCATCTTTATCACTTCAATTATCAGTAATGAATGTTTACAAACTCAAGCTAGCACTAATCCAAGAATCGATGGCCCAACTTTGGATTATTAACTCAACAATAAATCTTTTTAATTCAATTATGCTCTCTTAGATTAAATTCGCACATCTAATCCTATCAGATGATGAAGTCAAAATAGTGCACTCAAAATCGTCAGATTTTTTGTTGTCTACCGTTCAAAATACATATCTATAATGCAGTCCAATATTTGAAACCAATTGAGTTCTATTTTCGTCAATCAAATCAATCAGACAGTTTTATCAGTTCATTCTCTGTCATTTGAATTAAGACTATATATACAGCCATCGTCTCGGAGTTCTACCACCTGAAATATGTTAGGGTTGATTTCAGAAATTGATTAAGATATGAAAAATAATAGGTTTCGATGAAAAATCTATTCTAATTTCGTGAGCAATCAATTTCTTCCACAAAATCGTGAAATTCTACCAGAGAAACTATCAATAGAATGAAAATTGGCGTTTCTGATATATGAGGTTAGTTAAAAAATTGAGCATTCGAAAAGTGAGAGGAGTAACAAAAAGTGGCGAAATAAATAATCCTGAAATACAAGAAAACCTACAAATGGGGTCAAAATTACAATTTGAAGAAAAACAACGAATATTGTGTTGGGGCTCGTTAGAAATGGGTGCAAAGAAAAGATTCGGGAACGGAAGAAATGAGGAATACCATCTCAGATGGTAAAACTGATGAAATATAGGGTCTTCCAGCAGGGACTTCAGAACTTCCTCAATTGATAACGCCCATCTTGTTGAAACTACATCTGCCAAATCAGTTGTCTTTCATCAACCAGCCAACACCTGTACGTCGAGGAAACGCAAGACCTGCGGAGAACATCACCGTTGTCTGTGAGAGTGTGCAAGAGAATCCGAGGCAATCGATTTCGCGTCGCTCACAAAAACTCGGCCTTTCGCAGACCACAATTAAGTAACTAAAACGACAACAAATCTAGACGAATTGATTCTTGAGTCAATACTTCATCATTTTATATCGACTCGTATGTCTGCTTCTATCACTGTATATTTCAGTAAACATTTTGGATTCGGAAGATTTTTTTCAACATCAAATAGGAATTTGAGGCAGATAAAAGAGGATTGAAAGATTGTAAATCCTGATTCATATGATATTCCACCACTTTCATTTCTGGTAATTATGGGTAATATTGTATTAACGACAAAATAATCAATTTTTAAGTGTAAACAACTCGAATTGGTTTTTCAACAAATTTCACGATTTACAGTCGTTTTTGAATAATGGATACAGTCATGTAGCAGATTATATAATGATTTTTTCTTCATGTGATAGTGCTGCATGAAATATCAATTTTTTAAAAGATCGTTTAAGACTGAAATTTTGCGTTAACTAGCAGGGGCACTATTTATATTTATATGCTAATAAAAACACGGTCATTTGTCATTGAAAATGGCGTTTCCCAATATGGTTTCAGATCGATGAGGTCTACATCACAAGCAATGACGGAAATTGTTCACACCGTTGCCCATGATAAAAATTTGGGTATCTCCCTCCACTCGCTTACTTCTTTGCGATCTATCTAAAGCATCTGACAGTGTTTCACATGACATCTTATTGAGAAAATTCGAAAAAAATGGTATTAGAAGCATAAAGTATGACCTAATACATTGTTTTTTTAACAGACAGGCTGCAATATACAGGGTGTAACATAAGTACGTTAAATATTCAAGTGACGTATTCCTGAGACAATTAAAAAAAAAATCTATATGAACTTGTGTCCGAAAATGCTTCGTTTGTGAGATACGGGGTGTTGAAATTGAATTTGTTTGTTCGCTTTTTGAAAATACCTCTTGCAAAAAATAAGTTATTTGCTCGAAATTCGGTACCCGGGGTTTTTTGACGTGGGAAATCATAATTTCGTAATAATTTTCATGTAAGATCTAGACGGCGCTGCGTACGCTGTTATTTATTTCAAATTGCCCTAACTTTTTTGACAGTAACCTTTTGATACTTTTCATGAAAAAACCTAATTCCCACACCTTTTCCAAGTAAAAAAGGTACACGTCCTCAACAACGCTGGAGGTGATCGTTTTCGAGATATTTACAATTTTCTATATCGATGCATATTACTTTATAGCCAAATTTGATTTCAATTATTTTTGTCACTCTCCGCTTGCAAATTAAGTTAATTAAATCGAGTAGGCTGTGACAGTTTGTTCATAGAAATAGAAGTTCGCTGTCACATTTTTAACTATGAATTGACAAATTCACAATTCGGAGTTTATAAAGTGATTTTTTGGTACCATGTCCGACTTTATGAATTCTGAAATGGTTGATATGGTTTTTCCATACGGCTTGGCTGACGGAAATTCAAGCGAGACCAAAATCGTCAAGCACTGAGTACCTCAAGGATCCGTACTTGGTCCCCTTTCATTTATTATGTATATAAATGATCTTCCTATATATATTGATACAGCAGATGTTTTTTTAAAAGCCGATGATGCAACTTTTGTCACAAGTGGAGGAGCTAGATCAGTTGTCATGTAAAAACACTTACAAAAAGCGAAACATACTTTAGCGCTAACGTTTCATGCTTGAACGCAAATGAAACTCAGGAAATAACTATCCTAAATGAATGAGGATGACCAAGAGGTGTGTCTACTAAGTTTCCACCTAGACAACAAATTAAATTGGTATGGACATGCGACAGCGTTCTGTAAAAAGCTCTCAAGGTGTCGCTACGCATTGAGAGGACTAAGGAGTTTACTTTCGAATGATGTGCTGATAATTGCATATTTTGGTATGGCTCACTGCTACATAAACTATGCAATACTGATATGGGATGCTTCCTCACATGCAAGTGAGGTATTCATTCTCCAAAAAAAGATTTAGGAGAAGTTGATTCCAAAACTCATGATGAACCAATCTTTACAAAATGGGTCATACTTGGGCCTGACCCGTACAAATTCAGCTGACCCAGAAACTGAAAGTAAACGACCATAGAAAACGACGTTTGTTCGCTGAATAGACTCTGGAACAGTTAGCAACTGATCCGAATTTCCATCTAAAAATCATCTTCAGCGATGAGGTCCCTTTTCTGGATGAATGGGAACGTAAACAAATAAAAATGGTCGAATTTGGAATGCAGGTGAGATCCAAGAGCGTCCGATGTATCCTGAAAAAGTCACTGGCGGCGTCATCTTTCCATATTTCTTTCAGAACGACGTTGGCCAGGCCATCGCAGTCAACGGCGAGCACTAAAGGTCGATGCTTATCAACTTTTTTTGATCTGAATTGGATGATCTGGATACCAACGACATGTGCTTTCAACAGGACGGCACTACATCTCATGCCAAATTGTATATTCTGCACGACCTATTTGAGGAGCGTATCGCAAACATAATGGCAAAAATAGGTCTTTCAAACGAATGAAAAACTTTGATGATATCTCACACACAGTTTGTTTTATTCAAATTTGAAGATAGGAAGCGCTGAATGAAAGACTCGACAGGAAAAAACCTGTAGGCGCCCTTTTCTTCGATCTCACGAAAGCTTTTGAGTGCCTAGACCTGGATCATACTGAAACCAAACTATACTCACTAGGAATTCGTGGAAATATACTGAAGTGGTTCATGTCATTTTTGAGGCACAGAAAAATTATTGTGAAACTCAATGGAGCACGATCTGAATTGCATAACATCAATCTGGGAGTACCACAAGGATCTATACTGGGTACATTGATTTTCCTTATGTTCATCAATGATTTGCCAGAGTATATAAATGCCGATTGTTTAGTATTATATGCCGATGATGTATCTGTTGCATTTCACAGAGAAAATTATTGTGAATTTGATGATGAAGTTAATGAACTTCATAACAAATTCAGTAACTGGTGTGTCTCTAATCGATTAATACTCAACCACAACAAAACCATTCTCATGCAATACTGTTTGAAAAACAATAGTATGGTCCCGAAAATAAATATACGTAACGCGACATTGATCTGACTGGAATAAAATTATTATTATTTAATAGGAGTGAGGGTACTTTGGATGCTTGCAAGAAATAAAATAAATAGACAGAACCTATTCACAATCACAAATAGTATGTACCATGTATTAGTTAATGGGGACGACTATTTTTTCATGAAATCCCTATCCAAAATAAGTGGTGTCAATAACAAGAGATTCACCAGAAGTACTCCAAGATAGTCTAGCCCCAAAGAGTTGGACTTGATTTTATTCTGTTCCTGGATATCTAAACCTAAATGAAATGGCATATCTTACGTGCGTTCCCGTACAACTTGAACGAATTCGAGCCATCAAACCTAGATTTTTTATGGCAGACTATTGTTACAGAATAGAGAACAATCATTCACTTAATACGCGAACTTAACGAGATCCGAATTACCGCCGCACGCAGCGAATACTTATAACTTCGCACATTCCGTCCCTTTTCCGACAAGGGATGCACACGCACGCTAAGGGTGGAAAGCCCCGAGGGGCGGCTATTTACCTGCAGCCAGCGTCTCGAAGTCCATGGTGAACGCGCCAAACTTTTCTTCTCACTGCGTCGACCCCCGCCACTGTCAATCATGGGCTCCGCTGGTCCTAATTTCCACCACACACTCTGCTCGTATTGTGCCGCCGTAACAGCTTTATTGTTTGGGATCGGTAAACATCCGAAAGGTTATTGTTGGATTTAAACTAATCGCTGCCGGTCAATTTTTGACATATCTGTGTCTATTGTCACGGTGAAGTGGCTTTGGACATCTGGGACGTTTCTTCTCCAAAGGTTCTTGTTCCTGCATTTCGCATGCAGTGGACAATCCAGAAACGTTCTTACCAGCAACTTTTAGACGATGCGAATAAATATAACTAATGTGTAACTAATACTCGTGACACAATTTGATTACTGTCAATGTCAGGAAGACATATAGGAATGGAAACAGTGCTAGACCTTGAAAAATTAACTTTTCTGGATACCGCTTGAAAGAGAAACTTTGAATATGAGATCGGAATACGGTGGTGCCTGATTGAAAATGGAAGTACCAGTAGCAGGACCGGATCTAGGGTTGTTTTCTGGATCTATACTTAACAACCGATCCAGAAATATACAGTCATCTTAATGTTTCCATTGGGATCTTCTGACCACAAATTCATTTCAGAGTTGAGTGACTTACCGATAAATGTTGGGGAACAATCAAGCCGCGCAAAGTTTGACATTACAGATCTGCTTTCATATTTAATTTTTAAAATTTTCAACCAACCCGTAGGTGTATTTTAGTTCGTATGCAAGAACGATAAATTTTGAGCCATTGTCAGATGATAAATTGAACCGTTAAAGTTGCAGTTTTGATTCTTTTGAAAATGGAACAGCCAATCAAATAGGTAGATTTAGTGTCTAGTGCTACTCTTCCTGATTTTAAAGGCCCACAAATTTTTTCTTTTTCAAAATGAAAATTCAGGGAGTCCAGCGAGAAATTCATAAATAACGACTATTCTTTTTATTCAAGGGTATTTTGCTGCGTCCTGGAAGTTAGAATAAACCTTATAAAAATCCACACACCACAATTGTAAAAAATAGAATCATCCAATGCAATTTTCACCAACAAATTGACACCGCCAAAGAATGTTTGAGAAGTAATAACAGTACAACCATTTATTGATAGTGTCAGTCAGCGAAAAAGCATCGAAAATTGTGCTTTTACAATTTCTACAATTTACATCAATTCCCAGTTCCACCCATCGACGAAAATATATTTAGTTAAAGAAAATGTTTGCTTCTATGGTTCGTGTGTCCATTTCAGTGCAATCTGACAAAACTTTTGCAAAATTGAAAGGCTAATCATATTTGAAAAAATTGTAAGAAACTCACATTCCTCTTAAGAAAATATAACATCCTATTGCACCTCCCTGTATTTGTTCTATTATTATATTTCACAAGTAGTAACAGATTGCGCCATCTAGGATTTAATGATGAAACACCAGAAAACTTAGGTAGAATTCTACTTTGTCCAAGGAACTATTGTCGCAAGATGGCGCTTTTGAAAATCAGGATTGGGAAAAACCTATGCACTTATATCAATTGAAATATTTTGTGTACTTACAACTGAAAATTACGCAGTTGGAGTGTCCACAACAAAAACACATGAATTTGTTTATCGGTGTAGCGATTTAATCCTTTATTTCCGTGTCATAAGCAGTGCACTATTAACTCAGGCATCATTATGAAAAACTGGCTTCCGCATTTATATAAACGATTATAGCATTAAATAATTTGAACGACTAACTTTTCAATGGTTGTGACTACCGTTTCTTTGAGTCCCTCTGTTTTCAATTGATTCTTATGTTCGAAATTTAAAATAAATATTTTTTTAAAGCAGTGAAGACTTCAATCTTATATCAAGAAAATCATGAAAAATAGTTCACACTTCAATGTGAAAAATGTGTCACAATGTGACTTACTACGTCAAATCTAAGTCGCAGGAGCATAAAGACGTGCGACATAATTTAGAATATCTGTGATGAAAATTTTTTATTTTTTCTTTTTCTTACTACTAAGAAGCTACCTGACTTGCTCATTTCTTTCTCCTTTTTCTCGTCTGGGAGCCGTCTGACTTATGTATTTCTCTCAAGTCTCCAGGAAACACTACAACATCATGGGCTGCAGTCCTATTTTGGTCAGATGTCCTCTCAAAAGAGTGAACAATGAGTAGCCCGGTTACTGTTCTGAGCTGATCCCTACTTTGAATTTCACTAGTTCGGACTTCCATTGTCTATTATATAAAATGATTTGAAATCCCTGAAACAAGTAAAAAAGAATAATTAAAAAAAGAATAGTTGAAAATAACAATTATATTAAGCAACAATAAACCTGAAATGAAATGATAGTAAAATAACCTACAAGTAAAAATATAATAATTGAATAAATAAAAAAAATTAAAAAATTAAAGGAATGCAAAAAGAAAATAATAAAAAGTGTAGAGATTCCAAGTCACGTTAGTTCACGACGTTTCGATTGTTGGTATCTACAATCGTCTTCGGGTGATGACTGGACTGATTCCTCCGAGAGATGACTATTTTATAGGTCGTTGAAATACTTTCACTTTCTCTACTTTCCATTTTCCGCTTCACTGATTCCGTGAGAGATGACCGATTTGGCGGGAGTTGGTCATTTCTCGTTTGATGATGGGTTTCCATATGTTTCGTATATCTACGCTGGCCTGGCTGAATACGTTGTTGGACAACATGTATGCGGCTTCCTTGAATTTTCTCCTGAACCAATGTTCCTCTCTGTCCAAGATCTCAGCTTGGGACCACTCGATGTTGTGTTGATGGGTCCAAACATGACATTTTGTCGAACTACTAGGGTCAATTGAAGTCACACAGGAAGATCAACTAATTAGTTTCGACGTGGAAAGCCTTTACACCAACGTTCCGGTCGAAGAAGCACTCCAAATCATACAGAGAAAGCTATCCGAAGACGGGAACCTGAAAGAGAGAACGAATCTACCTATAGAAGTAATTATGGAATTACTAGGATGCTGTGTACGAAACTGTTATTTCCAACTGAAGGACGAATTCTTTACACAAGATGAGGGACTGCCAATGGGATCGCCACTTTCACCAGTCATAGCCAACATATATATGGAGTGGTTTGAAACTCTGGCCATTGAAGAAGCCCACAAGAAACCTCGAGTCTGGTTGAGATATGTTGACGACACCTTCATAATATGGAACCATGGGAATACTGAACTAGACGCCTTTCTGAAACACATCAACAGCGTGAGACCTTCCATCACTTTCACAATGGAGAAGGAAATCCACAATGAATTGCCATTCTTAGACGTTTTGGTGAAGAGGACCGACACTAAGTGGGAAACATCTGTATACCGAAAACCCACTCATACGGGACAGTATCTGAACCACGAATCCAACCACCATCAATCGACAAAAAGAGGAATCATCAAGACTCTATTAGACCGTGCTTTTGGGCTTTGTAATACAAAGGAAGGTCTCGAGAAGGAACTAGACATCATCAAAAGTGATCTTCAGCGGAATGGATACTCCAAAGCGATGGTAGAAAAGACTTTGGCCAAAAGACAGCAGGAGCCTCGCAAGGAAGAGAAGCCGTCACAACCAGTGCTTTCACTTCCCTACATCAGAGGATTATCGGAGAGGATAAGAAGAATTGGTTCCAAGTACAACATTAGAACCTGTTTTAGATCCGGTAACACTATCCGTAGCAGCCTCACGAAAACCAGGCCCCCAAACGCGGACTGCGATTCCAAGAATTGCATTTACCGGATACCCTGTGAGTGCGGAAAATCCTATATTGGTGAAACTAAGAGGCCATTGAATATTCGCATTGCCGAGCACAAGAAGCACACACAGCGAGGAGAAACCAGCAAATCAGGAATAGCAGACCATGTTTGGACCCATCAACACAACATCGAGTGGTCCCAAGCTGAGATCTTGGACAGAGAGGAACATTGGTTCAGGAGAAAATTCAAGGAAGCCGCATACATGTTGTCCAACAACGTATTCAGCCAGGCCAGCGTAGATATACGAAACATATGGAAACCCATCATCAAACGAGAAATGACCAACTCCCGCCAAATCGGTCATCTCTCACGGAATCAGTGAAGCGGAAAATGGAAAGTAGAGAAAGTGAAAGTATTTCAACGACCTATAAAATAGTCATCTCTCGGAGGAATCAGTCCAGTCATCACCCGAAGACGATTGTAGATACCAACAATCGAAACGTCGTGAACTAACGTGACTTGGAATCTCTACACTTTTTATTATTTTCTTTTTGCATTCCTTTAATTTTTTAATTTTTTATTTATTCAATTATTATATTTTTACTTGTAGGTTATTTTACTATCATTTCATTTCAGGTTTATTGTTGCTTAATATAATTGTTATTTTCAACTATTCTTTTTTTAATTATTCTTTTTTACTTGTTTCAGGGATTTCAAATCATTTTATATAATAGACAATGGAAGTCCGAACTAGTGAAATTCATCACGAAACATTGTCAATCACCTTCAAACAAATGATCCCTACTTTGTTGAAGCAATTCTTCGTTTCTCTTCTCGGATAGCATACTGGCGTGCGATACAATTTTTGATTTCACTACCTCCAAAATACTGCACCAATGTCACAATGTGACGTACTCTGTCAAATGCAAGTCATCAGGTTGTCACAGGAGCATGCTGTCGTTCTACAAAAGATTGCAACAATGTCACAATGTGACCCACTATGTCAAATTCAAGTCACCGGGTTGTCACAGCAGCATGCTGTCGTTCTACAAAATATTGCAGCAATGTCACAATGTGACCTACTATGTCAAATTCAAGTCACCAGGTTCTCTCTCTCTCTCTCTATTTTAGATGGTCGTTGCTTCCTATCTTCAGGCGCATATGACCAATGCTCCTCCTGTTGGTTAACAGGAGCTTCGTCGGGGGGCGCAGCGGTCTTGCACAAAGCAATGCTGCCACCCATTTTTTTCTAACTTTATATATAAAAAACACTAGTTTTTTTTAACATAAAAACAATTTCATTTTTTGAAGTCGCCTCCTACTTGAGAGACCTTTTGGTAATTTTTCACATATATAGCCCCCTTTACCTGGTTATCCGAACCACCCCGGCCTGGATACCGGCGTGAATAAGGGGGGCCACTTATTCATCACTTTTTCAGACACTCCACATTTCAATTTTAATACAACACAACACAAAACGGAGCCCCACGATAGCACATGGCAAGGTACGCGGAGTACCTTCTTTGTGGACGGACGTTATCAGCACGTCCGTCCACTACCACGGCCACCATGGAACTCAAGACACCAGGTTGTCACAGCAGCATACTGACGTACTACCTTCAAAATACTGCACCAATGTCACAATGTGACGTACTCTGTCAAATGCAAGTCATCAGGTTGTCACAGGAGCATGCTGTCGTTCTACGAAAGATTGCAGCAATGTCACAATGTGACCTACTATGTCAAATTCAAGTCACCAGGTTGTCACAGCAACATACTGACGTACTACCTCCAAAATACTGCACCAATGTCACAATGTGACGTACTCTGTCAAATGCAAGTCACCAGGTTGTCACAATAGCATGCTGTCGTTCTACAGAATATTGCAACAATGTCACAATGTGACCTACTATGTAAAATTCAAGTCACCAGGTTGTCACAGCAGCATACTGACGTACTACCTCCAAAATACTGCAGCAATGTCACAATGTGACGTACTCTGTCAAATGCAAGTCACCAGGTTGTCACATCAGCATGCTGTCGTTCTACAAAATATTGCAGCAATGTCACAATGTGACCTACTATGTCAAATTCAAGTCACCAGGTTGTCACAGCACCATACTGACGTACTACCTTCAAAATACTGCACCAATGTGACGTACTCTGTCGAATTCAAGTCAACAGGTTGTCACAAAAACATACTGGTGTGCCATAAAATTTACAGTATCTTTATGACAAATGTTTTTTAGTTTACTAAGCTTTGAATGATTCCTTAATCATTATTGAACTCTCTGTATGTTATGTTGTTATCTGGTGCCTTTAGGATGAGATGATAAACATGACAAGCACATCATATTCAAAAATCTACGTATTGCCACATTTTTATTGATATTTCTTGAACACCTTCATTTTTATTCACCTTCCCTGATATGTCAAAAAAATTCTTGGATAATCTCCCGCTGTATTGCATAAATTTGTACACCCTCATGATAAAGTGTGGAGGAACAAATAAAAAAACATTGTGAAATTAAAAACGTATATTGTCTAAGTTAATTATTGACCAGTTTGAAAAACTCACTATCGGGTTGACGTTTCCACTATTTGCAACTAAGTACAACTAACCTGCACAATGTATTTGTATGAGTGGACTGAGAAAAAAAACTGCTGAATAGGCGGTGACAATGTAACAAGTTAAAAAATGCTAAATAAATATTCTCAAACAAAATGTACACCTCATAGCCTTTGTACAAAACAAAATAAATAAATCCGTCGGTTCTGCTTCAGAGAAACAAAAACAGCTACAGAAGAGGAACGAACCCGGAAATGATATTGTTGCGTTTGAATTTTGAAACGGAAAACCACCCCCACACTAAAAAAAAACAATAGACATACACCGATGTGAGCAATTTTGTAGACCGAGGTAGTTCGTAGCTCTCGAGTAGCCGTTTCTACAAACTAACCAACTCTCGGGAGAAGGTACTTAACTAGGGTTCGCCAACGGATTTACTTGGCCTTCAGCGCCTTCATCAGACCGTCAGTCGACATGGATTTGGGTCTCTCGATGGGCAGGCCGAAGGCGCGGTCCCACACTAGCGATGCCAACACTCCTAGGGCTCTCGACACGCCAAAGAGGACGGTGTAGTAGTTCATTTCTTTTAGTCCGTAATACTGAAACAAAAAAGCATTTTGATCATGTTAATCACAAATTTTTTTCGAGTGAAATACATCAAATAGAAATTAGGAACATTTGGTTTCATAATGGGGAATGTTCCTCTGACGAAAATCGAGTAGTTTTCATAAAAGAGCTCTAAAACAACGCATTTCAAACTTATCATTTCAAACTTTTTCTTTGAAAAATTATTTAAATACTTAAAAAAGAGGAATGGAATAATGTATTCAACATTTAAAGGGATTCGTTTCTATTTCACCATTTGGCAACATCGGTTATAGCTAATAAAGGACAATGAATCTGTTTCCTGTATGAGACAAACAAAGATGACATATTTCAGAGGTATGCTGTTCTGTTTACTTATGTTCCGAGTTCCGATACATTCTGTAACATATGACATTTTGTACACCTAATCTATCTTCCTCTATATAAATAAATAACAAAACAACTGTTGTTTATGTGGCTTGTGGAGGTGGTTTTGAACTATTACTTATATTTTGCCTTAATTGTTGATTTATAAAGATAATTTTCTTTTTTTAAAGTAGAATATCTAAGTATGTATAAATTATTTCAACTTGATATAGGCGCTGTTGCCAATATGTGAATTAGAAACAAATCCCTTTAAAAACTGAACCCAACATTTGAATACTTTTTGAAGTGAATTTGAAAAACTCATGAATTAAACTCAACTTTATTTTGTTCAAACTTGCATTTGCTGTAATAACCCAATTTGAGGAACATTCCCCATTATTTGTAAGATAGAAAACTCTCTTCTTACAAAGGCGCCATTTATACGACCGACAAAGAATTCAATCCTGAAATATGAAAGATTAACGAGTAGCAAAGCCAGCTTCGACATCGACCGCTGATGAGATTAGTCCTCTGTCTTCCACTGCAGCTTTCACTGCGAAGCAACAAGTTGAAAATTAGAGCATTAAACCAACGAATTTGTGATTCGATACTGCAGTTCTCTTTTGATATTCGGAGATCGAGTTCTCTGTCGGTCCCAAAGATGGCGTTTTCCTAGAGCGAGATTTGCCTTCATTTACTAAGGCTTGTTCTTTAAGGACTTTACCAATGCATTCGTGGTTCAGACCTATGACGAGACCTATGACGTGCCGAAACAGCACTGTCTGGTGTTGAATCACAAATATGTTGTGTTTGGGCTCTAATTTTCAAATTTAAACCTATGTGAGATTTTGTGTCAAAGCTATTTTTGTCGTGGTCTGCAGGTTTTTATGCCTGACGTTTCGTCAACTACTGCGGTAACAGTTGAAGTGTCCAAGTTGTTCTCAACACAGAGTTTCTGTGTTGGAAACCCAAAAACTCTACGATGGGAACAACCCGAACTCTTCGATCGTTACCTCATTCCCTTTGATAATGTATACCGCAGTAGTAGACGAAACTTCAGGCATAAGATCTGTAGACCACGGCCAAAAAAGCCGGGAAATGAATTTGACGCAATTATCTACGGCCGTGAAAGTTTACATTCTATGTTAGCATTGGTGATATAACTAGTTATCTTGAGTGTGTTAAATGTGATGTTCCTCAGGGATCTATCCTCGATCCTCTTCTACATACGCTCCTGATAAAATTTAGATTTGCATGAAATGCGTGCTGTCATTGTTAAGAATAAACTAGAATAATTTTGAAACCCCTTAATTTCTAGTAATGTACAGATAGCTTTAGATTTATGAAAATAACGAGGAATATTTATAGTATACATAAAAGGAGATCAGATGGTAGCTCTCGCCCTTTTTTTTTAATGTTTGGGACATGTATAATGAAAGCTATCGCACATCCACGTGTATGTATTATAATTGTTTCATTGAAAAACAAATGGAAGAAGTGTTTATCAGAAATGTCTGTAATATATAGTTTATATGAAGTCAATCCAAACAGCTAAATAAAAGACTAAATGCATTACTCTTTACTTGACAAAAAAAAATTATACCACGCTACCCATGCCATACAAAAAAACTGCCGACGTTCGGTAACTATTTAGTTCTTATGCCACCGACTTCTTATATACTATACAGAGACAGTAATAAACAAGAAGTAAAAATTAATATGTAGAACGACCTTCGTTAAATTTCATTTTGGTTTACATGTCACAACAGTTCATAAATTGTTGTATTAAGTGGTTCTATAAATTTTTATCTGTCAATAAATTACGCTGCCAATTTCTAAGCTGTCACTGAATCAAAGAACAATTCAAAACTTGTAGTTTCTTTTGCAATTTCCACAAACAGTTTTTATAACTTTTCAATTCAATTCGACCTATTTGTCCTCAAATTTTCATTTTAGCATATTCAACGACAGATTGTGCTAAATTTCATTCCAATTCTCGAAAGAGAAAATGTGCAAAAGTCAACAACCGGTTAACCTGAAAGTAAAGGAACATTTCGAAGAATGTTCACCAGCTTGCAGGTAGTTCAGTTTACAACTCATTTAGCAAGCGTTAGCAAGCAACAGTAAGTAACAAGTAAAATAAATGATGAAGAAATAGTGTTTTTTATATGTAGTAAAAGCTGTTGTGAAGTGAACCACTTGTTGAAGAAACCACATAAGTGTTACAAAATTCAACTTTTTCATCTCATTTATGATTTATTTGTTAGCAAGATCAAACGCTCACTTCCAACAATATTTTACTATTTGATTAAAATGAAGCTTTTGTTGCAAATCATTAATTGACTCCTCCTAATATGATAACATGAATTACTGAGGTGTGTCAAACTGATTAAGCTGACAGTGGTATGTTTGAACAATCTGATAAAAGTCTACATTATGCCACATTGTTCATCATTCGACACACGTTTTTGTAATAATATTTGCAAAGACTACGAATATTTGCAAATTCATCTCAAATCATTATGCCAATGTGTACATTTACTAGATAGCATTCAACTTGCCTAATTTGTTTTCCTGGAAAAGGAGTTATGAATGTACAAGTATCATAAAATTATTTAAATTCAAAACTCACTTTTCTTGAAATGTACAGATTGCAAAGCTCAGTGAAACAATCTGATACAGAATAAATATATTAAAAAGATGTCTAAACGTTGGCCAAACCGGACGCATCTCAAAACAAGAATTTCAGAACACATGAACACATGATCAAGAACTCCACAGCCATTTTGGATCGTGAAATAGAGCATATGCACAATTCTAAAGGCCCGATCAGATTCATCTCAAAGACTTTCGAGCGAAATAATTCATATCCTCAAACACAACAGTATAGACACTAGAAGGGACGTCGAAAAGATATATGTAGTACTGAGTACTGCAATTTCAATCAAATCAGTGAAATACCAAAATAATTTCTTCTTTCTGTTCAAAAGTTCAATTTTTTTACACCAATAAAACCAGGTACCACCTGGTTAAAGTTATAGACAAAACCACTTGTTTGTTTCATGTCATTGTATTGTGTTGGCTATGATTACTTTGTTTGCTGCAGTGTTTTTTTATTTTTAATATGCACCTTAAACGTCTGATGATTTTTAAACTCGAAACGTTGGCAAAAAACCAATTGTTTTTCCAAGATAATATTTTCCGTCACCAATTAAAATTGTTCAAACTTAACTGCTTACCTGTAACAGAACGCCGGAGTGGGCATCTACATTTGGCCAGGGGTTCTTCACTTTGCCGAGCTCCGTGAGAATTGGAGGTACAATCTTATAAAGTTTGGATACCAGCTGCAGAACAAAGAACAGAACTTCAGTTTCATAACCTCATTTTATAAAACAAAAAACTCGATTACCTGGAAGACAGGGTCTTCTGGCAAATGTTTCAAAGCAAATTCTCGCTGGCACGTGTAACGGGGATCGGTTTTCCTCAAGACGGCGTGACCGTAACCGGGTACGACTTGGCCAGATTTGAGTGTTTTCCAAATGAAGTCTTTCAATTGCTCCTCGGTGGCTTTGTCGCCGACTTGTTGACGAAGCTTTTGCAGCCATACAAGTACCTATAGAAAAGGTGATTGTGGAAATGACTCTCAAAATTCACATTTGGTTGGGTCCTTCGAGTTGAATTTCATAAATCTCAAAATGCCCTTTTTTGCATTCAATAAAAGTCTTGTGGTATTTAATCTAAAGTCTTTTTCCCTAACTTCATTATATTTCTAATTCCTCTCATTCCCTTTGTCCCTTTTTCTGTCATCAACTCTTTCACTTTCAAGTTTTCACATTTCTTTTCAAGTATTCCCCTCAATCTTTCAAGGAGTATCTCTATAACCGCTTTTACTCTGTACTCTCCAACTCTACAGTACCCTACGTTCTTCATTTCTACTCTGTTTTCTCTAAATGTGCATTGCTATCCTCATTAACAATGCCTTACATCTGTGTTATCTCTAACCGTCATCTCTAACTATCTATCTCTACACTTTCCCTCTCTGCACTCTCCAACTTCACGTTCTTCACTCTTCAACTATAAATGCTCTATCTCTGTTATCTCTAATTCTGCATTTTCTACATGTACTACCTTTAACTCTTTCCTCTCCAACTGTGCATGTTTACTGTTTACTGTAACTCACTCCTCACTAATGACTATCCTCTCTAACACAATATTCTTCAACTATTCATTTCATTCCTCAGTTATTTCTTTAAAGTTCTTCAATTCTACTCTCTATAAAGCTGTACTATCTACCTCTACAGTCTTCAACTCTGTAGTCCCCAACTGTACATTTCCTAACTCTCTCCTCACTAATTCTGCACTCTATTCTATAACCTTTAGCTGCACACTCCTCAACCTTGCACTCTCCAACATTGTTCTCTCTAACTCTGCATTCTAAACCTCTATTATCTCTAACTCTGCATTCTTAATCTCTATTATCCCTAACTCTGTATTCCTAACCTCTATTATCTGTACCTCTGCATTCTTACCCTCTATTATCTCTAACTCTGCATTCTTAACCTCTATTGTCTCTAACTCTGCATTCTCAACCTCTATTATCTGTAACTCTGCATTCCTAACCTCTATTATCTCTAACTCTGCATTCCCAACCTCTATTATCTCTAACTCTGCATTCTTGATCTCTATTATCCCTAACTCTGTATTCCTAACCTCTATTATCTCTACCTCTGCATTCTTACCATCTATTATCTCTAACTCTGCATTCCTAACCTCTATTATCTCTAACTCTGCATTCTTGATCTCTATTATCCCTAACTCTGTATTCCTAACCTCTATTATCTCTACCTCTGCATTCTTACCCTCTATTATCTCTAACTCTGCATTCTTAACCTCTATTGTCTCTAACTCTGCATTCTCAACCTCTATTATCTGTAACTCTGCATTCCTAACCTCTATTATCTCTAACTCTGCATTCTTAACCTCTATTATCTGTAACTCTGCATTCTTAATCTCTATTATCCCTAACTCTGTATTCCTAACCTCTATTATCTCTACCTCTGCATTCTTACCCTCTATTATCTCTACCTCTGCATTCTTACCCTCTATTATCTCTAACTCTACATTTTTAACCTCTATTATCTCTAACTCTGCACTCTATCAATGTACTCTCCAACTTCACACTGTTCAAGTCTGCACTCTTCACTTGTGTTATTTCTCACCTAGCACTCTGTTCTTAACAACCCTGCCACCTCTAATTTGATGGCCTCATACCTTCTACCATCTTACCTCTTGGTTAGCGAGTCCGTGCAGAGGACCGGCCAACCCGTTCATTCCAGCGGCGAAAGCCAAGTAGGGATCGCTGAGAGCGGATCCGACGAGGTGCACTGTATGCGCCGAAACGTTACCACCCTCGTGGTCGCTGTGGATGGTCAAGTACATCCTCATCAGTTCGATGAACTGCGGGTCGTCGTAGCCCAGCATGGTGGTGAAGTTGTAGCTCCAGTCTTTGGAAGTGTCGATCGCTCCGATGCCCGACCCGTCTTTGAACGAGTTGCGGTAAATGGTGGCCGCTATCACTGGCAGCTTGGCGATCAAGTCCATGGCGTCTTCGTAGGCGTACTGCAAAGAAGTACATAGTGGTCATCAACAAGAATTTACAATATCAAAACTATTTTCTGGGTTTATTGGTCGTGGTCCGCATGTTTTTGTGTCTGACGTTTCGTCTACGACTTCGGTAAACAGTGGGTGGTCCCAGAAGTACCCGGCCTGACCCAAAGATGGCGGTAGTTGTTTGAAAAATATCACTGTATCAGAAACTACGCAATCAATGCAACATGTTTCAAGTTTTAAGACGCCGCATTGTTTAGTATTTGTTTGACAGCCATCAATAGCGAACGTTCCATTGTATAAGATAGAAACTTGCAGGGTAGTTCATTGTAGTGAATTCAGAAGGAAGATTTGTGTTTGGGAATGACAAACTGAACTGTTCCGTGTAAACTGTTCCGTGTAATCTTACTGAACAGATTAGAAATATGATTTTCATTGACTGATCTTTCAGTATCAATTCCACTACTTTAGAGAGACAAGGGAGAATTGTAAGTGGTCTAAGGTCAGAAAGGACTGCAGGCGAGTTACACTTAGGTAGAGGATAACCATTCCAACCTTCCAAAATGTTTGTTATGATCGAGGTGAAATGATTTATCAAAAAAAGGGTTAAAGAGATTGATCATTTTGAGGGCTATACGGTCTGAACCCAAAGCCTAAAAATTTAGAATTGAATCAAAAGTCTGTGAATGATTGGAAATCCTCGGTTTATAATTGTTTCCCACAGATAAGAGAAACAAAACTTGATAGGACAATATAGTATTTATATAGCAATTATCAAACTTTTGCAATCTTCAAGTGGGACTACGACTTATTTACCTCCATTATACCACCCATCACCGGTGAAACCAATTATGTCTTATGACTCCATTGTGTCTCTTTATCTTTGTTTGTTCAAGTAAAGTAGCACGTATTCATGAACTAATCTCCGGTATCAATATTTTAATCAAATGTGTCCTGTCAACAAGATTTTAATTTTGTATCTCTTTGCAAAATTCTAGTTGTTATCTGATTTTGCGAACCATGATATCGCTATCAGCACAACAGGATATCAAGAGTAAAAAAACTCGTGTATAACTGATACATACCGAAATCTGTAAGCTGATCAATAATGAAGTCGCCATGAAACATGCAGATCTGGTTACTAATAAAAATTAAATATAGAAACTGAATATTTTGTTTGTAATAAGATATACGGATTCATAGTTAGGTTGCCAAATAATTTAGAAAGACAAAAGGAGACTAAAAACGGAAAAACAATATTTTGGTACAGAAGTGAATTTTCTTGGTGACCAAAGAAGTACTACACACGTAGGTACTAGGGATATCCCTGGGATGTACCACATATGACATGGTACGCTCCTGGGACGTACCGAAATTCCTGGGTTGTCTTTTTTAGCAGAATCAGTACATCCTGAGGATATCCCAGGTATGTATCGTGTTTCGATGATAAATATCCCAGGGATATTCCTGGGATGTCCTGTGATCCAGAGGCACACAGGCATTTGTAGCCGCTAACCACTATTGTTAAGCGGCGTTCCCACGAGGCGTTAATCACGACAGTTAACCACGCTAGTCAACTTTCGTTCGTGACACTCACGAAAGTGTGAATTTATAAAACGTTCACACGGTTGGGGGGTTCGTGCCGTTCACGTTCTGATTATTGTTTTTTATATGTTGATGTTGGAGCGAAAGGAAGAGGATCAGATGGAGGAATTTTTCAAAATAGCTCTTTGTACAACGCTTTAGAAACAAACTCACTAGCCATACCAAACAATTTCGTTATTTTGGCTGATGATGCATTTCCGTTAAAAAAGTATATAATGAAACCCTACAGTCGACGCAATTTAACCCCTGCAGGAAGGATTTACAATTATCGATTGTCAAGAGCAAGACGTGTAGTGGAAAATGCCTTTGGAATACTCGCGAGTAAATTTAGATTGTTTGAAAAACCAATTTCATTAAAATTAGAAACGTTAGACAAAGATTGTGTGGGTCGCTGTTGAAAAAACGGACGAATGAAACTGTTCATCAGATCAAACCAAAATACTTTTGGCTTGTATATGTCATCTGTACCTTTTCCAGACCTTGCACTGTCTGATATTTTTTTTAACTCCTGACAGAAAGAGCTTCTTAAATTTTTGAATTCTGCTACAACTTCTTTTGGTCCAAATCCAGGAATATTTAATTCATGACTTATTCTCTTAGCTGCGGCGGCTCGTAAATCTCTATCACGGTATTCCTCCAAACTTGGATCATATAACACCTTTTCCATCGAATATAACTCCAAAAAACGCGTAGTTTCACTGTCGTTAAACTTAATAATGCCACGTTGCTGTGACGACATCTTGGCTTCACGAACGGTATATCACGACTGAAAATCAAACAGGTTTGATCTATCCTCGCTTGAGTCGTGCGCCGTTCCTCACGAAAGCAAGTTTAACGACTATGCGTTCACACAGAAGTGTATTTCACGAAAGCGTGGTTCAATGTCGTGATTAACGCCTCGTGGGAACGCCGCTTTATAGCTGTACTCAAGTGAACACAGCTGTAGGTGAGTTGGGTTGCCGTGCCTTCTGATATATTTAGGCTCGAGGTCAAGTCAGCACGTCAAAAAACACCTTCAAACTTTCCGAAGTGCACCATTGGTCTTGATTGAATTCCTTACTTGGAGTGTCTTTACAAAAACACTATATCTCCAGCCCAAGTGGACGAGTCTCAAACAAAATCGAAATTGTTCAGTTGCTATAATTTTATGATGAATAAACTTTATTTAACTAGATAATG
Organism: Leptinotarsa decemlineata; assembly: GCF_025532065.1. Lineage (NCBI taxonomy): Eukaryota > Metazoa > Arthropoda > Insecta > Coleoptera > Chrysomelidae > Leptinotarsa > Leptinotarsa decemlineata. The sequence goes on along the minus strand of NW_027412546.1, from coordinate 446,877 downwards.
CATTCTGTTCAAACTCATCTGTTCAGCGAGGGCTGCAGAAACCCTTGCGAGATCATCGACCATCAACACTTCAAAATCGACTCTCTAGCAGGCAATAGCTCAGGCGTTGTTTCACAATTATGAATATTATTTTTGCTATACGACATTTTTATATCATTATAAAGTTAGAAAACCAGTATCACAGTTTCACTACACGAACATATGGTCCTTCGAGCCGGATTATTAGAAGAAAATTCAACTAAAAATTGAAAATTACAAGTGGCCAAACACCTTATGAGGCGGAAGAAACGTGCCAGTCGAGAACCGCAAGCTGGATGACTGAACTTTCACATCGTGGTACCTGCCGGTGAGTTTGTCCCTTTTTCACTCCTTTATTTCCTATGCGTGCCTCTCCCGATGACTTAACCTGTCTATCACCGGCACATTTTTTAATTGGAAGAACAATGATGTTACCCGAACCACCCTTGACCCAACGTGTTAACGAAAACCGCCTCACTCAGTACCAACATATGCAAAGATTGCTCCAACAGTTTTGGACCCGCTGGAGCAGTGAGTATGTATGCGAACTCCATAAAGAACTCGATGGAAATGGGACCAGGGCAAAATTCAGTTAGGACAACTAGTACTTGTCCGAAACAACAATCTTCCACCTGCGATGTGGCGACTTTAAAGAGTTGCAGAATTCATCAGGGGTAGACCTGGGTAGACGTCCCCAGAGTTGCTATAATATGTACCGTAACTGGAAAGGTTTTTTTTGTACCTTGGGAGCTGTCTGATTTGTCCAAACACTGCAGCCTTTTGGGCTTATTGCGTTTATTCTCCCATCTTCTCATGACACTCATTCCATAAGTCTCGTTCTCTGTACTAGTTTGTACAGGTTCCGTGTTATGTTCGTCACATTCTTCTGGGCGTAATTTTGTACGTCCATATATTGCCTGCTTCCTGTGATTCAGTGCCTCACATTCGCATAAGATGTGTATAGCTGTTTCTATCCCGTCGTTGCATAATCTGCAGCTGAGCTCTCCGCTGTACGACTCCATTTTATTCAGGTGTCCTCTAAGCGGACACTGACCGGTTAGTAACCCTGTAATTATTCTGAGCCGATCCCTACTAAAGGGTTTTTCAATTGGCGCGGGTAGATTTTGGCGCCCCGTGGCGGCCATTTTGTTTTGGTGACATCTGTCAAATCTTTTGTTTATTATTCAGTTGCTTATGCCAAATCATCATGGCAAGTTACACGATTGAACAGCACGTTCAAATGATAAAACTGTATTATCAAAATGAGTGTTCGTTAACGCAAACGGTGCGCGCATTGCGTCCATTTTACGGTAGACGTTGTGGCCCTTCACAGTCGACTCTTCAACGTTTGGTGGCCAAATTTGAGACGACCTGTTCAGTAAACAATCAGCCAACACCCGTACGTTCAAGGAACCCAAGATCGGCCGAGAACATCGCCGCGGTCCGTGAAAGTGTACAGCAGAACCCGAGGCAGTCTATCTAGCCGTGCACAAGAACTCGGCCTTTCGCAGACTTCAACTTGGCGAATTTTGCGTCGGGACTACACCCGTACAAGATCCAACTGACCCAGGAGCTCAAAGTTCGTGACCATGGACAACGCCGTTTGTTCGCTGACTCGAATCGTTTGGAAGAGGACCCCAATTTTGCCCGAAAAATCATCTTTAGTGACGAGGCGCATTTTTGGATGAATGGCTGTGTTAACAAGCAAAATTGCCGTATATGGGCCGACACCAACCCACGCGAGGTTCACCAGGTGATAATGCATCCTCAAAAAGTTACCGTTTGGTGTGGATTTTGGGCCGGCGGCGTAATTGGTCCGTACTTTTTTGAAAACGACGTTAATGAGGCGGTCACCGTCAACAGCGACCGCTACAGAACGATGATAACTAATTTCTTATGGCCCAAATTGAACCATATAGACCTAGACGACATGTGGTTCCAGCAGGACGGCGCTACGTGCCACACAGCAAACGCCACGATTGACATTTTGCATGAACGATTTGAGGGTAAGGTTATTTCTCGCAGGGGTGATGTGAATTGGCCACCAAGGTCATGGTATTTGACCCCACTAGACTTTTTCCTGCGGGGTTTCTTGAAAATTGGACCACTCGGATCCGTGCCACCCTAAGAAGCCGAGGCGGGCATTTGAATGATGTCATATTCCACAGTTAATGGCATACGTGCGCCTTTCAAATAAAAAAATAATTTTGTTAATACCTCACACACAGCTTGTTTTATTCCATTTCAACATCTACCCGCCCTTATTGAAAAACCCTTTATATTGAAGTAGTTCTTCAGTTCTTTTCTCGGACGGTTCCCTATTGAAGGTTCTACTGTGTTTGTTGCCAGGTACTTTTGTGCAGTACTCTGTATGCTTCTTATTGGTCCATGTCCTAATCTGGTTTCGTACCAATTATTTTGGTACCCCCAAATGTAGGATAACACGAAAGTTAAAATTTTTAGAAAGATTTCTTGTTACGCCAAAAAAGTATAACTTCTTACGTGCGTACACACAGCTTGTCAAATGTAGGAAGAACTTTCTGAATTCCGTTATAGTCTCGCCTACTAGATGTGCGTTCGTTATTTTTATTTTTATTTAATATACTTTATTGTCTGAAGAATAAATTCTTATTGACAAAGCCTTGTGCGAAATATAAATAACATATACATGAAATCACCAAAGTAAAATCACTAAAAGTAGGTTATAACATGAACTGAAAAGAGACATGTAAATAATAACAAACGTTCAGGATATAAGAACATGGTCAACAAAATGTAAATGAATCAATTTAAACTAAATTGAATGAAATGAAATCAATATCATCATAGAATTCTGCTAAGCTATAATAAGGTCTCCCAGAGAGCAAGTCTCTCAACTCTTTCTTAAGAGCTCTAAGGTCATTTATGGTTCTTATAGCTTGAGGAAGGTGATTGAACATTTTAAGACCGTTGTAAATAATGGAATCTTTAACTAGCGACGAAGAAGGCAGCGGTAATTTAAAGCTGAATCTTTGCCTGGTTTGATACATTGGCGCGTCCAAGTTGTTAAACAATACCCTATTTTTGAAGACAAGGCAGATTGTCTCGTATATAAATAGGGAGACCACAGTTAGGATTTTGTTAGAGGCAAAAAGAGGTCGACAAGAGTCCCTAGGCTTGGCTTTGCATATGCATCGTATTGCACGTTTTTGTATTAGTAATACTGATTGAAGGCATGTGGTAGAACACACACCCCAAAAGCAAATACCATAACGGAGGTGTGGTTTAAAAAGGGAATGATAAACCATTCTTAGAAGACTATGAGAGCGAGAGAGAGAGAGAGAATTCTCAAATCTCTTCTAGATATGACAAGCTGTAAGTACACACAAACTCTTTTTTAGATATCATTTACCTGAAAGTGAATTAATAAAAAATGAATAAAAAAAACACTCACCTCCCAATATTTGGACTTGTGCACTCCGCAAGAGTAGGCGTTGGCAAACTTGCTCTCGCTGTTGAGCACTGTAACGGCGGCCGAAAGCTGCGTCATGGGGTGCACCGACGAGGGCAGGCAGTTCAGCAGCTGCACCACGTGGGGCGGCAGCTCAGCTCGCTCCGCCCACTCCTTCGAAAGGGCCTTGACCTGCGCATCTGTGGGCACGTCGCCGGTGATGAGCAGCCAGAAGAGGCCTTCAGGGAGCGGCTCCTGGCCACCTTCGGCCTTAGGCAGCACCTTCTGGCACTCCGGAATGGAGAGGCCGCGGAAGCGGATACCTTCGTCGGGGTCCAGGACGGAGGTCTCGCAGACGAGGCCTTTGATGCCGCGCATGCCACCGTATATCTGAAAACGATTAGGTTATTAGCGTTGAGAAGTCGGAAAATAAATCAAGATTTCTGAAACTAACCATGTGTGAGCGCAGAACTTGGGCATACTCTCATGTAAAAAATAATTATTCACTATTCATTTCGAATAATCATTATACAGGGTCCTGCTACAGTGGCGCGGTGTTGCCATATCTCAATTTAGGAAACAGATAGGAATCTAAATTTCTATAATATTGCCTTATTGCACGAGCCTGACAAAATAAAAATATTGGCGGTCCCACAGGGTGTTCAATTTTTTCTGGGCGGATCCCAACTGTGTTTTTTTAAATGGCAACCTAAATTTTTTATCGCTTTTTCGGTTTCTACATAAAAAATAAAAGACACTTTATGTATATCTTCACTTCGAAAATTTTGACGGTTTTCGAGTTATCTAGCATGACAGGTTTTTTTTACAATATTCGTCACTCAGAATATTTGAAATTATAAAGTTGTGCCAAGTCCAATTGTATTTATTTTTTGTCAAATATTCTACAGTGGTAACTCTCTCAAACAATATATCTGAAGTCGACCTGTGATATACAGGGTATGAAAAACCGCTTGCCACATATTGTGAATAAAAATTTGCAGAATCTTCCTTATTTTAAAAGGAACACCCTGTCAATTATTGATCCATAAGGAGCGCCAACGAAACCTCTACAAATTTCATTAAGTATTCCCTATGGCTAGGTTGAATAGTTTTTCTTAAAAAAGCCTATCTATAAGATTCACTGACAACCACAACAGATCCAAGGAACTATACGATCTCAAAGCCGACCTTCACCAAAACGACTATACAGGGGTTATCATGTGAAATAGCTACAAAAGTGTCTACAGTTATATTGAAAGGAAACAATATAATAAAATAGGAACAAATCTTTGTTTTACAGGTCACAGAACTAGCAGAATAGCAGTAATGGACCACAAGAAGAGAATCAGGCATTCATCTCTCTCGATGTACTTATACAGTTAGTTCTGGTGAATGCCTGTCAATAACAACTACTTCCCCGGCTGATACCAAGCCTAATCAATCAATCAAAATATACTTTATTGTCGAAAAAACTTCTGTTTTGTTGACAAAGTAGAATATACACGTACAGAAATAAAATTTAGGCAAAATACACACAATTATGTAAAATATAAATAAAATAAAATAAATATAAAAATAGAATTGTTATATAAACAAGCATATTGTTATATATCCATGCAGTCATTGTTCACTGTGGTTCTGGCGTTGAATTTGGTCATTATTACGCCTTGGTCAAAGAAGAAACGGACTGGTTTAAGTTTGACGATAGTCGTGTCACGAAGTGTTCTGGTGATGCATTGAATTTATTGGAGCCTCTGGAGACACCCTACATTTTGTTTTATAAGAGAGAGGACATTGGCAGGTCAAGATCTTCAGATGATGTGGTGCTGCAGGTTTTTCCGGGTTTTCCTGCAGCTGAAAAAGCAAACGCGCCACTGGAATCAATGAAGTCGCCCCGGAGCGCCAATTAATTTTTATTGTTGTTTTTATTTTATTTTTATCGTTGTTTTAATAACAAGCAGTATATAAACATATACATTATATATATATATATATATATATATATATATATATATATATATATATATATATATATATATATATATATACATATACATGAATAAATAAAATATCAATCATAAAATGTTATTTGAACATTTTGTCAATTTTACGACTTATAATTCAACAGTCTAATCGAGTATGATATACAATAAATTACAGATGACAGTTCACAATTTCACTGGAAGTTGTCATTGTAAAATTCTTGCAAACTATAATAGGGTACGCTCGCGATAATTTTTTTTGTGTATTTTCTAAAGCTGTCAATACTATCGTGGCTATTTCTAAAAAGAGACGGTAAGTGCTTATACATTTTAACACCGTTATAGAAAATGGAGTCCTTTACTAGGGATGAAGAAGACGATGCTAATTTTAAATTATTTTTAGATTTTAGGTGAGTGCTATGACACGAAGAAATATATTCAAATTTTGACCTATGTTTGTGTATAAGACACGCAGTTTCCATTACAAAGAGAGCCACAACTGTCAATATTTTTTTTTCTGCAATAACTGCCTACATGAATTGCGCGGTCCTAGTTTGAACACATATTTAATGGCTCTCTTTTGCAGTCTAAGTACTAAGTCTAGCAGACTAGAGTTACATACCCCCCAGAAAGGAATGGCATATCTCAGTTGAGATTCAATTAATGCATAATATGCGTTCATAGCCGTGGCAGTACCAAGTTTCCTTCAAATAATTCTCATTGCATAGCACCCTGAGGGGATTTTATTCTTTAATTGGTTGACGTGTGCTTCAAACTTCAATTTACTGTCAATATAAAGGCCCAAAAATTTTGTGCAATCTTTATTTTCAATCTTCTCATTTTCTAGAGGCATATCTTCCAAAGTACATTTGAAAGTCATTATATTTGTTTTTTTTATATTAAAAGAGAGAAGATTCGAGTCGCAACAAGACTTGATTTCATTAATATCTCTGATTATCTTATTATTCAGATTTCCAACAGTTTTACTATGCCATAAAATGGTGGTGTCGTCTGCAAATAAGGTAATTTTTCCAGGAGTGTTTATACACAGTAAATCATTGATATATACAATAAAAAGAGTGGGTCCCAAAACCGATCCTTGTGGCACTCCATAATCTATATTAATATATTTTGAAGTTATATCACTTTTTACGACTTGACTGCGCCCAGTTAGGTAGGATTCGAACCAATCCAAAGTAACTCCCTCACAGCCGTAGCAATGTAGTTTCCGCAAAAGTATTTTGTGGTCTACACAGTCAAAAGCCTTTTTTAGGTCCCAAAATACTGCTGAACATTAAATTATAATCGGCAAACATCGATCTACATTGGAACCACAAAAAGAAATGTTAGAACCTGGCTCTCGACATACAAGAAAAATTGTCGCCTCGGCATACCCACAAATCAGCAGCCAGAAAGTACTCGAGTTATGGGATTCCCAAAGACATCAGCACTTGTTTGATATGGCAGCGCCACTTTCATTAGTTATAGCCAACATATACAGGGGTGCGCAAAAGTCCGGAATAAAATTAATATCTTTTCAACCAGTATTTTAGAAAAAAAAACGCTGAAACACGTCAGTTGATTTTACGTTGTACGCATTTTTTTTCAATAAAATGAAATATTTTTTTCAACCCCTTAGCTGCAACCCTCCCCAACTTTTTTTTTTCAAATGCAAACCTATGTCGTGTATGGGTTCATTGAAAAGCTCGTAAAAAATGGAATCTGATCATACCCTCTATTTTTTTTACTCATGTGGTCACCACGAAATGAGAAAAAAACTGTTTTAAAACCAAAAAAGTTAGAAATACGTACTTAGTGCTATCTACGGGTGAATTAACGTTGCAAAAAACAAAAAATTGGTGATGATGTACATTGCTCAACAATTGCTAAGGATCACCAGTACCTACTTTCTAAAGTTTACGAATTTTAAGAACAGACTAACCGGGCCAGGCACCACAACAAATTTTATTGATTTATGTGTAAAACTGATAACGTAATGTAGCATCAACATTCTGTGTATTTTGTTTTCTCAACAAAAATTCACACATAAAATTAGTTCCATCCCAAGCAATTGTTGACCAGTGTACCTCAAAAAGTTTTAAAATTGTGGGTGAAATTGAAAATATGTATGGTTAGTTTATTAATTGGGTACCTTCAAAGTGTTCTTTTTCAATTTGCTAAACAAAAATGGTATTGCCAGAGAGGCAGCGTATCGAAGTCTTGATATTGTTGGAATGTGAGGATAGAATGCGGAGTCAAAGTGAGGTGTGTACTTTATTCAATGCAAAATATCCGGAAAATCACATTTCTCAGGCTACTGTGTGTAAGATCTTACACAAATTTGAAGAACATGGTACAGTGAAGGACTTGTCCAGAAGTGGCCGGCCACATGTTTTAGACGAAGATCAAAAATTGGACATTGCCATATCTCTGCAGGAAGATCCACATTTGTCAACGGTTTCATTAGCCCAAAACAATCCTGCGTCTAGACATACGATTGGGAGGTTTTTGAAAACAGAAAAATACCACCCATATAAGGTATGTCATGTCCAAGAGCTCTTGGAAGATGACTATGACAGGCGTTTGCAATTTTGTGAGGAAATAATGAGGCGATGTGACGAAGAATAATGGGTTTCCACTCAACATACTGTTTTCGGACAAAGCAACTTTTTATTTACATAGAGTAGTGAACAGGCAAAACTATCGATTCTGGAGTCAGGAAAACCCACACTGGATATGCGAAGCTCGTACGCAGCGTCCTCAGAAAATAAATGTATGGGCAGGCATCATCAACAACGGAATATTAGGGTTATACTTTTTTGAGGGAAACCTTACAGCTGCACGCTACTTTGAATTAGTCCCTGCTTAAGCTGTTATGTTTCCCAATGAAGCAGATCCAGATATCCCCACTGAAACAGTTTGGTTCCAACAGGACGGCGCTCCCCCACATTTTGGTATTGATGTCAGAGAATATCTCGATGACATATTTGCAGGACGCTGGATTGGACGACGTGGTACAATTGAATGGCCGCCAAGATCCCCAGACTTAACGTCATTAGATTATTTTTATTGGGGATATATGAAAGACAAGGTTTATCAAAATAGGCCGGCTAATATTGAAGATCTAAAAAGCAGAATTAGAGTGGAATCACATAACATACCGGCTGAGGCCATTTGGAATTCCGTAGACGGGTTTTACATCGCCTAGGAGCCTGCCAAGTAGAGGGTGGGGGCCAATTTCAGCATCTGTTACGTTAATTCACCCGTTAGGGTTAGGTATTTGTAACTTTTCAAAAGAGTTTTTTTCTCATTTTCAAAATTTCATTTTATTGCCAAAAAATGCGTACAACGTGAAATCAACTGACGTGTTTCAGCGTTCTTTTCCTAAAATGCTGGTTAAGAAGATACTAATTTTATTCCGGACTTTTGCGCACCCCTGTATATGGGGCAGTTTGAAACTCTGGCCATTGAAGAAGTCCACAAGAAGCCCACAGTCTAGTTGAGTTATGTTGACAAAACCTTCATAGTATGGATTGCGATGAGAATACAGAACTAGACATCTTTCTGAAAAACATCAACAGCCTAAAACCTTCAATCGCCCTCACAACTGAGAAGAAAGTCCGGTATATCCGGTATCGGTGAAACTAAAAGGCCATTGAAAGTCCACATTGCCGAACACAAGAGAAACACAGCGAGGAGAAACCAGCAAATCGAGAATAGAAGAACATGTTTGGACTCATCAACAAAACATCAAGTGGACCCTAGCTAGGATCAACCACAGAGAGGAACACTGGTTCAAGAGGAAGTTCAAAGAAGCCGCATAAATATTGTCCCACGACGCATTCAGACAAGCTAGCGTAGAGATACGCAACATATGGAAACCTAGATTCAAGCAGAAAAACAGTCAACCCCCGCTATACCGGTGAAGTGGAGAAAGGAAAGAGGATATAGGTGACTATAAATAGTCATCCCTCGGAGGAATAGTCCAGTCGTCACCCGAAGACGATTGTGGGTACCAACAATCGAAACGTCGAGAAGTAACTTGATTTGAAATATTTTTAACCATGGCCAATAAACTAGGGACTATAACAAAGTTGAGAATACATAGTTTAGAAAAAATGCGTGTGATTGATTGTCGCTCAATATACACTTTCATTTTGAACCGTTCATTTTCTGTAATTGCGGAATATTTTCATCCGACACACGACACAAATTAATTAATCACACTGTGAAATATGTGTATCAGTGACATAATTCTCAATTGTCTCCCTCACGCTTATCAACCGAACGATATTGGCAAAATTATTGCACAAATCGTTCCCAACTACGAATGCAACAAACGTGCTTTCTTATTTGTCATTGATCGCTATCAGTGATCTATAAACTCAGGCAGAAATTTTGATTAGGTTGACCTTTGCTACTACTAACTTAACATTCAAAATACGAACGAAACGTAATACAAGAAATGCAGAAAAGAATGTAACCGAGGAAAACACGTTTTAATAACAAACAAAATGTGGACTATCGCTCGATAATAATGTCTGAGGAATACGATTAGTGTAATCAATATGCTATTAAAACCTTATTTCTGCGTTTTTACTGATACTAAACCATCAATGGCGATGGAGAAAAACATCTTTGGGTTATAATGAAGTGACAGGAGGCGAGGTGGGTAATTTCTGTCTCGTTGGAATTTCCCGTTGTTAAATTGGCTCACTTCATGCGTCATTATTTTATTTGGAATTGTAGCAATGGCAAGTTTACCAAGTTCTTAGGTAACATGGGTTTCAGTAGCATATACAGATACACCACGGAAGTTAGGACAAGTGATTCCTGGGAATCACAGGTTAGAAGGTAAGATCTCATCAATATCTAAAGTCTATCCAAATCCAAGATAGAGTAAAACAAAACAAAACCGAAGCGTGATGTTCACGTGATCGCCCAGTGTCAGATGGAAAGGGCAGCGTTCATTGGTGAATTCGGTACCAGCACAGGGTTGTAATCAGTCGTTTGCGTGTTTGTGTGGCGTGCGTTATAGTATATTGTTTAAAATTGTTTTCAAAGATGTCCAGTACAGACACTGCTGATGACACTGTGAGCTATCCTCTGAGTCCAGCCAGGAAACGATACAAAAAAAGACATTCGAGTGTTGAGATGAAAGAAGTGATTTTAAATGTGTTCAAGAAAGAGTTGGAAGAAATTGAGACATCGACTGTCGACGAAGTCGTATCGAAAGTTTCCGACAGAATTGTCAAACCATTATAAAATCAATAGACGATGCTGATAAACAACCAGGAGGAAAGTGAATGAGTACTTTTTCAGAAATGAAATACCCACGATAGACAAAGTACTCACAGAAATAAATAAAGATGTTTTATTGCCAAGTTTTAAGCGGTCAACATTCCATAAAGTATTGAAACATTCGAATTTTTTATGGAAAAAACGAGGGCGCAATAGTTTATTATTGGATAGAGAGGAAATTGTGTTATGGAGAAGAGAGAATTTGACCAAAATTTAATATTATAGGAAACAACAGAGAACAATTTATTATATGGATGAAACCTGGGTTAATGCTGGTCATACTACCCCTAAAGTATGGGTCGATGAAACTGTGACCTCATCTAGGAGGGCCTTTCTAGATGGACTATCCACCGGATTAACAAATCCATCAGGTAAACTTATATTTATATTAAGACCTGCCTCAATCTCAATATATAAAAAGTAATCCTCGTATTTGTTTTATTTCCTTACATACCTCTTCATAATTTCAGGTAAAGGAAAACGGCTTATTATTTGTCACATCGACAATGAGAATGGGTTTGTTGCTGAAGGGCTGTGGTGTTTCGAGTCGAAGAAAACTGGAGATTATCACGGAGAAATGAACGGTGAATCTTTCGAACAATGGTTTTCCAAAGTTCTACCCCATCTGGAGGATAATGCTGTGACTGTAATGGACAATGCACCTTATCATTCGCAACGGTTAGAGAAGATTCCGACAACGTCTTCAAAGAAGGTTGAAATCCAAAATTAGCTGCGATCGAAAGAATATTAGCTTTGAAGACTCAATGCTAAGAGTACAGCTACCAAAAATTGTCAATGAGCACAAGCTTGAATACCAAAAATATATAGTCGATGAGATGGCAGCAGGCCAAAACAAAATTGTCCTTCGCCTGCCCCCATACCACTGCGAGCTCAATCCCATCGAGTTAATATGGGCGGATGTGAAGAATTTTGTAGCTCAGCATAACACCACGTTCAAATTTGCAGATCTCAAAGTACTTTTTGATGAGGCTTTGAAAAGAGTCACAGCGGAGAAATGGGAGAAGTGCGTTCGGCATGTAACATCGGAAGTCGAGACAAAGATGTGGAAGCTTGATAACATAAAAGAGGCACAAATCGAGCCAATGATAATTCAGATTGGTGAGGATGACACTACTGATGAAGAGACAAATTCATCCAGTTGAATAATTTTGATTAATATTCCTTTTGATTTCACATAAAATAAAAATTATCAATGAAGAAATAATTACGCATATGAAAACATATAATGCTTGAGCGCGCTATGAAAAATCCAATGGAAATCTTTTTACATTACATATATTATCTGCATTTTCCCGTTAAACTGCAAAACTTGTGCATTTCACTCGTTATTATAAAAAAGTTTTCCTAAGTATGATATAGTATTTGCGGTCAAGATGTTGGTTCTGAATACAACCCTGGCCAATTCTTGGGATTTTCAATATCAAGTGCGTAGGGCATGTCAATGTTTACATCCACTCTATCTTGGATTTGAATTTGCTTTAGCTCCATGGTAGAAATTGTACTTTAAATGGTGAGACCAAAACTTGTATTTGGACCTGATGCTAACTTATCTTTTTTCTCAAGAACAAAACACAACCACTGGAGAAGCCTAAAAACTCATGGATAACTAACGATATTGTTCAAGAAGGAAAATCAACTTCTTTTGATAATTTTATGTCATTCACTTTGACTAAATTACAACAGAAATCCCTCCTGACAAATGTTTACATCAGCACTGACTTAGATCTATTTAAAATCAGTTTGTTACGTTGACACCAACTACTGAATTCGTCAATAACTAAATTAATTTTCATTGATAATTCATTCTCGTTCTTTCCAGAAATAGTGATAGTAGTATCGTCAGCGTTCATAGTTATGTTACAATCTGGCAAGTCACTGATAAAAGTCAAGAATAACAATGGACCCAGAACAGATCCTTGTGGAACACCTAGTTTCACATCATAAGGAACTGATGTAATTCCATTACATTTAACCACCAAACTACGGTTTTCCATGTACGATTCTATCCAACACAACGAATTATTGGGAAAGCCCATTATTAGTAATTTTTAAATAGAAATTTAGAAGAAACAGTATCGAATGCTTTTGATAGATCTAAAAAAAGTGAAAAAACCAGGTTATTATTATCCACTTATGCATAAATATACTTCAATAGTTGGTAAGATGCAGATTCAATTGATTTACTCTTCCTAAAACCATGTTGATTATTGCAGAATAGGTCATTTTGTTCAATATACATCAAAATTCTATTACCTATTATTTTCTCAAAGAGTTTTGAAAAGGAGGAAATCAACGAAATCTGCCTATAATTGTCAATTTCTGTTATCCGACCTTTTCTGTGACGTGCAAAAACAAGAGCCCTCTTCAATTCATCTGGGAAGAAACCCCCATAAAAGGACTGGTTAAGCAAAAAAACTAATGGTTCAATAATTATATCAATAGTTTGCTTTACAGTAACAACAGACATATCATCAATACCAGCTGAATTTTTGTTCCTCATATTATCTAAAGTTTTCAAAACTTCAAGCGGTGAAATTTCTGAGAGATCAAATTCATTTTGAACGACAATATTCTTGGCAAAAGTACTTGGTAGAATTAATTTACATCCAAAATGATCCGAAATTGCTGTTGCAGCCGCTGAAGAGAAATGCCTAGCAAACAAATCTGCAACAGTATGTTGATCTTCAATTTCTTGATTGTTATATTTCAAATCTATACATGCTGGATTTTTACTTTTAGTTTTTTTTCCCCAAGTTCATTATTTATGATAGTACATACTTGTTTAGTTTTATTGTTGGAGTTATATATTTTTGCATTATAATAGTTGGTCTTTCCTTGTTTAATTTTGAATCTGTGATGTTTTAGTTTTGCCCTATAACTATGCATCATATCAGGGTCTACGGTGTTACTAGAAGAAATAATCCAGAACATGTCTTTTAACGATTTTCCTTCTCGTATCTTTTGTTATCCATGGCTTGGAATTTTTTTTTGGGTTTTATATTTTTGATAGGACACGAGACATTGAAGCACCATGAAATCTGGTCCAGAAAATAAGAAAAACAAGTTGTTACATCCTGGTATTATAATCCTGTCCAGTCGACAAAAATCAGATATGTTCGTAGCTCCATAAGATACCTACCACTACCAGCAAGGAAGATAGAACGCAGATGCTCAAGCCAAAAGTTCCAATTACGCAACAAAACTTCAATTATTCACGTAGACGTAGTTTGCGTTAAGACACACGTCCCCGAACGAAGCGACTATTGCATAACATTCGTTATGCAATAGGAGGAGACTGGTCTACTGTCCCGAAGGAAAGCAAAGACCATAAAAAAGAGAAGAAGAAGAAGAAGAACTCTTAACAAATTTATCGAAGCAGAAAGCGGAATTGTCTGTCCTGACATTTTTTTTGGAGGAAACTGATGGCTGGGTTTTTGTATCATTGAAAGGATCTTCTTACTGACACAGAAGCAAGTAAAAAGACATTTCTCCGAGGAAAATATGTAGCATTTCTGTTCAACATTTTGGTTTCTTCTGATAACAAATAAATCGACTATTTACCGAAATACTGTAGCAACTCGCTTTGCTTATTACGAGAGGATTTATCGCTGTATCACCCAACCCGCATTCATCCAAATAATGAAAGAATTCATTTAAAAACTTGATAAAATATTTATTATGAAAAAAATGAAAAAAATACGCTCGGAAATGAACTAACATATCCTGTAATAGTATCAATTTTGATTCATATATTTGCATGAATGAATTTGAATTATTTCATGACTATTTCCATATTTGACAATACTAGAGCACCCAGTATATCTTAATTGTAAACAACTGTGAATATTTGCTCAAGAAAACGTACCATAATTTACTCAATTATGGAGTAAAACAAGGATATGTATACAAGTCACATTTCTACTACAACCTACAAGGTCAGCGACATTGGAAAGGAATTTGTAGGTCATAGAACTCGTTTGAAATTTACCTTATCGAGAGTGCTGGATTTTTGAATGAATACTTTCGATCGTCCACGAGTTCAATTTCCCAAGAACTCGCATATTTCAGAACCCTGGTTGCTTGGAAAAGACGCGGATAACCTCAAACCTCAAAATCAAGAAATATATAATTTTGCTAGCATAAAATCCCATAGTAATAGTTAAAATGCATAAATCATCCATCTGTTAGATATAAATAAGTAAACTATTTTATTGACCCACTTTTTAATGAAAATTCAAGCTGTGTTCCTGGAATTTCATAATAATATTCGTGGGCGTAGATGACCAATTTCGAAATTATTATTTAAGAGTGTTCAGGAAACTACTACGTCATCGTTATCACATCCAATTTTTGTTTTATTATAACCTGTATGTCACTGCACGGCTACTCAAGAACAGGCCCGGCCTTAGCCATCCAGGCGCTTCAAGCAAGTCACGCATTTGACGCCCATCATGTTGTCTGTCTGTCATCGGTGTAAAAGGAAACATTTAATGGAAGACCAATATGAACAAACTTTTCTATATTTTTGTCTGCAAAAATAAAACTAGTAACATCTAGATTTCTTTATCTCTACTCTACATAATATACAGTGTGTAACAACGAAAACTTAACACAGCCGTTTTTGAATATAAAAAGTAAGATTTTTTTAAAAAGCTCGGACACGTGGATTTCTAATTAAAGGGGGACACCTTTCACACTAATCAGATTTTTTGTAGTGCGCACCCCCTCGGAGGGGTCCGTCCGACGACCCTTATTTAGATAGGGAAAGTAGGTCGAGTGGCACCTTGTTTTAAAAGTCTTTCGAATACCTTTACAACTCTGTTAAAAGAAGATTTTTGTAACGATTAGTTTTCGAGATAATTTAAGTTCAACTCTTTTTAAAATGAATCAAATTGTTTTTAAGGTACAATTTACGTTCAGAACTTTCATAAAAAATATAAATGTTTGCTTTTTATGACAACCTGCTAATACGTGTCCATTTGAGTTCATAAAAAAGTTAAAATTATTTGTTTATTACGAGGATATTTTTTCGGGGGATGGGGTTGGTTACCACCCTTACATTTTAGGTAAATTGAGTGGAAACTCCTTATGAAGGTTGCCTTTTGACCTGGATATTTTATGCTTTTGATAAAAAAGTCAATCATACTAAAACTGTTTAATAATAATAGTAAATAATAATTAATAAATCCCAAATATTGTTTTTAAAGCACACACAAAAAAAGTAACACCTAATAAGGGTAAATCACATAGGAAATTCAGAGTAAATGTTCAAAATATGCGTTATTTTGCTCCATGCAACAATAAAGATTTTGTTCGAATTTTGCTCTTACATTATTCAACATCTCAGGAGTTATAGCTCGTCATTCATCAATAATTCTACGACGTAATTCATCCAAATTGGCTGGCTGTTTAGCATAATTTTTAGACTTTAAATATCCCCACAAAAAGTAGTAGTGGTGTTAAATCTGGTGATCGTGCTGGCCATTAAATTGGACCTCTTCTGCCAATCCATTGTCCTTCAAAATGATTATTCAAAAAATTTCGAACCTGCTGGGCATAATGAGGTGGTGCACCGTCTTGTTGAAAATGGATAAATTTATCTTGACATCTTGGATCTTGTTGAATTATTTCAACTATACGAGGTTGTATTGCCTCTTCAAGAAGTTGTATATAAGAATCACCGGTTAAATTTCCATCAATGAAAAATGGATCTATAATATGATTGCCTAATATTCCGTCCCAGACATTCAACTTTTGGGAATGTTGGTTATGTATTTCTGCGTATTGTCTTGGGTTTTCATCCGAACAAATTTTTTCATTTAGGCATAGAAGTTACCGAGTGGTCTGTCTAATGTATTATTAACATGGCAATTTCAACTTCAAATTATCTCGAAAACTAATCATTACAAAAATTTTATTTTAACAGAGTTGTAAAGGTATTTGAAAGACCTTTAAAACAAGGTGCCACTCGACCTACTTTCCCTATCTAAATAAGGGTCGTCGGACGCACCCCTCCGAGGGGGTGCGTACTACAAAAAATCTGATTAGTCTGAAAGGTGTTCCTCTTTAATTAGAAATCGACGTGTTCGAGCTTTTTTTAAAAATCTTACTTTTTATATTCAAAAACGGCTCTGTTAAGTTTTCGTTGTTACACACTGTATAGGGTTTTTCAACAGTTACTTCCGAACTTTGACAATTGAAGCTACATCAGTTAAATCAGTTGTCATTTATTGAGTCTGTTTCAAAAATGTGTTCAAAATATGTTTTTTCAGTTAACCAGCTATCGTACTCCTACGAACGACAACCCTCAGAAGTCGAAACCTTTTAACGTGTGATTCCTAACACGTGTTAGACGATAGCAAGTGAGAATCGAGCGTTCCGCTTGCGGCTTGAACCATCGCCTCACACATTGGCCCATTGACTGCGTGAACAAAGCACCCACGTCGAACCGCCCGGCCCATGGACGAATAAAGCGAATAATAAATTTTGTTTACTTTATTTTTTTAACAATAAAAATAAAAACAACAATAAAAATTAATTGACTTCATTGATTCCAGCTGCACACAAAACCTGGAAAAATTTGTGATCCAATTCGGAAATGTGTCCTTTTATACGTTCCGAACGCCTCAATACAGGTACTTCAGTTATTTTAGGTAAATCTGCCTGTATTTGGACTACAACGGGTACTATTCAAAGAATAGGCAAATTCACCTCAAGTACCTGGAGTACCTGTTTTGAGTCATTAAGACCGTATAAAAGGACACACAACAGAATGACACGTTCAGATAGAGTAGGGCCTAGAGTTACAGTTTATATATACTGGAAGCTTGCACTTATATGTATAAGAATGAAAATAAGTTTGCAATAGATAACAATAATTGCAATATGACCCGTCATAGAAATCTCTTGCAGCCTGATTTTCATCGCACATCTCTGTATCAAAGAAATTTTTATTGTATTGGTTGTAAGCTCTATAATATTTTTGATGATCATATAAAATCATCCCCCAATGTTCACATTTTTAAATCAAAACTGAAAAAGATCCTACTTAGTAAGTGTTGTTATTCCATAGACGATTTCTTTTTATGATAATAATTTTTTATTTTCAAACTATATAATTGATTTTTTTTATACAGGGTGTCCCTTAAACACATGCTAATATTTAAGGAGGTAATTCTTAGACCCATTTTTAAGAAAAAAACGTCCTATGTACGTATGTCCTAAACGCCTTAACTTTTGAGATACAGGGTGGCAAAGTTTTCAAAAATAATCAGTTTTTTAATAATAACTGAGATAATTTTGTAGACATATTTGGCATATTTGGTACATATGTTCCATGCCTCAAGGCGCATTTTCTGATGTACAATTTTCTTAATTTTCTCTGCCAGTGGCGTACGTATGAGTTTTGAAATGTATATTTTTGCCGAAAAAAATACTACGCCACTGCTTTATCTTGAATTAAAAATTATTTTTAAAATCTCCATACATTTTTGAGCAAATTTGATTTGTTGGGTTTTCTTTGTCCGACGCATGGTTTTCGCTCAAAAAATTAAAAGTCGCTTTACTTAAGGATAAATTCCTTAAAAATCTGATGCGGTATCGTGCATCGACTGAAAGCAAACTAAGAGATCAGATTTGTTGCAAAATAATTGAGGATCTAAAAGGTATTTGTTTGTTGTCAGATGCACTGTTCTCAATTAAAATTACGTCATAACGCAGCACCGCTTAATAATTTTTGAAAACATAAATTTAGTTATCCTGCAATAAATGACGTTTAGCAGAATTTATTTACTGCACCTCTTGGAAATATGGAGTTTGTCGATATGTGATTTCTTTCAAAGATTAAAAGCAGAAAAAACAGCGTATCCACCATAGCAATAAAAAACGAATTCTCTGTATGTACAAACGTCAGTAGCTAATATTGATGTTGGTTTAAAGTAAGGTGTCGGTGTTAAAAACTGTCACAGCGCGTTTTGATTGATTTTGAAGTGTTATTGAAGTTATTTTGGTAGTCCGCTGTTTTTCTGAATATCAGTAAATATGGTAAATTATACGAATGCGGAAATGGCGCAAATGCATTACGTATATGGCCTTGCCGATGGTAATGCAACAGAAGCCAGGCGCATTTATCAGGAAAGATATCCTAATCGTGCCTTACCAGATAGCCGAACCTTTTCAAATATTCATCGTCGACTTGGGGAAACTGGTAGTTTTAAGAAAGGGACTCCGGAAGGTAGACCTCGTGTAGTAAGAACTCCTGAAATTGAGGAAGCGGTGCTGCAAGAAATTGAGGAACATCCTGAGACGAGTACGAGGAAGATTCTAGAACTCTGGATATTTGTCATCAAATTGTTTGGCGTATTTTTGTTGATTTTTTGTTATACCCATACCATATTTCAAGAGTGCAGGCATTACTCCCCAGAGATTTTCCACAGCGTGTGAACTTCAGTCAGTGGTATCTACAATGTATTGCACTAAATCCGCAGTTCGAGACACAAATTTTGTTCACAGACGAAGCAAATTTTTCTCGGAATGCCATTCAAAATTTCCATAATCATGTGTGGGCTGAAGAAAATCCCCATGCAATAACCGAAACCCATTTCCAACACCAAGTTTCGGTTAATGTATGGGCAGGAATTTTAGGTGATCATCTAATAGGCCCATTTTTTCTACCAGGACGCCTTGATGGTCGTTCTTATTTACACTTTCTCGAAGAAGACTTACCTGGGTTATTGGAAGATGTGCCACTTGCGTTAAGGAATCGAATATGGTACATGCACGATGTTGCACTGCTCATTTCAGTGTAATTGTCCGAAACCATTTAAATACAGTTTATCCTAATCGTTGGATAGGTCGCGGAGGACCTCAGCAATGGCCAGCAAGATCCCCCGATCTCAACAGTTTAGATTTTTTTATGGGGTCACCTTAAAACTCTTGTGTATAAAACTCCCGTTAATACTTTAGAATATTTAAGAGAGCGAATAGTTACGTCGTGTGAAACTATACGAAATACGCCGGGAATATTTGAACGGGTGCGTAATTCCATGCGTAGAAGGGCGAAAGCTTGCATACTGAGTGCAGGTGGCCACTTCCAACAATTTTTATAATCAGTTTTGGTATTATTACTAATTAACAAATTTGTGCTATTCGTTCAGACTTACTGTCACAAAATAAAATAAAACTCGTTTTTGTGAAAAATCTATTTTTTTGCAGATTATGTTTTCAAATATTATTAAGGAATTGGTAATGCATTATGAAGCAATTTTCAGATTCTCATTCATTTTAGAATTGATCTAATTTCTTAATTTGCTTTCTGTCGATTTTCATTTTTTTAAGTGAAAAATCATACGTCGGACAAAGAAATACCAGGAGATCAAATTTTCTCAAAAATAAATGAGGATTTTAAAAATGATTTTATTTTGAAAAGAAAGCATTGGCGTAGTACTTTTTCCCCAAAAATATTCAATGCGAAACCCGTAGGGATGCCACTGTTTGAAAAAATACAAATTTGTGTACATCAGAAAGGCATGGAACATATGTACCAAATATACCAAAGATGTCTACAAAATTATCTCAGTTATTATTAAAAAACTGATTATTTTTGAAAACTTTCCCACCCTGTATCTCAAAAGTTAAGACGTTTAGGACATACGTCCATAGAAAGTTTTTTTCTTAAAATGGGTCTAAGAATTACCTCCTTAAATATTAGCATGTGTTTAAGGAACACCCTGTGTATACATGTATATGTAAATTTGTATTGTTGACATATCCTTGCTTAATGTAATGATGTAACTAAAATATTTATATATATATATATATATATATATATTATTATCATTATTATTATTATCGATGACACTGAGAATTGGACTCGTAGTCATTCATATTTTTCCAAGTATAGACCAAACAACCATAGATATAAATTGCTGGGAAAATCAAAATTTTATTTTGTTTAAATGAGGGCCTACATGATTTGGTTCTATTTAGATTGAAAATTAAGTAAAGAATTCTTTTCTGCGCTATTAAAACACGATCCGCTCCTCTACAATCTCCCCACAAGATGACATTGTATGAGAGTGTAGATTGAACCATCCAAAATCTGACGTAGTTGCAATAGTGCATAAAAGATGCTATTAAATTTTCTAACCGCATGGTTTAAATGAGATCCTATACATTCAGTTACAAACTTGTATTGAAAACGACTGCAAATTATCTGAGAGTTGCCTATATTTCAAAAATAACAAAAAATATTCTAAAAGGAAAATATTTCAAAACCACTCACCATGTCAACTGTAATTTCTCCGACCTTTGTGGATCCATGACTTTTTCGAAAATTCTTGACGCGTTCTTGTTCCTTGGGAATTTTGGCTGCCAAAACGGCTTTGAGATCTGTGGATGCATCGCTAAGTTGTCTCAAGACAAGCGAAATTTGGGGAGCGAGTTTCTAAAAAACAACATAGCAATTTAGTGACGAACATTACAAAGAAATAACGATATTGACTATGTAGTGTATTGGATTATTTGTATATCAATGACCGTGACTGTTTAACGCTGACTCGGTTCCCTTGGTCGAGGTTGACACAAGATTCATTCATTATACAGTGCATTTCTTCAACCCCCCCTTTTATTTTTTGAAAGGGTCAAACTCAAAAAATTGAAATTTGGGATAATGAAATTAATGCATGAATACTTTACTTTGAAGTTAAATTGACAGATGAAACTTTCAAGATGGCGAACATAAAAAAGTCCAAAGGTATCAAATCTGGTGAGTGTGCTGGCTATTCTGTAGGACCCGGCCAATCCAACGACCGGGAAAAGTAGTATCCAAATAGGTGTCTTACTTGTCTGGAGTAACTGGGAATGCCAGTGGGAATGCCACCGCAGTTGTGAGCGATACAACCTCCTTTGTAGAGGCTGCTTGCCGTTTCTTCTACACCTAATTCTATTCTATTAGTACTGCTCCCATTGGTAGTTTCTTTGTCTGTTGCGGTGGTATGCGGTCTGTTTAGCTTCAACATCGACCACCAAATGGGGATTCCAAAAACTAAATTTGAGTTTTCTATCAACCCCATAGACAAGCTAAAGGTGAGATTCGATGAGTGAGAAATTTGCATTTTACAGGTGTCACGAACCTTTGGGGTCCAAACATACTTAACTCAGTGTCCTATTCAAAAGAATAATAACAAAATTGACTAAGTTTCAACAGATTTCACCCCAAAAGCACTTATCATTACGAAAATGTAATTAACGCAGGAAATAATATGCATTTCTTGATTTTCACATGAATCAGTGACTTCCTGTATTCTTTCTGTAATCAATGATTTAGTCTTTAATAACAACGTTATTTGACTAGACTAGATGATAGTAGAACTTTGGATTAACATACCAAATAGGGGGCACATTAAATTCTACTTAATGTTTCAGTTGTCAAAAGTTGACATCAAATTAGTTAAAAAGTAGACGAAAAAATTGTTTGATGAGTGTCATATATTTTGAGTTGTTTTGTTCTTCATCAAAGCCCCACTCATTTTAATAAATTGAGAAATCTAACTACAAAAATAAGATTATATTATCAAAATAGATAACTTAGTTGTCAACTGTGGTTGGCCCTTTTTATAAAAAAAAAATTACACATATACATGGTTGTTTTTATAAATTTTTTTACTATTGAAAAAATCAGTTGTTAAATAGTTTATGAATGAACTGTTGTTGACTCCGTGCATACGTGTTGTTTCCTGCTTTCGGCAAACAAGTGTTGCCCACCTTGGCTGCACCGCGCTGATGAGGCCAATAGCCAGAAACACGTGTCCGCGGTTAATGCAGTCAATCTGCTAGAAAATAATTCCATGATAATCAAAAAATAAGTAGATAAGTACTTTTCAATCATTCCCATATCGATTTCAATTTAAGAGCCACCGGTAGACAGCTATTTCAGCCTATTGGGCATCGTCAGTACCGGGCAGGCGGTCCTCGATTGAAAACAAAATGAGAAAAACCAAGAAAGTACATAAAAACTTGGCAAATTAACTTGGGTGTCACACCAATAGGTGGTTTCACTTATGTTTCGCTTGCGTTTACGCAGCTATTTTTATCAAGTACTTTCTTGGTTTTTCTCATTTTGTTTTCAATCGAGGACCGCCTGCCCGGTACTGACGATGCCCAATAGGCTGAAACAGCTGTCTACCGGTGGCTCTTAAATTGAAATCAATATGGGAATGATTAAAAAGTACTTATCTATTTATATATATATATATATATATATATATATATATATATATATATATATATATATATATATATATATATATATATATTCAGGGAGAATATTGAAAGAACATTTTTTGAAAGCTACATATATATTCTGATTTTTCGAAGGGGGATCTGTTCTAAAACCTCTCGACAATAGACTTCAGTCGTGAAAAAAATTCGAGATCTTTAGTTAAAAAAAAAAGTCACGGTTTATATGTAAATTTTCAAATCGTTACATTTCTTACTGAATAAGAGCATAATTGATGAATAAATTGGGAAAAACGTGTTTTTATCTTATTTAGAATGTGAAATTGGGCCCTGTGACATGAAATAAATCTATTGAAAACATTTTTTGTTCTGGTGTTCATTTATGTACATTTAAAAAAAATGAACTTCTCTAGATATTTGCAAAAAGGCGAAACCCGGCTTTATGTGTTTTACTCGTTTGTTCATAAATTTTGCAACTTCAAATTTTTCAAAAAGTTTCTAGATAACATCTCAATTATAATTTTCGGTGAGGGTCAACGGAAAATCGTTTAAATGGAACTCGCTGCAAGACTATTTTCTTTGGGTCTGGTTTTATCTGATAGAATTCCAAACCCCTCAATAAATCATTTTGACTACGCCTTTGGTCAGAAGCCAGTGAGATTCTCTTTTGTCGACGGGATTCTTAGAAAACCTACTTCTTTGCAGGAAATTTGTGTGTCAGTCGGGTTTCGCCCTAGTAAAAACATTGAAAGCGCCTAATATTAATGTCAAAGTGAGGATAACCATAAAAAGAGTAGGTAAGCGGAAAAAGAGCTGAAGGTTTTATTTATGATCCTCCCTAAATATGTCGGAGGGATAAATAATGTTCAAGACCTTGTCTGTGTCATTGATTTTATGCCGGTTGTTTCAAACGTTGCTGTAAAACCAAAACTGAAACCGTTAGTTACCCCTACAAACAATAAATTACTCAAGATCTGGATATTTTCATTCAGGTTAACAATAATCGTGGGCTAGGACAAGGTATCATATCTTATCGCGTTTTTCTATTCACATGACAGTGACGCACAAAACCAACTCATTATATAAGTAACCAGCTTTGAATGACAGGAAGGTTCCCTTTCCCACTATTTGACCTTTAAATAATTTTGTTTTCATGTAATCATGCGATATTGTAGAGGGAATTTATCATTTGCCAATGTCAAAAGCACATAGTGCTCTATATTTAGCAATATACAAGTGAATATGAAGAGAATATTATATTGACAAGATTATATCTCTACAAATGGTTTGGAATTAGTGAAAATGTAACAATTTTGAGTTTTTGGTCCATATTTTTACCTACTTAGTTATATAATGCAAAGTTGTTTCAACCTTCAAAATAATTGTAATACACTCCACTTATCAATCTATTTCTGTGGTTTCTGGATACTTTCAGTCTACATGAATTCTGGCTTATTTACACCTTGGCCGCTTACGTAATATAATACTCTACAATATTCCATCGTAACTCTACAACCCTGGCACATAAATATTCACTTCTGCCACCTTAAAAACCCGTGGAAAAGGGCAAACTCCCAACAAGGCATCAGGTACCTACATACCCCCAACCATTCCATTAGGGGATGGTTTCAAAACTCGAAAAAATAAAACATGCAGTAAACATAAAGTGAGGTTAATAACTACCGTAGGACTTTACCTGTGTGTCAGCTAGTCTTGTTGGTGTGAGGCGACGAAACAATGCCATTTTCGCAAACAGTCGATTTGGAACCACTCTCTCAAAACAACCCACCACCAACTACGGTGGAATCACAACTGAAAAAGAAATGAATAGATCAGCAAAAAGAAAGCGGTGATTGTGAGACGCGTGGTAGTAGCATGCGCAGTAGGTTTATTCCAAACACATGGGCGCTCACTTGATGGGATTAAGGGGCTTTAAATGTTCGAAAGAGGTTTTATTTGCTACAGAGATTAATAATAGAGACATTGTTGTTTTCAAAAACCTCCCAATCGTACGTCTAGACGCAGAATTTTTTTGGGCTAATGAAACCGTTGACAAATGTGGATCTTCCTGCAGAGATACGCCAATGTCCAATTTTTGATCTTCGTCTAAAACATGTGGCCGGCCACTTCTGGGCAAGTCCTTTACTGTACCGTGTTCTTCAAATTTGTGTAAGATCTTACTCACAGTAGCCTGGGAAATGTTATTTTCCGGATATTTTGCATTAAATAAAGTACACACCTCAGTTTGACTCTGCATTCTATCCCCACATTCCAACAATAGGTATCAAGACTTTCGATACACTGCCTCTCTGACAATACCATTTTTGTTTAGCAAATTAAAAAACAACACTTTGAAGGTACCCAATTAATAAACTAAACATATACATACAATTTCAAATTCACCCAGAAATGCCACAATTTTAAAACTGGGTCAAGACAATAGTTCTTATCAGGGCATTCATTTTGGAACAAAAGATGCAGCAACCTTTCTTTCTTTTTGAGGTACACTGGTCAACAATTGCTTGGGATGGAACTAATTTTATGTGTAAGTTTTTGGTGAAAAAATAAAATCCACAGAATGTTGATGATACATTACGTTATCAGTTTTACATATAAATCAATAAAATTTGTTGTGGTGCCTGGCCCGGTTGGTCTGTTCTTAAAATTTGTAAACTTTTAGAAAGTAGGTACTGGCGATCCTAAGCAATTGTTGAGCAATGTACATCATCACCACTTATTTGTTTTTTGCAATGTTAATTCACCCGTAGATAGCACTAAGTAGGTATTTCTAACATTTTTGGTTTCAAAAGAGTTTTTGCTCATTTTGTGGTAACCGCATGAGTAAAAAAGAATAAAGGGTATGGTCAGATTCCATTTTTACGAGCTTTTCAATGAACCCATGCACGACATAGGTTTGTATTTGAAAAAAAAAGTTGAGGAGGGTTACAGCTAAGGGGTTGAAAAAAATTATTTCATTTTATTGCCAAAA
Organism: Leptinotarsa decemlineata; assembly: GCF_025532065.1. Lineage (NCBI taxonomy): Eukaryota > Metazoa > Arthropoda > Insecta > Coleoptera > Chrysomelidae > Leptinotarsa > Leptinotarsa decemlineata. The sequence continues at coordinate 420,899 of NW_027412546.1, read as the reverse complement.
AATGCGTACAACGTGAAATCAACTGACGTGTTTCAGCGTTTTTTTTCCTAAAATACTGGTTAAAAAGATTTTAATTTTATTCTGGACTTTTGCACACCCTTGTACATCCCTATGACAAGACACGAAACAAACATCTTTTATTTCTAAACAACCGGATCTGCATTTTTCATATTCCAGCTGACTTTACTGTTGACCTCGGAATTCATCAGTTAAATCCTAGTTTTTTTAATAATCCTGTTTGATGCTCTGTTATGCTGATAGTTACATTACGTTTCGAAAAATCAAATGATAACAAAACTCTCGCAAATACAAAAATTCACATATTGTTGACAAGACACACATTTGAGTAAAATATAGAAGATTAGCTTACAAATACTGCTACTTTGCTTGAACAAATCCAGATAAACACAGAGACAATGGAGTCACATAAGACCACCACCAATCGCTAATATAATAGAGGTAAATAAATTTTAGCCCTACTTAAAGTTTGCCAAAGTTTTATAATTGTTATACAAACACAATACTGGCCAATGCATTATTGTTCCTGTTATCTGTGAAGAACAATTATTAACAGAAGATTCATAATAATTCCTAGAGTTTTAATCTAATTACAAATTTTTTAGGTTTTTTTGATAATTAATGGACAAATATTGAACTCGAAACTGACAAAGGATTTTAAAACATTTCATTGCCCTAATACTCATTTAAATTATCTGATCCCTTCCACTTTCACTGCCACAAGGATCTTGTGCAAAAAAATCGTTCTTTCATTGTATACTAACTGTTTCCTGCGATTTCCTTCGCCTAGACTTTAGTTGCTCTAACAGCAAAATGATCTCATGTATTTGCCTATCATCAATTTTACAAACTATGCATATGCAAAATAGCTCTCAGGGACCAAAATTACACAAAACCTTTGTAAATTGTTGCCTATATGTTATTCTGATGTATAAACTATATTTATGTGAAGTTTTATCTGAATCCGTTCAGTCGTTTAGGCGTTAAAGAGCCACAAATATACATACATCCATCCTCAGAAACTCTCACATTTATAATAACAGGTATAGATAAGCCGGTTCCATACATGATTTTCATGTTTTTTCAACAAATGTTTAGCGCTGTTGACTGATACAGATTTTGAGTTTTTACTTGCTGAATTGAACCAACCAGATACTTTTTGATTGCAACAGAAACTCGAATTAATTATACTTAGTACTACTTTTTTCTACACCAAAACTTTGGTATGCTTTTTAACGTCAAACATTGGACCAGATGTGGAAAAAGTCATAAGTTGTTATCATGTTATGTTGTTATCATGTTATCAAAAACTTTTTACAGCCGACTGGCCAGAACCAATTTGTACCTCGAATTACCTTTTTTCAGCATTTGCAATAATTTCAATTCAATTTCAAATTTGTGTGATGACAATTTTGATTCCCTAGAATATTATTTTCTTTGAACTGAATCTGTTTTTCATGAGGAATTTTCAATTTTCTGGTTTAGTTTTTTTTTGTTTTATTTTATTTTATTATACTATATATTTGTTATTCATTTTCTCAAATTGTAAATTTGTAGTTATAAGCACCTATATACCTACTTTTTTAACATACTCAGTTAACCCTGTAAATGGTTTTTAACTGTTGGGTAACAAAGGCCATTATTATTATTATCATCATCTTCTGTTGACGCCAAAACGGTAAGCGGTACGTGTGCCTGAAAACCAATTCAAAGGTTTTGGAGTTGAGGAAGTTTAAAACATTCAGAGATTAGTTGATCTCGAAAATTCAACCTACAAATGTGACAATGAAAACGAAATCCGCATTCATTTTTAAAACTAATTTTTCTGCGAGCACATAGCCAGATTTTATTTGAAGAAATAGTATACTGGCCTAGTTACAGTTTTTTATTATCTATTCTGGAATGCATGGTTCCCAATGAAAAACTGTAAACGCAGTTTTTGTTAATCTTCGAAAATATTTTGAATTTCATTTATCTAGATTTGGTATCTCACAGATTTTGACCGTGACTAATTCAGGTTATTTGTTTGCTCAAAATTTTTATTACACTGCAGAAAGGGTGTCGATAATTGAACTTCATTATGAATAGTAGGTGCCGTAATACTAGAGCACAGTTGTTCGAAGATCAAAATCCAAATGAGCATCTTAACCGAGAGTACGTATTTTAACTCTAGCAAAATTTAGAGACAGGATCGATGACAAATCGAAGACGTAACCCACTAAATAAAATAATGGAAAAACGAAGTTGTGGAGGTTGTTGTGTTGGGCTACTTCAGCAATGAATTTACGTTACGTACCCAGACTATTGTCTATATTTTTTGGCATAAGTCGTGCGGGTATTCAAAGAATTCTTAAATCTCACAAATTCCACCCGTATAAAATATCTTTAAATATATCCAAATGAGCAAACTATTTCGATAAATTAAGGAAGGCACGTTCATTCGGATTTTATATAAACTTCTACAAAAATTAAATTATAAACTTATACAGTTGCAATAAGAAAATAAACTCTTCATAAATGATTAAAAATAACTTCGATCGCGTCAAATGTCAAAAGTCAAAAGTAAAGCTTCACCCTCAGAGCAACAATATATATTTGTATGTTATTGTTCTGAGGCTTCACCACAAGACATGATATTAGTGAAAACAGCAGAACCGCCCCTAAATCATTGAAACTGTGTTTGAGATTAGCGCACATAAATGTCCTCACAAACAGAAAGAAGTTCTGAATATATTTGTTTTGGATTTTATTGTATCGATAAAGATCCGCAAAAATATTTTTCTCAAATATCTTTCGACAACGATTAGATATACTGTATTTTATTATATGTATTGATAGCTTTACTTTATATTTTTGGCGTATTATATAACGTGTAGCTTCTAGCAAATGTTTAGTATTTTGTATGACACAATTAATAAAGAAATATCCGTCAAATAACGTTCTATATATTACATTAGTATCTAATATTACATATAAATTTATTTGTAGGCTGTTGCACGATGTTTTTAATGCATACTTTTATTATATTTCAAAATTCACACTACTAAATTGCATTTTGTACAAAATTGAGATATTAGTTATAGATAAAATTAATGATTAAAATTCCATATGAGAAAGATGCAGAATCAAACTGTATTCTTACAAGTTCTTACTATTGATCACAGAAAAGTCGCCATTTCAGACAAAATTAAAATTCCGGAACCGATATAGTAGACACAGAAAATGGTTGACAGTCACGTTTAACTATACAATTAGCCACATAAAAAATTGTCCATAGAATTGAAGTGTATTGGTGGAAATTCGTGATAATTTTACATTCGTAAGTTTTATAAAATTCTATTCGGTTAGTTTTACATCTCCGTGATATTTTCCTCATTTATACTATTTTTTGCAGCGCATATCACCATTTCTCACTGTCCAGATGGAACCAAACTCCTGTGATACATTTGTGGTTTTACCCCCATTGACGAAATACGGGGTAGTCTTCGGAAAAAATTCAGACAGACCTTCAAATGAGGTTCAAGAAGTGGTTTATTTTCCCTCAATCATTTCCTATAAACCAGTAAAGGTGCGATGATTGAACATTTTACTGATTTATGATATATCTATAAGCAATTTTGTCAATTTTTCAGTGTACTTACATAACGGTGAAATCTGCGGGATTCAAGAACGCTGTTATATTGAGTAAACCCTCTTGGATGTGGGGGGCTGAGATGGGAGCGAACGAGTGGGGAGTAGCGATAGGGAACGAAGCTATCTGGACAAAAGACAATGACGGAGATCAAGATCCGAGTGTGAAGAGACTTCTTGGAATGGATTTAGTCAGGTTACTTAATGCTATATATCATATACAATAATCATTATAAACCGTTGTGAAACTATCGGTGGATTTACAATCTCAGATTAGTTTTACAAAAAATATTCATATGAAAACATCAGAATTTCGGAAGAGATTCACAAGTACAGACACCTGAAAATAATATGATCTGTCCATGTAAAAAATGTGAGAGCATTTTAAAGTTTCTCAGCTACCGAAATGTATCTACCTCAAAGTCAGATTTTGTTTCAATTAAAATCATAGACAGTCGCATCCTAAGATTTAAGGAGTTTAGGGGGGTTACAGTAACAATTTTTTCTGTAATAAAATTTTGTTAATACATATTCAGAAGTATTGAGCTGGGCGCAAACCTGCAGCAGTTCAAACATTGTTCAAATTGCATATATTATAAATACTTGAAGTTCATGACCTTTTTTCCTCTGGCTAACAATTCTCTTCGACAGGCTTGGACTGGAAATAGGTTGCACAGCAACCAAAGCTTTAGAAGTTATGATCCAATTGCTAGAAGAATACGGACAAGGTGGACCTTGCTCTGAGTCTGACTCGAGCTTGGTATACCACAATTCCTTCATAATTTGTGATTCGGAGACAGCTTGGGTGTTGGAAACCTGCGGAAAACATTGGGCCGCAGAACAAGTCACTGGTAAGTAATGTCGAAATTTAAATAGATCAAAAACCAGTCATGAATTGCGGTTTGATTGTTTTCCTAATCAATTTGGGAATGTATTGTGTATCGGCTTATAGTTTTAAGCAAACTCACCCCAGAGCAACGATAATTTTTCAACATTTGAAACAGAAATTTTTGCAATCAAATATCTTGACTGAACTGACATAATTGACATTGAAGTAAATCAGTGTTGTTGATCAGAATATAATTGACACACAATTGTATACTGAGGGTCATAGAAACTATTAACCAATCGTTCAAAATATACTTTATTGTCGAAGAAAAAATCTAATTGATATAGCTTTTCATAGCTAAACTAAATTGTCAAAGGTGGACAACTGAATGAACCAGTTAAAGAAATAGGGCAGGACTTACATATACTTTGGTTTGAATTGACTTTTATTCCATTTGATTAGCTCTAAGAACAGATCCAACTTATTGTGGCGGACTTCTCAATGCCAAAGGTACTTGCACATATGCATAGTCAGATAATCACCACAAATTGTGTTTGAGCCACTTCCCACTGCCTTGGATGGTCCGGGTGTAAGCACTGGTCTGTTGGTTGACGAACCTTCCTTTGCCTTTCTGACTGTGATTCACTGTCCGTCATGTTTGAAAACAGCCGTTATAGTTCCAATCCATAAAGGAGGAGAGCTGGAGACTCCTTCAAATTTCAGAGCAATAGCTTTGCTATCTACCATTTTAAAAGTTATAGAAAAAATTGTAAAAGAGAGATTATTGGCATTCTTGAACCAACATAACATATTATTCACAGTACAATTCGGTTTTCAAACTTCTAAACGCACAAGTGATGCAATTTTCAACTTTTTAAATGAACTGTATGTTGGCCTAAAAGATGGAAGAGCTATTGGAGCAGTATTCTGCGATTTTTCAAAAGCATTCGACTGTGTTAATCACAGAGTACTACTCAAAAAATTATATTGCTATGGATTCAGAGGCGTGACACTCGACTGGTTTGCAAGCTATCTTTCGAACCGAAATCAGATTGTCAAATTGCCGAATTGTTCTTCTGATATCTCAAAAATAAACTGGGGAGTTCCTCAAGGATCCGTTCTTGGTCCAATTATTTTCCTTATTTACATTAATGATCTTAGTAAGATTGATATACATGGAACCTTTACCATGTTTGCAGACGATACCACCATACTATGGCATGGAAGTGATATAGAAATTCTGAAAGAGCGTATCTTTCTAGACTTACAGAAAGTTAAAACCTGGTGTGACTCAAACTATCTTTGCTTCAACGGAAATAAAACCAAAATCCTGACCTTCAAGTTCAATTATGAAAATCTGACCTTGAATGAACAAATCATAAAAAACAATACCAGTTATGTTATGCTGTTATGCAATCAGAGTTATCACTACGGAACTCACAAAGGCAGGCAGAATGGCTTACTTTTCTCTCATTGAATCACATTTAATGTATGGCATTTCGTTCTGGGGTTTTTGCTGTTATCAGCTAATGAGCTCAGTATTTGTCTTACAAAAAAGAGCTCTCAGATATTTATCAAAAGGTAAGTCCAGGGATCACTGTAAACCACTTTTTATAAAACATGGAATTCTGACCCTATACACTATTTTTATCCTTGAGACAGTGTGCTTGATGCATAAGAAAAAATCCAATATGACAATTGTAAGACCATATAATACTCGTCAAAAAGACGACTTACCCCTACCGCTACCAAAAACGACATTAACCAAACACTCTCTCATATTCGAGAGTAAAAAACTCTTCAATCATCTGCCAAGCCAAGTAAAAAATATGTCATGCCCGAGAATCTTTCGGAAAACCGTCAAAGGCATATTTTTAACTAAAGGATACTACAGCCTGCAGGAGTATTATAGCGACAGTATCTTGGGCTAGCTGTAGCTTTTTGCATGTTATCTATAAGATTAAATTATCTGTATTCTATATTTATGTGTGATTTCATCGAAAGATGAAATTTTTTTTTATATATTTTTACTTATTTATTTTTATTTATTTATACAGTGTGTAAAAGCCAAATGGAATAAATTCATTATTTCGGTTACTGTACATATTTTAACAAAATCCCGAAACACGTTAAATGCGGGAGTTGGCCATTTTTCGCTTGATGATGGGTTTCCATATGGAAACCCATCAGCACTCCAAATCATACAGAGAAAGCTATCCGGAGACGGGAACCTGAAAGAGAGAACGAATTTACCTATAGAAATAATCATGGAATTACTAGGATGCTATGTATGAAACTGTTATTTCCAACTGAAGGACGAATTCTTTAGACAAGATGAGGGACTGCCAATGGGATCGCCACTTTCACCAGTCAAAGCCAACATATATATGGAGTGGTTTGATACTCTAGCCATTAAAGAAGGCCACAAGAAACCTCGAGTCTGGTTGAGATATGTTAACGACACTTTCATAATATGGAACCATGGGAATACTGAACTAGACGCCTTCCTGAAACACATCAACAGCGTGAGACCTTCCATCAATTTCACAATGGAGAAGGAAATCCACAACGAATTGCCATTCTTAGACGTTTTGGTGAAGAGGACCGACACTAAGTGGGAAACATCTGTATACCGAAAACCCACTCATACGGAACAGCATCTGAACCACGAATCCAACCACCATCAATCGAGTAAAAGAGGAATCATCAAGACTCTATAAGACCGTGCTTTTGGGCTTTCTAATACAAAGGAAGGTCTCGAGAAGGAACTAGACATCATCGAAAATGATCTTCAACGGAATGGCTACTCCAAAGCGATGGTACAAAAGACTTTGGCTAGAAGACAGCAGGAGCCTCGCAAGGAAGAGAAGCCGTCACAACCAGTGCTTGCACTTCCCTACATCAGAGGATTATCGGAGAGGATAAGAAGAATTTTTTCCAAGTACAACATCAGAACCTGCTTCAGATCCGGTAACACTATCCGTAGCAGCCTCACGAAAACCAGGCCACCAAACGCGGACTGCGATTCCAAGAATTGCATCCACCGGATACCCTCTGAGTGCGGAAAATCCTATATTGGTGAACTAAGAGGCCATTGAATGTTCGCATTGCCGAGCACAAGAAACACACACAGCGAGGGGAATCCAGCAAATCAGGAATAGCAGACCATGTTTGGACCCATCAATACAACATCGAGTGGCCCCAAGCTGAGATCTTACACAGAGAGGAACATTGGTTTAGGAGAAAATTCAAGGAAGCCGCGTACATGTTGTCCAACAACGTATTCAGCCAAGCCAGCGTAGAAATACGCAACATATGGAAACCCATCATCAAGCGAAAAATGGCCAACTCCCGCAAAACGGTCATCTCCCACAGAAACAGTGAAGCGGAAAATGGAAAGCGGGGTTAAGTGAAAGCGCTCGAACTACCTATAAATAGTCATCTCTCGGAGGAATCAGTCCAGTCATCACCCGGAGACGATTGTAGATACTAACAATCGAAACGTCGTGAACTAACGTGACTTGGAATCTCTCCACTTTTTATTTTTATTTTCTGTTTTCATTTCTTCATTTTTATTTATCCAGTTGTTCTATTTATACTTGTATTTTATTTCACTATTATTTCATTTCAGGGTTATTTTGGTTAATATAATTGTTATTTTTCAGCTATTCATTTTCATTCCTTCTTTTTTAGTTGTTTCACGGATTTCAAATCATTTTATATAGTAGACAATGGAAGTCCGAACTAGTGAAATGCATCATGAAACATTGTGAATCACCTTTCTTGTGACACTGTATCCTTTAAAAAACTGTAAATAATTTCCGTGGCAACGTTAGTTCAGAACGCCTTGTCAACTTGTTTTGTATGTTGCAACATTAGTTGTCAGTATTTCAATTCAAGTTTAAGGTTCATTAACTTCAAGTCTGACAAATGGTTATGTCAACGGAAATGCATAAAATAACAGTTTTACAAATGATTGGTTCCGGAGATAAAACCCAAACACAACAGGAAGTAGCTCGCCTATTCCATGAAACATTTCCTAATTTATCGCCCATATCTCAAGGAACAATAAGCAAAATAGAGAAGCAGTTTCGCGAGCTTGGTCATGTGTGGCAGATAAAAAAAGCAGCTGCCAATGCAATGAGTGATGAACTCAAACTAGATGTGATGCTTGAGTTTGAGCTGCTTGAGTAGACAAGCATCCACTACATTCAATGTTAGTCATACATCGATAGTAAACATATTAAAAGAAAATAAAATGCATCCCTATAAAATGATACCTACTCAGGAGCTCATGGAAGACGGTTTTGATAGAACTCTTTTTGTAAGCAAATGATGGACATGTTGGATAACAATATCATCCAATTAGAAGACGTTATGTTTTCTGATGAGTGTACTTTATCTCTCAACGGTCATTGGTCCCTTTTTCATTGAGGGTAACTTGAATGGCGACAACTGTTTGGCACTACTTCAAAATGATGTCATTCCAAGATTAGCAAATTTATATCCTGATCCAAGAAACCCTCAAGTTCCAGTGGATACTTGTCTATACACTGCTATTTCTAAAAGCTTTCCCAGCCCGGACAATTTATTAACACGACGAAAATTTATCGCTACTATTGTGCTCGTAATTTTTGGTATAGGTACCTTTACAATAGAGTTCAATACGTTAAATATGGCAACTCTATATCTGAACCGATAAATGTTCCATCAGGTGTTCCTCAGGGATCCCACATAGGCCCATTACTGTTCAATTTATTAATCAATGATGTCTCCACTGTTTTTACCTCCAGCTCATTTCTAATGTTTGCAGATGATTTAAAGGTGTTCAAATCAATACAAAATATATCAGATGCTCAGGCACTTCAATGTGATTTGGTACAGTTTTCTAGCTGGTGTGACGTCAACCTTTTGCATTTGAATCCAGATAAGTGTCAAAAAATTACTTTCTCAAGGATCAGTAATGTATATGAGTACTCGTATAAAATTAATGGGAATGATTTAGCAGTAACGGGTAAAATAAAAGATTTAGGTGTCGTTTTTGACTCAAAAATGTCATTTAAGTACCAAATAACGGAAGCCTCATCTCGAGCCCGTAAGATGTTAGGTTTTACACCTCGTTCTGCTAGAGACCTTAGTGTCGAATCTATAAAACTGATTTATTGTGCACAAGTGAGATCCATTCTTGAGTATAACTCCATTGTATGGTCGCCCTATTATAATGTTGATGTTGAGTTGTTAGAGGGGTGTCAAAACAAATTCTTGAGATATGTTGCTTTTCAGTTAGGATTAAATAGAGGAGAGTATAACTATTCACAGATATTGAACATATTGAACATGAACACCTTAACTCATAGAAGACTTGAAACAGATCTTGTGTTTGTCCACAAAGTATTAAACGGCTATATTGATTCTCCAGAAATAGTTGAGCTTTGTACTATTCTCTCTGTGAATGATAGAAGAACCAGAAATAGTGATATTTTTAAAATTCCTTTTTGTAGAACCAATTATGGTCAGAATGAAACAATATGTAGGATATTGAAATCAGCAAATCATTACCATCTTAACCTGGAATTGTTTAATTCATCATTAGTATCCTTGAAAAAATCGATTAAAAACATCTGATGTATCTTTAGTTTGTAAGCACATGTACAATTTATAAAAAGATATTTGTAAAAATTGGCTTGTCCCTTGAAATAAATAAATAAATATAGGTGTTACTGTCGTTAATTCTAATTTGTTTGGGAATAACCAGTTTGTAGAGAGACATTATGAATCTAATATATTGGAAAAAATTTCAGCTGGATATAGAAATATATCCAACGCGTTGACTATAACCACAAAAATCGACAGACACTCCAAGGGGTTACTGGAATATGCAAAATCAAAAGGGCTTTGGGATGGCCAGGTGAGATATCTTCATTGAACATTTTTTTTGGGCTCTTGAAACTCGCCATGCTTCATACTGATAATGAATGCCTAACCAGCGAACGTTATTTGTATGCCTAGGGAGAGTTCAATTTCCGAGAGGCGTTCAGTGGTGAAAAAGAACCATATGGATCCAGATTTTTGGCCGGGGAAAAACTTCTGGAGAAATCCACTTCCACGAAAAGTTTCAAGGAAACGGACATGTTTGCTATTTTACGAGATAAGGAGTCCGGTATTTGTATGACTTGCGACGGCATAGGAAGTGTAACTCAAGGTAGTCAGGTGAGTGAAAGGTTTGGCGTTTATAATTTTGTTGGAAAATGATTATGTGAATTTACGAAATTTATGTAACTACAAGGGTTGTCTGGAAAGTTCCCGACCTAACAAAGATACAAGCCTTTTTCAGAATTAATTTTTTCTCTTCATTTCACTCGACACACTTGAACCAGCGATGTTTCCATCTCTCCGTCCAAATAGTGCTCGGCGTTTTCCCTGCAAAATAATTGTTGACAAAATTGGTCTTTCTATTCACAAAGCTACTTCTATGCTCTTTAATTCTTTGGGAAAATATTCTTCCTGTTTGGCCAATATACAGTTTTGGACAAGAGCCACAAGTCAACTTATATACTCCTGATCAATCCAACAACGAAGTTTTGTCTTTATTGTTTTCAATAAATTTACTTAGATTATTATTCGTTCTGAAAGCTAAATTTGTCTGCAAGATTCTTTCCTTGAGACATTTGCAATACACCGTATAATCCGTTTTTGAGCAATGAATACATTATGAGTCATGGATGACACACCCCAGAAGCAGGCACCATACCGCAGTCTTGAATCAACTTGAGCATAATAGATGCTCATTAGTTGAGTGGTAGTTAAAACAGTCCTCAGATTCATGAATAGAAATTTTATTGAGTTAAGCTTAGAAATTAGATGTTGGCAATGAGCATTCCAGTTCAAGTTTTCGTCAAGAAGAATACCCAGGAATTTAACACTTTTATTCGATTTTGAGTATGTCGCATTATCAGCACTGAAACTGAAGTCTTTTATCCTATTTTGTTCATTATGAAAACGAATAATATTTGTTTTATCCGAATTAAAAAGTAAATCATGATATTTGAAAAAATCTGATATCTGTTCAACTGCAGAATCACATTTGTCTTTCAATATTTCGTCATCTGGTGCTGAGATGATCATAGAAATGTCGTCATCATAAGCTGTATCAGGAACTTCAGAAACAACAGAGTCTATATTGTTAACATATAGGATAAAAAGGATTGGGCCCAGAATGGACCCTTGAGGTACACCAATTTCGGTAAAAGTTTTTGGTGGAAATAAGAGTGGAAAAGAGCGTGATATGGAGATAGGATGTAGAAGAATTCAAAGAATTTTTAAGACGTCTCAACAGAAAAAGCTGAGTGGACAGTTTTTTGGATAATATATCATAACATCTGCGCGTCTGGCTGAAACTTTGGTGAGTAACTCTCAACAGATGAACAACGAAATTCACTAGCTTTTATTTAGGAGTGCTGCTATCTTTATGTTGCGGTCGGAAACGTTTTAGACCACCCTTGTATGTAAAGGTTTCTCTGTTCTCTAGCAGGGGTAAAAGGAATTCATTTTCCACAAAAATTTTAGGAGTTTATTATTTCAGATTCCTTCAGAAGTTTTTTTGGTTAGAATGATTAGGAATCAATATAAGAACATAGGCTTTCACGGCCAGAGCCTGATTGAAGAGAACAAAAACCAGGCTGCTAGACTTATCAAATTGAACCCGAAGTACCGAACCTTTCGTCTGCTATTGCAGTAAAAAGCCTCAGTGGTATGTGCGTTTACTGTGAGCACCAAGGTTACATCTCGAAGTCAATGCACATACCACAGCCTACCAACCCAACATGTCTAGGAATTCTACAATACGCTTACATTTTCAGGTTTCAGTTCTATCCCGCAAGAAACCCAGCATTCATTGGTTCACTGCTACACCTGACCCATCCAAGTCGGTGTTCAAACCATTCGTGTTCACTAAAAATGTTGTTCCTTCAAAGCACACGCAATGCTCTAGCTCTGAGGTAAGTATTTTTTATTTATTTTTTTTTTTTTTTTTTATATTAAGTAGGCAAGCCTAATATACAAAAAAAAAAGAAAAATTACAAATTCAAAAATATCTCACGACCTTAACTATTTAAATATAGTAACATTTTAAAGTACCTTTCAAGGAAAACCAAATATACATACATATCTATAGATTATTAGGTTATTAGGTTAGTTCACATTAAAAAAAAAAAATTACAAATATCATAATGAGCTGTCACTAATATACTTCTTTAATGATGACTTAAATTGGTTTATTGAATTAGATTCTTTTACAAATTGTGGTAGTTTATTAAATTCGTTTAAGCCTTTATGAAATATACTATTCATTCCAAATTTAGTGTTAGTTTTATTAATGTAAAAATTGTTATTTCTTCTCGTATTGTAATCATGAACTTCATTATTTCTCAATAAGAATTTTTGAAAGTAATTGGGTAGCAATCCTTTATGCAGCTTAAATATAAAGATCATAGTCATATATAATATACGTTCTTCAACTGAAAACCAGTTTAGACACTGTAACATCGATTTAATTGCTGAGTAACGGCTACATCCCAATATTAATCGCATGCCCCGATTTTGAAGCTTTTGCAATTGCGCTATTTTATTTTTACCAAGTAGAAAAAGTAATGTAGTACAATAATCAAAATGAGGTTGTATTAGGCTTTTAAAAATAGTCAACCTAGCATACATAGACACTTTTTTACATATACGAGAGAGAAAAAAAAGTTTCTTAGATATTTTTTTACAAATAAAATCAGCATGACTATTTAGTTTTTAAATTTTATCAATTATGAAACCCAAATATTTTATTTCAGTCACAATTTCAATGCTAACATTATTAATATTTATAACAGCATTTGCCCAAACAATTTGATCATACTTATAAGATGATGTCAAAATCATACTTTTTGTTTTATTGACATTTAGTTTCAGTTTATTAATAAATAAATATGTTTCAATGCTATTTAAAGACCTATTCATTTCAACAATTGCCTGATCCAAATTTTCATGTATACAATAAACCAATGTATCATCTGCAAAAAGATTTATACAGTGTGATCCAGATATGTGATTAATATCATTTAGGTAAATAATAAAAAGCAATGGACCTAACACACTACCCTGGGGTATGCCACTCTCAATTATAAGTTCATCTGACAATTCTTTTCCAAATTTAGTTTTTTGTCTTCTGTTGAATAAGTAACTTTGAATCCAATCGAAAACAATCCCTGATATCCCATAATATTTTAATTTTTCAAGTAGAATATTTCGATCAATTGTTTCAAATGCCCTTTTAAGGTCGAGAAATGTCGCAACAATGTACTGATTTCTATCAATTGTATTTTTCCATTCAGTTATTAAAAATTGTAGAGACGTTTCACATGAGTGTCTAGCTCTAAAACCTGATTGGTTGCCTATAAACAATTTATTGGTATTAAAGTACTGAATTAATTGGTTATATACAGACATTTCTAACACTTTTTCAAGAGTTGGTAGTATATTTAATGGTCTAAAATGTTCAGCTTTAATTGAGTTAATTTTCGGTACAGGAACAACAGTGGAAATCTTAAATTGATCTGGAAACACACCGGTTCTAAGTGATGTGTTAATTAAATTTAATATTGCGTACCCAGCCACATCAAAGCTTTTTTTTAAGAAATTATCATTTAAAATTTCTGCTTTGTTAGTTTTGTCAAGCGAGAATATAATATTTCTTAGTTCATTAATTGTTAAAGGCGAGAATTCAGTGAAATTAGCTGATATAACAGGGTAGTCATGGGTCCATTGCTGTTGAGATATAATGAAATGTAAAACTGTTATCTCTGGTCTAGAATGAATCACAGTTGAATTATTATTCTTCTTCAAGGCCTGAAGTTGGCAACTTGGCTGGTGTTTGATAAAAATGTATGTGTCGGTATACCTTGAGGCTCTTTGTTAGAACTCCGCCTAATAATACAATGTAATAGAAGGAAGTCTTCAAGATTTAAGGTTATATTTTGTTTAACAGTTGAATTTCTTATAAGTTTGAGAGAAGTGTAACATGCTGACATCTATTGGGCCATGGGTAAGTGCCATCAAGTGCCAAAAAACAAGCTGAGCCCATTAGTCACTCAGGTTTCTGCTCCATCCTGTACCAGTCTGTTGTACAGTCACTTAAAACTTGGAAGTTCATGGCCTTCTGTTTGTAAAGTCATGGACATTCTGCTATAGAGACGCGGCACTTTTTGGGTCTTTAAATTGAGGTGATACTGTTCTTTCCGAGGACTATATAAGACTCTCTAAAAATGCCATATCACTAATCAGATCGTATCTCACCGTCAACAAAAGGAAACAGCTCACAATATTTAAAGCTGAAATGTGGAGTGCCACAGGGCTCTATTTTGGGACCCCTTTTGTTTGCTATCTACACATCTTAACTTGCAAAATGTTTAAAATTTTGTAATATAAAATTTGTATACAGACGATACCCAGTTGTGATATTAATTAATAATATTTATTGATTTCTTCAGGACATCCTAATATATTTTTGGGAAAGAAAGTTTTTGGCTTTCTACTACTCCATCTTGATACAAAAAACAAGGATGAGAGAATCTTCCAAGGAAAGGAAGGAAGTAATCAATTTGAAAATAAGTAATTCTATACATGGATGTGTAGATCATGCAAAGAAGTAACTTTCAGGCACAAACTGAAAGATAGTCCTCCTGAAACAGCTACTTTCATATAAACATTGAATTACACGAAAGAATACAGAAGATACTTTTCTCTACTCAGTTTGTATTTCAAACATTCCTTGTGGAATAAAAATCAGATATCATTCACATGAGTTCTACTTTAAATGAATGGTAACAAATTGCACTTACATGGAACACTGTCACCCTCACTGGTATACACCGATTATATTTTCTATAATGTTATCCAATTTGGTACTGAAGAGCCTTGTGGCAAGTGTCTTAAGGCGAAACATCGGTTGGTTATTTCTGCGTACTGTCTTGGGTTTTCATCCGACCAATAACGGCAATTGTGATGGTTCACGCAACCATTTGAATAAAATGAGCTTTCGTCCGAAAAACAGATGTTATAAAGCAGCTCGGGATTTTGCATTAATCTCTCACTCATGCCCTCACAAATCTCCTGTCTTCGGTCAAAATCATCCTCATTGAGTTCATGAACAAGTTGAATTTTGTAAGGTTGGAATTTGTGGTTTTCAAGGATTCTCCATGCGCTCATATGGCTTAATCCGGTCATTGCTGATAAACCTCTGGTACTTAACCTGGGATTGGCGATGACTTGACCAATCACTCCAATCGCATTATCGTCATTCACTACCCTTCTCTGAACATTTCTTTTCTTATTTAAAACCGAACCTGTCTCCCTGAATTTTGTGACCAAATCCAGAACGTGATTCCTGCTTAGGTGTTTACCAGGGTTTTGCTCGTTAAATAAAATTGATGTTCTATTAGCATTTCGGTCGTTGCCAAAAAATAAAGCAATAACTGAAACCCTTTCAGCGGTAGTGTAAGGCATTTTTAAACAAATAACAATACACGACCCGTTTAAACAAAACAATCGAACGATGTACTAATGAAAAGTGGAAGAAGAGGAGTGGGTATTGATTTGAAAAAAGGGATTTTATTTAACAAAAAATTGATGAGAAGACTACTTGAAAATTTTTTTATTTAGGCATACAAGTTACCGAGTGGTCTGTCTAATGTATTCTTAACATGGCGATTTTAACTTCAAATTATCTCGAAAACTAATCCTTACAAAAATTTTCTTTTAACAGAGTTGTAAAGGTATTAGAAAGACCTTTAAAATAAGGTGCCACTCGACCTACTTTCCTTATCTAAATAAGGGTCGTCGGACGCACCCCTCCGAGGGGGTGCGTACTACAAAAAATCTGATTAGTCTGAAAGGTGTCCCCCTTTAATTAGAAATCGACGTGTCCGAGCTTTTTTGAAAATCTTACTTTTTATATTAAAAAACGGCTCTGTTAAGTTTTCGTTGTTACACACTGTATATGTTTGGACAGACAAAAAGATCTATTAAAGTAAGATATAAGGAACACATAGTACACTTAAAATTTATTTATTATTTATTTATTATTTATTATTTGTTCAATTACAATGAAGTAAAATGCCCAGATGAGCGTAGAACATGTCAGTGTAATAAATATACAGTTAAAAACATTTAAAAATTGAAATCAATTAAATGTGAGACATTTTAGCAGGTAAAATCTGAAGGGATGGTATCTTTAAAATATTCATCAGTTGAGTGGTATGCTTTATTTAGAAGAAAGTTTTTAAGTTTTTTTTGAGTGTTGTTTTAGAGAGGCTTTTTAGTGCATTTGGAAGTTTGTTATAGATTTTTATTAGAGTATACGGTATATTTTTCTGAATATAAGTAAAATTAGGAATATTAGTAACCAAATCTGCTTTATTTCTTGTTGGGTAGATGTGTGCTTTATCAAAGTCGTTAAAAAGCTTTGGATTGCTTTTAATAAACATTATGCTGTCAAGAATATACTGACTGTATAGGGTCAGTACTTTCTTTTCTATGAATAAAGGTTTACAGCTATCAGTTTGTTTGGATGACTCTTAGGGCATAGCAATGCCCTAAAAAGACAAAGACCTGAAAAATCAGCAGTCGCCCATCATATTTTGCAACAAAACAATTCCATAGACTTCAGTTCATCAAGATTAGTTAGACAAGTTAACAACAACAGGCAACTAGATGCCTATGAGAGTGTAGAAATAAGTAAACACAATAATATTATGAATAATGATGACGGACCTATACCAAAGAGCATACTGTATAGCTTGTTAAAATAAAATAATGTTGTTGGGTTTACTGATTACTACATAAGGACACATTGCAAAAATAAATTTGGATAGGCAATATTGTGAAATTGATTTTTATATAGCTGGCAAAATTGTAAAATGAATTTAGGTTGGTATACCTGTGTGGGTGGTACACCTGTATGGTTTACCTGTATGGTATATCTATATAGCATAAATAGCGTTAGCTTCGCGTTAGTTTCTAGTTTGATCTTCCTCTTTGAAGATGATCACTTGGTGATCGAAACACGTGTCGAGGTGTTAAAAATAACGATTTGGTGTTGGGAAAAAACTCCAGTAATATTCATTACTACACCAAAGGTTCCAAATAGTGCATCATAAGTATCATCAACAATTTATTTGCAGGATCCCCACACTCTATACTCTCTGCACGCAGAAGCATCGAAAAAGGGCAGCTATGTCCAAGAACTTCTGCGAAACATGGAGTCTGAGTGCGTCAAAGAACTGGAAACCGTCATAGAAAAAGACGACCAAGATCTTTCCGAACTGGATGAACTCTTCAAAGATTGTGTAGAAACGGAAGTTAAATTCTATCGCTGAAAACTTCCCTTCGCTTATCGCTCCACCAAACCCAATGGCGAGCAAGATAGTTCGAAGATGACTTGCTCGTTATTGGTCTAAGCGCCAAATAATTCGATAAATAAACTAGACACATTTAGATTGCATGACCAAGTAATAATAATTGTTGTTTATGATTTGGCTTCGTTTGTTGATATACGCAATCTCATTTTGTTTATTGTTTGATCTCGCTGCAGAGATGATTTTCTCGCAAAAACTCAAATGTTAGGTTAGGAAGTTTGTGTGTTTTTGAAGCTTGTTAATGATGTCTTGCGTTGAATGGTGGAGGTTCTGAAATCAGTTGTCTGTAGATTGAAAAGATTGGACTTCCACGAAACTTTTAGTATCTTTGATAAAAAGTAACTCACAGAGCAACATGTCTTGAATGAAATGTAGAGCTTCTTCTTTTTCTTCGGTATCCTCATTTCAAATAGTTTTCTATGTCTGAAACTACTATAACTGCATTGTGAAATTAAACCTTGAAATGATGAAGAATCTCTGCCATTCAAAAAAGTCGATAGTTTGCTGCCATAATTTTTCCAAAAAAAAAAAACCTCAAAAATTCTGCCAACTTGAAGATAACTACTTTGTAACAAGTGAATCATGTCTCTGTCTCTCTCCCTCTCTAATTTCTACGGCTGTTGCTTCTCATTCAAGGGCAATTGACCAGGCTCATCCGGTTCATAGTCAACAGAAGCTCTGTCCGGGGGCGCAGCTGTCTTACTCGGGGCAATGCTGCCACCCTAAGTGTTTTCATTTACTTAAAAAAAAACACTATTCGGGAAGTCTTTGGATAAAAATAGCACAAATACACATGTTCATATCTTTATCGAACTGGCGACCTCATCGAATCCGACGACATCCAGCCTGGTTACCGGCGTAAGGGGCTGCCATTCTACCTGTTTAGAACTATTACAGGACTAACGACCTCGTCGAATCCGTCGACGTCTAGCCTGGTTACCGGCGTAAATGGCCGTCAGTCATATCAATACATGTTTTCAGTGGTACTTATTTAATATACGCCTCACTTTTGGACTCCCTTCAGAACACGATCTCCATGTGCCATCTTTGAGGGCGGTCGTTATCGGCATAGCCGTCTTCTGTCGCGGTCGAAGGAAGTCCGAAAATAACCATGAAATGGTGTGACGATACGCGCATGTGCCGAATTACCTACTAACCTAAAATTTTTCTATTCTTTACTGATTGAACTGAAGATGAACCGCCCTCAAAGATGGCGGTCGTTATCGGCATAGCCGTCTTCTGTCGCGATCGAAGGAAGTCCCAAATGAATCATGAAACGGTGTGACGATGTGCGCATGTGCCGAATTACCGACTAACTTAAAATTTTTCTATTGTTTACTGAAATGAACTGTAGATGAAGTCAGGCTTACTTCATCTCCTGAAGATACCAGCTTGGTTGGTGAAACGGGCGTCGAGTAATGCAGTTCTGGTATCTGGGAAAAAAACTTGCTCTGCATACTCGCCCTATTCGCTGCTCATGACGACTGAAGGCATCATACAACTACTACAGCGCTGAGCACCTTGGTGTAATATTGTAAATTGTATTTATCAGGCGAGTGCTGTTTTGGAAAAGCGGATAACGCTATTCCAGGGTGGTCCAGGGAAAACATCTCGGGGACTGTTGAGAAACGTAAATTTCAGCGTTTTTTTACACAAGAGGAAGTTGAATATTTATTATGTAATTCTGATGATATCGATGATTCCACTTTTGCAAATCATGACGTGGAAAAATGTGGATGGTATGATTCCAATGAGGAAGATGAAATGGCGGGTAATATGGGAGGTACAGATGATGTGAATGGAATTAGTTATGGATTCGATGGAGGAAAAGTTTGACCTGGGCAGGAGCGGATCTAGAAATTTATTGAGGGAGGGGGCGTACTTGAGATACATTTTTCACTATAAATAAATAGAAATCAAGATGTTCAATGAACCTGGTAAGGGTTTCAAGTGAAACCAACTACTGTACTTAACGTAATATATTCTGTTTATTTCGTGAATGGGCTGAATGTAGGACCGGCTTAAGCCCCATAATTGAACATTTTCTGCGTCTAAGAGGGAGCGAAATCCAATTCATTAATTTTTTTCATAGTCAACGGCTTCAATATTCGAAGCAATAAGAAGTTTAAATTGATATATGAAACACATGCAGATAAAAGATTCCACGTTTTTTTTCATTGGAAAAATTATGGTCGCAACACTAGTGAGTTTGAAGGAAAATTAAATAGATTTTTATTATCATTTCCGCTCACAGACTACTTATATATTATCAGTATTATTGCTGTTGTAAGCCTATTTATTATAATCTTTCTATATATTGGAAATATTTGCACATTCCGTAAATATAATATGAAATCAAAACGTGTTTTATTTAACACAATTGTCTACTTCGTTGAGCAGCGGAATAATAAATCATTTTCAAGCTGCTGTTTCACTAGCATACATGAATGAGTCGGATGAAAAATGTGGTATTCATTTCAAATATTCAATGTTGTATGATTTGATATAACAAAGGCGATCACCCAAACGATGGAAAGAAGCGCACGAGAAGTCCCAGTCCTGCGCTATAACTTCCAAGAGCACCTTCCATCAGAAACGATGGAACTGATAAGAATAAGAAGACGCCAGAAAGGACACGTGCACCTATGAACAAAAGGTGCATGCAGAGAGCCAACAGGATACTGAAAGAAGAATTGAAAGCTATCCGAGAAAGACAATGGACTACCCATCTGGAAGAACTAAACACTGAAGACCAGTCTGCATGGAGAATGCAGACAGTACTCAGGAACGGACCTCGACAGTCATGCCCGCCAATACACGGTGAAAAAGGAATGGTCTACACTGACCATGAGAAGGCGGAGGCATTTGCGGACAACTTCGAAAGGCAGTGCCGTTCACGGACGAGGTAGTCGAAATAGAGAGACAGGTGGAAAGAACGGTACGAAGACTGAGTTCACGAACGGACAACGCGCAACCCCTGGCCCTGACATCTCCCGAGGAAGTGAAAGAAATACTAAGACGTCTATTCACTCGGAAAGTACCAGGCCCGAACAACATAACAAACGGGGCACTGAAAGTACTACCGCGCAAGGGTATAGCAGCCATAACTAACATCATAAATGATATACTCGGATTGCAGCACTTCCCGTACCCGTTCAAAGAGGCAACGCTTATCAACATCCCGAAGCCCAAGAAGAACCACCTGTTCCCAGACAATCACATGCCAGTTAGCTTACTTCCTTCCATAAGCAAAGTGGCGGAGCGTGTCATCTTGAGACTTGAAGACCTAACCAGAGAACTAGGAATCCTCCCGGATGAGCAATTCGGTTTTAGATCGGAACACTCGACAGAGCTACAAGTCCTGAGGGTAGTAGACTTTGCGACCGAGGGCTTCAACCTCGGCAGAAAAGGACACAACACCGGAGCTATCTGCTTAGACGTCTCCAAGGCGTTCGACAGAGTTTGGCATGACGGACTACTGGCCAAAATGAGCGATTTTGGATACTCAAAATCAATGGTAAGATTAATTCAGTCTTTTCTAGCTGGCAGGCGATGCCGTTGCAGAGTAGGAGACGAATTATCAACAGTTCGACTACTGGAAGCAGGAGTCCCGCAAGGAGCAGTACTTTCGTCACTCCTCTTCTCCGTATACACAGCGGACGTGCCCAAGCCAGAGAACAACTTTAACCCTCCATTAGTGTTCAGGGGTATGTAATACCCCAGAACCACAAATCATAGCTCCTCAGCAAAAACTAACCAAACTACAGACCTCTAGTCCTCAGTAGCTGTAGTTGAAACATATTCTTCCAGGAATGACACATTTCCAGCTCTCCCCGAATTCTCAGTTATACGTGAGACTTCTTCAAGTGCATTTCGGGTACGTTATACCCCGGAACACTTTTGGTGTAACTATTTGTGTCATCGGGCTTTGAAGTAAATTCCATAGTTGTGTGCACAGTATAATTGGTAATTTTCGTAAATAGTTTTTCAGAAGTATCAATTATTGTAAAATGTCTTACGAAGAGGAACAAAAACGACTCAAACATTTATGGAAGAGTTTGGCGCCAATTCTGATGATGATGATGATTTATTCATTGGCAGTAATTTTGAAGGTGAGGATGAAATGCAAGAAGAAGTCGGAATCGCTGGAAGAGGTGAAGAATACCCAATAGAAGAAACAGAATATGCTGAAGAAGGAACAGTACATGCAGAAGAAGAATTGGAAAATGCTATTTCTGATTCGGATACGGAATATGGAGAAAGAGAAAGGGAGTCATCTACAGATGATTCACGAAATGGTGCAGATTCAAATAGAGATGGTAACAGGTATTTTTTGAATAAAAACAAGTCGAAATGGGCAAAGTTTCCGAACAGGAGAAACGTTAGAACTAGATCTGAAAACATCGTCCTTCATTTACCTGTCGTGAAAGGAATTGCACGACAAAAAAAGACCGCTATCGACTGTTGGCTTTTATTTTTTACTGAAGATATGCTTGATGACATAGTTCGATATACGAACGTCAAGTTAGGAAATAAAGCAACTAAATATAATACGAGCCATCAGTATTTGGTAAAAGAGACCGATAAAATGGAAATAAAAGCAGTTATGGGGTTGCTTTATTGAACAGGGTTATATAAAGCACACCGACAAAACATGTCAGATCTCTGGAATACTGATGGAAGTGGTATCGAGTTGTTTCGAACGACAATGTCCCTTCAAAGATTCTATATCCTGTTGCAGTCTTTGCGATTTGACAATATACATAATAGAGAACAGCGAAAAGAAATTGACAAATTGGCACCCATCAGAGGAATTTTTGAAAAATTTGTTGATAACTGCAAAATACACTATTCACCCAGTGAATATCTAACAGTTGATGAGAAGTTGGAGCCATTCAGGGGACGAGTGTCATTCCTTCAGTATATGCCTAAGAAACCTGCAAAATATGGTTTGAAAGTTTTTGCACACAGCCAGATGGGCCTTACAGGCAAAGCAATAGTCCGGAAGATATAGTCGAACGTTTGATTGAACCAGTGTCTGGAACTAAACGAAATATTACTTTCGATAACTGGTTTACCAGCTACCCTCTCATGATGAATCTGCTCGAAAGGCATAAGCTTACATCAGTTGGAACTGTTAGAAAGAACAAACGACAAATACCATCCGTTTTTCTGAATATAAGAACCAGAGAACCTCGCAGTTCTGTATTTGCATTCAGGGAAAATGTCACAGCTGTGTCATATGTGCCAAAAAAGTCGAGAAATGTCATCCTCTTCTCTACATTACATCATGATGATGCTATAATTGATGAATCTGGTGACAAAAAATTACCTGAAATCATCCACTTTCATAATTCCACCAAGGGCGGTGTAGACACATTGGATGAGTTATCTGCTAATTATAGTGTTTCGAGAAACAGCCGCCGTTGGCCTTTGACACTTTTTTTTCGTTCATGAATTCCGCTGGAGTAAATGCTCAAATTATATTCAAAGCAAATACGCAGAAACACAATTTGAAGAGACGACATTTTTTGAAAGAACTGGGTATGCAACTGATATCTGAATTTCGGAATCAACGTAGGAAAAACCCCTGTCTACGCCGAAGACAGCAGATGTTCTGTCTGTCCAAAAAACAAGGACAGAAACATTCTATGTATATATACGATGTGATACGATGTATGGAGCATGCAATAATGACATGCGAAAATTGTGTCAATATCGAGGGCCCATAACTCTTTTATTTGTCAAGTAATTACTTCCAGTTTTGTGTTGTGTTGTTTGTGAAACATTTTTCTAGAAATTTTTTTTTGGTTCTATATGCAATGTCACAATTGGAATTTTTTATGTTGAATATAGTTCGACTGTGTTTTTTGAGGTTAAAATAAATATATATTTTGTAAATGGTGGTTTATATATTTCAGAAAGTAATATTCAACTGACTTTTTGCTTCAACACACTTTCAAATACGGATAGAAACATGCCCAGTTTTCAAAATGACCAAATTCTGATATTTTAGTAATTCAGAGTCGACATTCCTTTGGGATTCGAGATACCCCAGTACACTTACTGTGTTATATTATTTGGGCACACTAACGGACGGTTAACAACACGCGGACGACACGGCCCTGCTGGCAAGATCCACGAGCCAAGTACATGTCACAAGGTACTTGCAACAACAGGCGAACAGATTAGAGGAGTGGGCCAATATGTGGAAGATGTGTATAAACCCTGACAAGAGTCAGGTGATACGGTTCACTCGCAGGTTTGTACAACCGGAAGGCAACGTCATCTTCAACGGACAAGAGAATGGCCAGACAACGGCTGGCACCAATCATAGGACGCAGAAGCAACATGGGGTTGAAAGTGAAGTTGCTGATGATCAAAACCGTTCTCATGTCCATAATACTGTACGCATGCACTGCCTGGGGCCAATGCGCACAGACATACAGGAAGAGGATACAGTCGTTCATGAACGCGAGCATAAGGGCCGCCGTTAACGCACCGTACTACATACCCAATAGATTTATACAGGGTGTTCCTTAAACACATGCTAATATTTAAGGAGGTAATTCTTAGACCCATTTTAAGAAAAAAAAACTTCCTATGGACGTATGTCCTAAACGCCTTAACTTTTGAGATACAGGGTGGCAAAGTTTTCAAAAATAATCAGTTTTTTAATAATAACTGAGATAATTTTGTAGACATCTTTGGCATATTTGGTACATATGTTCCATGCCTCAAGGCGCATTTTCTGATGTACACAAATTTGTATTTTTTCAAACAGTGGCATCCCTACGGATTTCGCATTGAATATTTTTGGGGAAAAAGTACTACGCCAATGCTTTCTTTTCAAAATAAAATCATTTTTGAAATCCTCATTTATTTTTGAGAAAATTTGATCTCCTGGTATTTCTTTGTCCGACGCATGATTTTCACTCAAAAAAATAAAAATCGACAGAAAGCAAATTAAGAAATGAGATCAGTTCTAAAATGAATGAGAATCTGAAAATTGCTTCATAACGCATTACCAATTCCCTAATAATATTTGAAAATATAATCTGCAAAAAAATAAATTTTTCACAAAAACAAGTTTTATTTTATTTTGTGACAGAAGCCTAAACGAATAGCACAAATTTGTTAATTAGTAATAATACCAAAACTGATTATAAAAATTGTTGGAAGTGGCCACCTGCACTTAGTATGCATGCTTCCGCCCTTCTACGCATGGAATTACGCACCCGTTTAAATATTCCCGACGTATTTCGTATAGTTTCACACGAGGCAACTATTCGCTCTCTTAAATCTTCTAAATTATTAACGGGAGTTTTATACACAAGAGTTTTAAGGTGACCCCATAAAAAAAAAATCTAAACTGTTGAGATCGGGGGATCTTGCTGGCCATTGCTGATGTCCTCCGTGACCTATCCAACGATTAGGATAAACTGTATTTAAATGATTTCGGACAATTACACTGAAATGAGCAGGGGCGCCATCGTGCATGTACCATATTCGATTCCTTAACGCAAGTGGCACATCTTCCAATAACCCAGGTAAGTCTTCTTCGAGAAAGTGTAAATAAGAACGACCATCAAGGCGTCCTGGTAGAAAAAATGGGCCTATTAGATGATTACCTATAATTCCTGCCCATACATTAATCGAAAATTGGTGTAGGAAATGGGTTTCGGTTATTGCATGGGGATTTTCTTCAGCCCACACATGATTGTTATGGAAATTTTGAATGGCATTCCGAGAAAAATTTGCTTCGTCTGTGAACAAAATTTGTGTCTCAAACTGCGGATTTAGTGCAATACTTTGTAGATACCACTGACTGAAGTTCACACGCTGTGGAAAATCTCTGGGGAGTAATGCCTGCACTCTTGAAATTTGGATTTCAGGAGTTCTTACTACACGAGGTCTACCTTCCGGAGTCCCTTTCTTGAAACTACCAGTTTCCCCAAGTCGACGATGAATATTTGAAAAGGTTCGGCTATCTGGTAAGGCACGATTAGGATATCTTTCCTGATAAATGCGCCTGGCCTCTGTTGCATTACCATCGGCAAGGCCATATACGTAATGCATTTGCGTCATTTCCGCATTCGTATAATTTACCATATTTACTGATATTCAGAAAAACAGCGGACTACCAAAATAACTTCAATAACACTTCAAAATCAATCAAAACGCGCTGTGACAGTTTTTAACACCAACACCTTACTTTAAACCAACATCAATATTAGCTACTGACGTTTGTACATACAGAGAATTCGTTTTTTATTGCTATGGTGGGTACGCTGTTTTTTCTGCTTTTAATCTTTAAAAGAAATCACATATCGACAAACTCCATATTTCCAAGAGGTGCAGTAAATAAATTTTGCTACACGTCATTTATTGCAGGATAACTAAATTTATGTTTTCAAAAATTATTAAGCGGTGCTGCGTTATGACGTAATTTTAATTGAGAACAGTGCATCTGACAACAAACAAATACCTTTTAGATCCTCAATTGTTTTGCAACAAATCTGATCTCTTAGTTTGCTTTCAGTCGATGCACGATACCGCATCAGATTTTTAAGGAATTTATCCTTAAGTAAAGCGATTTTTTATTTTTTGAGCGAAAACCATGCGTCGGACAAAGAAAACCCAGCAAATCAAATGTGCTCAAAAATGTATGGAGATTTTAAAAATAATTTTTAATTCAAGATAAAGCAGTGGCGTAGTATTTTTTTCGCCAAAAATATACATTTCAAAACTCGTAAGTACGCCACTGACAGAGAAAATTAAGAACATTGTACATCAGAAAATGCGCCTTGAGGCATGGAACATATGTACCAAATATGCCAAAGATGTCTACAAAATTATCTCAGTTATTATTAAAAAACTGATTATTTTTGAAAACTTTGCCACCCTGTATCTCAAAAGTTAAGGCGTTTAGGACATACGTCCATAGGACGTTTTTTTCTCAAAATGGGTCTAAGAATTACCTCTTTAAATATTAGCATGTGTTTAAGGAACACCCTGTATACAGAGACTTAGACTTGGACATGCAGTATGTGGACGTATATATGAGAGAACACGCAGGAAGCGTGTTCGATAGAATCAGATCGCAAAACAACCCAGCGCTACGCGATCTACACGATGCGTTGAATATGGATGACCCCAGGTTCCGAGAAAGGGACAAACATCCAAGGCCGACGAAACAGAATCTACGACCACCCCCACGAGTCGCCGTCAGGCGACTCCGGTAAGCATATTAATCTGACTTTCTTTCAGCAAGTTCACCGCAGAACAACTCGACCGTGATTCAATTATCCTTAGATTCACTGAGGAACGCTCGACGCTACTAACAATAGCCGCCGGTTAGTTTTTGGGGGCCCCATGCAAAAATTCAGTTAGGAATAGTCACGACAACACACTTTTACCGATCGCGAAAGAATAGCACCTGAAGGCTGACTTTCGACCAAAAGAGGTCAGATGTCAATCTTGCTGAAGTGCCCATCAGTAAGTTGAGGACCGCTCGGAGAGCGGGGGTGGATGGAGTGGGGTAGTAGGTTCTCCTCGCTAAATAGCTGGGGGGGGGGGGAGAAGCTTCTACTTCAAGGCACTCAACCCGGGAGGGGGCATGTGGGGGATATAACAAATTCAAAAAACTTTTTATAGTTGTATGTATACGGTAAGTAAAGAAATGTGGAAGGCTCGCTGTTGATCGTGATGGAGAATAGGCTAGTCTTCTGAATCTATATCTAAGAATCAATCCAGAAATTTACACAGTTACACTAACGTCTCCATTGGAATCTTCTGATTACAGTCATTTCAGTGTTGAGTGAATTGCCGATGAATGTTGGGGAACAATCTAAGCCGCGCAAAGTTTGGCATTACAACTATGTTGAGTGGGAGGATCTTCAAGATCCATATTGCATATATTCCATTTTCAATGAAACGGCAAACCTTGGTTCAACAAAAATTGCGAGCAAGCTGTCGCCTTCCAAAATCTCGCCTACCGGCAGTGGCTCAAAAATCCCAGTGTCGAAAACCGAACTAGGTTTGTTAATGCTCGCAACAGCTGCAAACTTAGGATAAATGAAAGCAAAGAACTTCACAATCAGAGAATTAGGGATAAACTGCTTGCCAATCTCAATGGGTCTAGATCCTTTTGGTCAGTAGGTAAAGCTTTTTATTTACACACATCGGAAAAGTCTAGGGATATTTTTTAAAATGGCAATAATTTTTTTTAGATCGCTTTAGGGAAAAAAAGTTGACGGGTGATTATTAAACGAATGTAACTTACAACAAAATTTATTAAATGGTCAAAAATACTGAGTGCGCATATGAGCAAAACTAAAAACAAATATGGCTCTTCTTTGGCACCCCGAAAAAAAATCATAATACAAAAAAAATTGGAATCAGTACAAAGTATGGCCTCCACGCTGGTTTATTACGGCCCTACATCTATCGTGCATCGACAAAATGAGATTGTCAATGTCTTGTTGAGGTACATTTGCCCATTCAGCGATTAAAAGCTCTCTCAATTGAAACGTTGTGTGAATGTTCCCCATATGCGGAGTAATTCTTCGTTGAAGCATGTCCTACACATGCTCGATGGGATTCAGGTCCGGTGATTGTGCTGGCCATGGCAATACATCAACTCCTTCGTTGGTGAGCTAGTCAGTCACTAGACGCGCGACATGTGGACGAGCATTATCGTGCATTAGGTGGAAGTTTTCACCAACAGCACCAGCAAACGGACGGACGATAGGTAGAAGAATGGTGTTGAGGTACTGTCGAGCTGTGAGGGAGCGATTTGGAAAAACGAGATCGGTTCTGCCGCCGATCATGATTCCGCCCCATAGCATTACTGTACCACCTCTGTATGTGTGGACTTCCTGGACGTGTCTCAAACGTTCATTATTTCCAGGTCGTCTCCACAGTCTTACTCGACGAGAATCTGGATGAAATCCAAATCTGGATTCGTCTGTAAACAAAACTGTGGCCCAATCATTTGCATCCCAGTTTTGATGTTCTTGACATCACTCTAATCTTCTACCGCGATTGCCTCTCAAAGGTGGACATCTAAGTGGCCTTCTGTTGTGGAGATCTGCTTCATGCAGTCGATTTCTGACAGTATCACGACCAATGGTTACCTGGTGCGTCTGCTGCAACACGTTAACCAACTCAGGTGCTGTGATTGTCGGTTGTCTTCTTGCGGTTAAGACCAAAAATCGGTCTTGAACTGCAGTTGTAGCGCGTCCTCGCCCTGGATGTTGTTCGGCTGGACTGCCAGTTTCACGGAAACGCCGCCACAATCGACTGATAACACTTTGGGAGACCCCCAAACGAAGAGCTACATCATTTTGTCGCATGCCACCTTGAAGAAGCCCTACAGCTCTATTCATCTCAGCCAATGGTAAGTGATGGCGTTCCATGTTAAAGCACAATAATTCCAGTTTAATTGCTGAGCAAGAACTGCATAGAATGTACAAACTCGACACTTTCAGATTATTCATTTTAGCCGAAAACCTACAGTTTGTAAAAAACTTGATAAAAGATTAGTTACCGTTTTTGCAGCCTTTGTTCAACCCATAGAAATCTACAGGGTGGTCGAGTGTACCAATTTAATCGAAATTAAACGACCTCATGCATTTATTTTTATGATATTTAGTATGTTATAAAAATATCCCTAGACTTTTCCGATGTGTGTATAAACATATAATTGGCCAGTAATCAGAATAGGTCTGGTGTTATGGCCTACAAAGTATTCTTTGATTAATATAATCTTGTAGTTATTTTTAACAATACCAAAATAATAATAAAAAACAAAAAGTATGTATATAAAGGCAAAAATTTTAAAATATAAAGATGGAATTTAAAATTGAAAACAAAAAATATGGGTATAAAATAAAATGAAGTTCCACACCTACATGTTGGTGTAACTATTGTTTGAAAGCTACAACATGGTGAAATTATATTCAATCAGCCTACTTTCTAAACAGTTATCTGTATGTTCAAATAGAATTTTTTGAATTCAGTCCTGGAAGCAATGTTTGTGAAGTCTACAAGAAATTTATTGTATTGCAGGATTCCTCTATAGATTGGTGTATCTTGATTTTTCTTTGTTCTCATGTATATTTGTTTCAGTCTTTCAGCATTTCTTGTATTGTGATTATATGTATCTCCTACTGTTTCCATGGTTGTATTACATAAAATGTATTTATTCAAGATTCCATGTATAAGTTTAACTTGTTCAAGTGTAATGTTTATTTCATAAACAATGTTTGTTGAAGTTGGTCGACACAAGTTATACAGAGTTTTTATTGATTTGTTTTGCGCTCTTCCTAGTTTGTTAATTAATTGTTGTGATTCATTGCCCCAACATAGTATGAGATTCCTTATATGTGATTCAATATAGCTGTAACATATTGTTTTTTTGACATTGTGGTTTATATATTTTGCACAGCGTTTTAATGCTCCTGTCATTGAAACAATTTTTATTATCACTTTGTTGATATGCTCTGTCCACTGAAGTTTATTAACTATCCTAAGTGTTTGTAAACTTCGACTTCTTTTAGTAAGTTATTGTTTATATATAATTGTATTGTCCGATTTGGTTTGTTTTTGTGCTTTAGCACCATATATACAGTTTTTTCAACATTTAATGCTAGCTCATTCATCAGTAGCCATTGATAGTATTTGTTTAGGTCATTATTCACTGTTTGTTCTGATGTTTCATCAAGACAGTTATTTGAATATACTAGTGCGGCATCATCAGCAAAGGTAAAGTATCTTGCATCCAAACCAGCCATTTTCATTGAGTGGACATACAAAAGATACAGTATACGTCCGTACCAATTTTCAGATCAATCTGTCAACCGGAAGGGGGTTATATACTAAGTTTGACACAAACAAACACACAAACAGGGCAAGCTAAATACAATCGTTTGAAAAATCGCTGATCCAATGTATGTAGCCCACTAAATTTGACCATCACCTCATTTCTTGAACAGACCTTTGTGATTGAATTCCATCAAATGAATGGATTGATGAATGAACCTTCAAAACAATCAAAAACTCGCAGCAATCACTTTACAGATCGTCCTCTTAACACAAGGCCGTAAAGCTTTTTAGCTTATCACTCGGAGTCGGAACTTTTACATCACTTTGAATCCCAACCGGGAGTTACCCAAAACCCACACCGGGAATTACGGATTCCTGTCCGACACTCGATCGGAACAAACGCCGCCAAAAGTGCGGAGTACAAAAACTTTTGACGTTCACAGCAATCGGCGTTTTCCCGCCCGTAACCATGGAAATGTGAGGTCGATTTGCGCAGCGTTTTTCATCGGCCCGACAGCTTTCCCAGATGATCTCCCGTCACACCGTAGCCATCCGCGAAAAGACAGTCAACGTCCGCTGTAGCTCGTCCAAGAACCTCCGTGACTTCAGTTTGAAGTTGTCGTAAATGCGAATGGTTCGAAGTTGAAACTTGCTGGTTTTGTTTCAAGTTGCGCGATGTGAGCTCTAACTGCTATTTTTCTGGCTTCTTCTTGTGAGTATCGCTAGCTTCTTGAAGTCCTTTCTACATATATTTATTTTTCTGAGATTCTCGCCATAGAGTTTATGGAAAGGGTGTCTTTTATTCTCTTACTAAAACTGCTCAAGGGCCTACTTGATGTCGTTGCTTCTCTGTTGCTTCTCAATCTGTTCTTTCAGTTTCAATTTTCAAGAATTTTTTTTTTAATATAATCGGAGATATTCAATCAAAAACTCAACAGGCTCATTATATGCAATAACTTGAATTTCCAGACATGTTTACAGAACACTTGTTTGTGTTTTACTATGAGAGTAAATAAGTTGCTTAATGCGGAATAGGTAGATGCCGAATAGAATTTGGTTTAATAGAAAACAATTACATAAGAAAGAATATTTGAAAATGTATGAATGCAAGAGTATTATAAAAAAATGGTAGCCAGTGAAAATAAGACCCAAAAAAGCAAACATAAAACGTTGTTTTACTGAATTTGAGAGAGTGTTGAAGATACATTCACTTCATTGTCCAGAGAAATAACTTTATTGAGGCCTGTTAAAAAAATAGGGTGAACTTTCATTTTTCTCAAAATTTCTATTTTGAATGAATCGAAGAGGTTTCGTATGAAAGTGTAAAATTATAAAATTATTGCAAAGCGCTTTCGACTTTCGTCATCATTAGTGCTCACCTGAAAGTAAGTAATTCAATTAAAAAGAGAGTTTTGGGAAAATTAAATTATGAACATTTTTTTAGGTTATGAAATTTAGAAAAATTGTTTATGATTACTTACTTGTCAGGCAACAGAGAGTATAAAAAACGAGGACGTAGTACATTTGTAATATTTCATTTATATAAAACAAAATGTGGTTCAGTCAAAGTATTTTATGAAAGAAGGGCAATTTGAGACAGAATACAGAATGTGTCAAGTCAAGTATCATGTTGGAAATAATGGTAGGTACCAACTTGAGGAGTGATCCATTATGGATTTAAAAAAAAATTGTTTTGGAGAAGCCAATATAGAATAAAGTATTATAATAATGAATAATAATTAATATAATTACAATTCATAATAATTTTATGAAGGGAAAAAAATCTCTGTTTAGGTTTACTTGAGTATTTAAGCAGTGACATCATTCAACAATCATGAGCGATGTTCTTGCGAAGAACTTTGCTGCCACACGTTTCATGTTCAAAATTTTCGACATGACATGAACATAACGTTATGCTGACATCCTCAGCCAAAAAAAAATAATCGCTAATCGCCGCGAAATTTGAACATTCGCCTAATTTTTCAAACAGATTTCGTAATGGCATAAACTAAAGGAGTAGATGAACAAAAACACACTTATTTGTATAGACAAATACGTATACAAAATATCGAACAGTAGGTACAGTGGTAAAATTGCCTGATGATCTATGAACACAGTATTTTCTGTGTCTTCTGATTAATGAACAATTATTTCCCTCATATTTCACGTGGTCTAGCTTCACACATTTATTTGACAACTTTTTTTTGTACAACCTTCACATATCCTATTAAAGGGTACGATGTTTAGGTAATAAATGAAATTTACTGATAAACCTGAAAGAAATCTGTGGAGAATATTCAGTTCAGTTAGGCAAGTTTGATGTTTTCGTTTCTAAATATATCGCGAAAATCCATAACAAATATAATTTATATCACGAATTCACTCGACATCAATGACGCTTAGAAAAACAAAACGCAATATTCCCAGTTGAATTGAAAGCTATCTCATCTCCTTTAGTTGTATACAGGGTAAGCTTCGATGAAGTTTTTGTTGTTTTTCTTTTCGTTTTCATATTCTTAGGAGTTTCGACTATGTTTTACTCATCCACAATATTTTTATTCTTACAATATCCAATGAAAGTCTGTAGGTATATTTTGGATTGTTTTCTGAAACGTTAACCACCTAAGAAAGATTGTGGAACGTTATAAACCCCAAAATAAACAGTATAAAAAAATTACATAGTTTTAAATAAGGAATGTCATCAAATTATTTTCTAATTTTGTCTTGTATTGTTACATATCGGTTCTCATAAAAAAATATAACCTCAAACGTTCGTAATGAAATGTGATGTAAAAAAAGTAATATTCCAGTCATTATTTTCTTCATGAGTTTGGGGGCATGTTGATATTAATGACACAGCTTGCCATAATCGTTTATGAATTTATCGAATTTTAATAACGCATTATTATTCCCTTTATGCGCTGCCCAATATCCAATATCCGGCTCATTACTTGTTTAGTACCTCACACAAATGTTCAAGGTGAGCACAGGTTCATTGAATTTCAACTATGAGTCCGAGATTATTGTTTTGTAGAGAGTTCTATTTCTCAATTTGAATTTCTCTAGGTACTTACTTCGGGACTGACTAATCAATTGTTTTTGCTTTTGAGGCGCCTGACTTTCCATTTCTCCCAACTCGCCGTAAAATGATGCAGAGTCATGGTTTCATTGCGTTTTTCATTTTATCTTTTCATAACCTCCTATCCAATAGCCTCTTTTCCTGTACATATGTTTGTACAGGTCCATATATTCTTTAAATTCTGTGATTCAGTGTCTCGCATATACATAAAACATGACAAGCTGTTTCTGTTCCTTAGCCGCATCACTCGCAGCTGAACTTTTCATTCATAACCCTATTTTTTCAGATGGCCCCTAAATGGGCAGTGTACAAGGTATACAGTACTCTGCCATATTGAAACAGGTCTTCACATAGTTTTACAGATAGTCCCAGGCTATCTCTGGTGCCACAGTGACCGTCAATTGTCGTGGAAATCCTAGACCTAACTCCTCTTTTCATCTTGCTGAAAAGAAAGGCTAGGTGAACACCATATACAGAAACTGGCACAAGACTGGCTTCTACTGGCTGACACTGAAAGTCACAGCTTTCTGGGAACGACTTCCGATCTGAAGCATCCAACTGTCAACTACTATATACCATATACAGACCTAATCCCAAACAGGTTCTGGTGTAGGTCTTGAAATCCCTGATCGAGGATGGACCTCTGTAGGGACCTATAGGCTCGTATTCGGAAATCTGCGGCATAGATTTATGTGGAAAGACTGGTAGAAACCAACCTCACACATAAATCAAAGACAGAATTAAATCCTTCACCTTCTGGTGTAGGTTTTTACAGTTCCTGATCGATAATGGACTTGTCTAGGGACCTATGAACTCGTATTCGGAAATCTACGGCATAGATTCCTGTGGAAAGACTGGTAGAAACCAACCTCACACATAAATCAAAGAAATGATTAGATCGTTCAAGTACTGGTGTAGGTCTTTACAATTCCTGATCAGGTATGGACTTGTCTAGGGACCTATGAGCTCGTATTCGGAAATCTGGGGCATAGAGTTGTGTGGAAAGGCTGGTAGAAACCAACCTCACACATGATTCAATAAAAATATCTCCGTTTAGCCATGCAGCTTTGGAAGCACTGAGCTGTCAACGAGCAACATGTAAGTTCGTAGAGAATTGACAAAATAAATTCTCCATGATATGAAGACTCAATAAATTGTATCTGGTCTAGGTTACTAACCATGCTGGCCTGGATGGCAATGTAGCTACTGACCCCTCTGCAAGGAAGGGCGATTTGCGCTTTTATCGGACCAGAACTATTTTAAACATTGCTAAATAAACATTGGACTGTAGATTTCAAGCAAAATTCACCAGGATTTCCAGGTATGTTACCAAAAAATAGTAGTGAGGACCTACGTTGTCTAACAGTCCTACTCACAAGTCACTGTTGTATCAATGGTAGATGACTAAGGATTAAGGACTAACAAGGTCTTACTTTTCAACGTGTGATTCCTAGCATGGTGAACCTAAACGATTGAAGATAAGCATATATTTGGGGTAACAGTGACAATTGACTGGTTGAGATTTTTGGAACAGATACAAAAATATCTGAATTCATCTCAGTAAGAGCTTTGGCAGGCTCTTATAAAGCTTGACATGAGGACTATTGTACATCAAAATAAAACCGTAAAACAGTGTTTCAGCTATTGCTACGTTATCGAATTAATTCGTTAGTCTTTATAAACATAAAATTATTGACAAGTCATGAACTATAATGAAAATATACCGAAATATGGTGAATTCAGTTACATATCAAAAACACACGTCACTCATGTGAAACTTCAGATTCAAAACCCTGCAGACCACGGTAAATAAACCCAAGAAATGACGATCTTTGACTTTCATTACTATTTTCTCCTAACTCTACATCAGTATAAAGAATGGGAAATATATTTCCGATTAGGTTTAAGTGAACATAAAAACTAGAAAACCCTAGAACCTTTTCTAGGTAATGAACTAATTCGAATAGCAGTAAAATGAATGTGAAATCAGTAATTGAATCCATGTCTGAGGGAGCTGGAACAATCTACTTCACTATTATGACTGACGTTTCGCTGACTTCCGAACCGATTCTAACTGAAGTTCATAATCAGGCTTGAACGGAGTACCGAGGCTTCCTTAATGAATGTCTTGAATTCATTCAATTATTATACTCATTAGATTTCAACTTCACCCTTCTAGAACACGAGTGACAGTTGTTCTCATCCCTCATAGGCTTCATTTATGATTCGTGTACGATAATTATCAGGTATTGACAATGCTTTTATGAATCGCTAAACATTCACATCTCAGATAGTGGCACCCATGTGCGTTGATGAATTCATTCAGATCAGTGAAGGATGCAATCAAAATATCCGACGTAGAGGTCTGAAAAAACATTTTTTCATACATAAAAAAAGGGGAAATACTTAATTTTTGCCGGTTCTTTTAATTTTGAACCGATCAATTTCCAAAAAATTTTCACACACAATTCACAAGACAGAAATTATTCGACAAGAATGTGTTTTTAATATTTAGATCCGATGGTTTTTATCTGAGAGGAATTTATTTTTTTAATTTTTCTGAAAACGTATCACCATCAATTCAATTCAAACTCGGTTCCCATAAAAAATTGGGGAAGGCACCCTCTCTTAGAGTGAAAATTTAAGGATTTGAGAAAATCAGTGTAAACTGGAAAACAATAACAAAAAGCTGCTTGTCGCGTTATCGGATCGGCTAATAATTCACAACACAACAAAGTTTTTGTTTCGGGGTTGAAATTAGATGATTTTAATGTATTTCCACGTGTTAAAACCGAAAGTGACCATAAAAATTATATATTAGCTCTTGTTTTCAAGATATAGTATCATTATATTATATATATGTATATTGAGTTTTCAACAAATGAAATATTTCATCACCAACAGTTGGTACACATGTTTGTTTACATAACACCCCTCTCATCAGCTGTTCTTAAGTAGTAAACATAACCTATGTGAGTTTGTCAATTGTACGAACGTGGTTGCTATTGAAATTATCGTGTGAAGTTGATTTTTAAATTAATTTAAGTGCTGATCTGAAATGCCTCGAAAGTGTGTGAATTCTGTCGATAGCTTTTGCTATATATGTGGTGAAATAACATTTAAGGCTCAGAAACGTAAAATGACACCTATGACATTATTTTGGTGTGAAAGTTGGGGACCAAGATAAATCATGGGCTCCTCATATATGTTGTAATTCTTGTTCCGTCATATTGCGAGAGTGGCTGAAAAATAAAAACCGGGCAATGGCTTTTGCAGTACCTATGGTTTGGCGTGAGCCTACCAATCATACAGACGACTGTTATTTCTGCTTAACTCCTCCCATTAAGCAAGGTTTATCTATGAAGAAAAGAGGAACGGTTAAATACCCTAATCTCCCATCTGCTCTTCGGCCTGTACCACACTCAGACAATTTGCCAGTCCCTTCTCCACCCCAAAACTATGAAATTTTAGAGGAAGGTGATGAAGACTGTTTAGAAGGAGCAACCCATCCTTCTACATCCTATGACCCTGATTTTGAGGTAAGCGATAGGTCTAGTGATCCGCACAGAATTAGTCAAGCAGAGTTGAGTGAGAGATCTTCGCTTGTCTAAGGAAAAGGCTGAGCTGTTAGGGTCAAGACTACAACAGTGGAATCTTCTATAACATGATGTGAAAATATCTCAGTACAGACAGCGTCAAAAAGATTTGCTTCCTTTTTTTGAGAAAAAAGAAAACCTCGTAGTTTGTTCTGATGTTAATGGTTTGATGGACTGCTTGAATTTGTCTATAAACAGTCTCCATCTGAATGGAGACTGTTTATAGACTCTTCAAAACTAAGCTTAAAAGCTGTACTTCTGCATAATGGAAATCAGCTACCCTCTATTCCTATAGGTCATGCAGTTCACATGAAGGAAACGTATATAAATATGAAAACACTTCTCCAATCAATCAAATATGAACAACACAAGTGGCACATCTGTGGTGATCTGAAAGTCATTGCTATACTCTTAGGAATGCAATTAGGGTTCACCAAGTACTGTTGTTTTTTGTGTCTGTGGGACAGTCGGGATAGAAAATCTCACTATAAAAAAATGAACTGGCCTACACGAGACCTAAACCCTAATGAGAAAAATGTAGTTTACGAGCCTCTTGTAGATCCTAAGCATGTTCTCCTTCCCCCATTACATATTAAGTTGGGACTAATGAAAAACTTTGTGAAGGCCATGGACCAGGAAGGACAAGCTTTTAAGTACTTGAGAGCAAAGTTTCCCAGGTTGAGTGATGCTAAAGTCAAGGAAGGCATCTTTATTGGGCCTCAAATCCGTGAAATCGTAAATGATCCTGCTTTTGACATGATTTTAACAGGAAATGAAAAAAGAGCCTGGGAAGCCTTTAAGGGGGTTGTACATGGGTTTTTAGGTAACAAAAGAGATGATAACTTCACAGCATTGGTTAAAGAGTTTCTTCAAGCTTACTACCAACTTGGATGCAACATGTCCTTAAAAATTCATTTTCTTCACTCTCATCTTAATTTCTTTCCACAAAACTGTGGAGCTGTGAGTGACGAACATGGAGAAAGATTCCATCAAGACATTGCCTTAATGGAACAGAGATATCAGGGCCGTTGGAATGAAGCAATGCTTGCAGACTACTGCTGGTCTGTGTGTAGGGATGCTCCAGAAGTGTTTTATAAAAGACAAGTTAAACGACAGCGATCTTACAATGAATCGGATGGACTTAATTGAAATTTGGTGGTACAAACTTCTTTTATTTGTCAAAACACTAAAAATAATGTTTTTTTTATTAATTTTGTACTTAAAATATTCTAAAAGAAACATAACAATATTGTTTTATGTACTTTCACTTTTCACGTATAGTATAACTACTCTTTAAGATTAAGTACTGTGTATCTCAAAAACCAGAGCTAATGAAAATTTTTCATTGTTATTTTCGTTTTTATCACCCCAAAATTAGTAGAAATTGACTAATTTAGTGTAGGAAACATTCAAAAAATATTTTATGTTGTGTTGTGAATCGTACTCGACGTAAGCACTAATGTGCTATTGTGAAGTGTAATAATGTGATCATGCCACGAGGAAGCTGTCTTGAGACGCTTTCGTTTCTTCGCTATGACACTGTCTCTAAACTTTTCTCGGGCTCCGTACTATAAAATCCCGACCCGAATCATAAAATCACAACTATTCGCGCCATACCATCATTCAACCCCATTTCCAATTGAATAGTAGGTCACTGTCAATAATGAATAATCGCAAGCGGGGAATATGACAGGAGACATAGGCCGGCCGGCAATCAAGTTTCCATAATGGATGCGGGCGAGGGCTGTCGAAAGAGGACCGATAACGGGATGTCGGGGTTCGGTGAACATCGAGATCGTTTCCTCTCCAGGATATAGGTTGGGGTTGCTGCATATTAATCTCCTACTCGTGATCAGTCAGTTTAATGATACGTCGGCAATTTACGGGCAAGCTTTCGGAAGATGTTGGAAGCCACCTGGAGCCCTGACTGTTGCCTATTGGATCCGTAACTGGATGTATATTTTTGCCAAAGTTATACAGGGTGATCCTTAATGATATGAGAATCTTCAAAGAGGTCAATTTACATGAATAAATAATGATAATTTGCTATATAAACTATGGTACAAAAATGTCCCGTTACGACAATACGAGATACGAGGTCACAGCATAGGTAACAACCAGCATGGACACTTGGCCATGCCGCCTTTGATGTGGAAAAGTATCTAGACGCCATTTTGGGAATAGATGATAAAAGGGCAGGACTCGCGAAATAGTTTTGGACAGGTTCTCACTCAAATTTTTTTATATCCAAAATGCTCATATAATTTTGATATACCTTACGGAATGAACCCAAATTCAATTGATATAATAATTCTTGTGCAGACATTCTAATTTCAGGCATAGTGATATGCAACTAAAGAATTTTAAAAAATGACTTCAGAAAATACATACAAAACACTAACTGTCACGAAAGAAAATGAGTGCACAAATTGATTTTCAATGGCATTACACATATACAGAGTGTAAAACCCAAATAGAATAAATTCGATAATTCGATAATTTCGAATACTGTAACTGTCACAGATACCACACCAAGTGAATAGTTCATACACTGAACTTACCAACAAATTAGATTTTTGATGGAAAGTACATTAAAATAATTTTCTGGGTATAATTGAGAGGCGGATAACTCATTTGAAAAAGTAAGATTTGATTTACTTCGTCTAATGAAAAATATATTTCTCTCACAGCACCTTCTGTGAAAAGCATTATTTGAGAGATTATATCCTACAGGAATTAAGACAATGAAGTGAAGTGAAAACAATAAGTATTTCTACAATAGCAATGTTGCTGTTTACAAAAATAATAGGTAGGCTCTATGAAAACAGATATTAAGTGGAGAATGTTCTTCCCTCTCTTGGTCCTTCGGAAACATGAAAAACATAAAATTCACGATACGCCCAGAACACATGTAACATATACGTCCTAACAAGAGCAAAGTCAAAAGCAGAATGAGAAAGTCTGTCACTTCCCAAAATGGCGGACTAATCAACGCGATAGATATGCGCGAAGTTCTCCCGCCAAGATTGTTACCTATGCTGTGACGAGGTGTTGAAGTTCTAAGGAAAGTGATCTTCTTTTTAGTTCGCTGGCCTCAGCAACCAGGGCTATCCGGGCAGTATATTTTCGTCACATTTAGTAAGCAGTGACAGTTACTAAAAATTTATATTTTTCAATAAAAATTAGTTTTTAACAGTGCCATTAATACGGGACCTGTCTTTGATATTTTTGAGGAAATGGAAGATCTAACTTCATATCCCTACTCTTTTCGATGAAGAGTCCCGACACCTTAATAAATGTCTTAGGTCTTAGTGGTATATTATCTTTATGGATTTTTGGCATATAGACGTGGCATGTAGATTCGTTTTTCTCGACTGAGTCTTTTATATGTCCCTGGAGCATCTATCATATGACCATCATCTTAATCACTCATTGATGAAAAAAATAACTTAGTAGTTCAATACAAATTCCGGTGTGACGCTATGAAAAATGATCACAACAATTTTTATAAGTCATTTGGTGTTGGACTCTAGTAAAAGTGGCAAATTCAAGTATATATAAAAAGAAAAATCTGCTTCAGCAGTAGCACCTGTAAATAGTATTTGCGATAAACGAAATAGTAAAAACATCCGCCTACGCTGAGAGGCTGTAGAATAGTCAGCTGACGCATGACTGACGGTCACTTCACGGTCAGCACTTGGCTATATATTCACCAACACATTTCAGTGTAATGATCCGCAATTATTTGAAAATTATTTACCAAATCGTTGAATTGGCCGGGCCACCGAGGCCTCCAGACCTTGAAATACGTATGAAAATCCGTTCAGACAGCCAGACAGGGAACTTTAGTTTATAATTTCTATAAGTTTATATATAATATCAACTAAATACAACAAATGCCCCACAATGCTAGATGCCATGCAGACGGTTCTCCGTCAATCCCCTCACGCCAAATACAGGACCTGGGGACGAGAGATGAACACAGCGTTTCCAGTTTCAGTGTGATGACATTCAATCCGGACCCAGTTAACGCTGTCAGGCAACAAAAATCTTCCATTCTGCGTAGAATACACAGACATCAGGGATATAAATTGGTTTCCTAACAAAACATTCCCCGAAAGCATGGGAGGGAAATTAATCATCTGTTACTTTCGGGTCATCTTTGCAAACGCTGATTATATAAATGGCGCGTGGATTCTGCGACAGAACACTAAAGCTGGGCCATTAATTACAGGACATTGTGCGTTGGAAACGCAAGTCACTGATTTATTGAATTACTTTTAGAATAATAGCTTTAGGAGAATGGTAATCCGATAAACTCTTGAATTACTCCTCAGATTGAAGTATTATGAGCAATAATGCCTTCCTGGGATTGAAACAATAAGGAATCAGTTGGTTTTATGGAGCTGTAGAAATCGAATGATAGTACCTGAAAAATGAAACATATTGTTGACTTCAATGTATTTGATGTTCAACTGAATATATACTATAACCGTACGAAGTTTTGGGCAAGCATCACTGTTTTCGCTATAGATATATATTCATTCCATTCAATTAGTCAGGTCGATTCTATTACGAATTGGGGCCTGATCCTTTAGGTTCAATGGATATCTCTCGAATACATTTGCCATCAACGCTGGTGTTCCCCATATATCCATATTTTCTCCGACTCTCCTTTTAATGTATCAACGACTTATTGAAAAACAAGAAATCCAGGACATTGGTTTTTCCCATTTTCTTTTTATTGGAGTAATAATTACTATTCTTTCGAATATTTTAGAATTCGGTTTTCAATCAGATACTCCCCTACTAGAGAGGTGATAAATATATAGTTATGCAGAATTTTTGCTCGAAACACTGACTTAGAGGAATTTTCCCAACTTTCTACTAATTTTTGTCCACTTTTTCGCAGGTTACTTTCAACATGTCCGGCGTTAAAATGGAAATAATGGCGGAATGAAAGAAAACCTCTTCATCCTAGTTCTACTCATCTCTACAAATGCAGAAAACCCTCAAGATGACCACTGCAAGAGCAGATTTCTTTCTAACCCAACCGTTCCAACCAGACTGAACCTCATCCCCGCGCAAATAGCCCAAAGTATCCAACAAAACATCAACCAACACCACGGCAATTTTTCCGAAATCTCCAGACAGACCCTCTTGCAACATAACGAAATTCTAGGCGTGATTCTAACCTCAAAATTCCAACACGCCCTCGCCCTTAACGTGTCAAAAAGACTAAAAATATTCCCCAACAGAACCGCAGAAACGGAGAAGTTTTGGACATCCTTGGAGATGGATAAAAGCGGATGGGGGAGAGCCCTCAAGGACTGCGACTTTCTTCACAGTTGGGTTTACGTCTACGTTTCAAAATCTCCTTCTTCCACTGTTGGGTTGTTTTTGAAAATCGATTTGAACCAGTGCGACAAGGAGTTGGGGGAAATCTTCAATGGGAGCCACATATGTCATGAGGAGACGATGGAGGTGAGTACGGTGGCTCAATTATGAGTATTTTGACCCGTTATTTGATCGAAATTAGTAACACCGTACATGACAATGGAACAATTTTTACATTTATGAGTTTACTAGAGACGCATTTCGCTACACAGTAGCTTCCTCAGTCGAACTGGCACAAATAACTATTCTACAATGTATTTTATACAACAGTGTGCGTGAAGGCATTGTCTAAATTATTTTCATAGCTAGGTTGGTACAACTGGCCACTTCATTAAGTGCTCTGTTCATATGTTATGATTTCGAATTATTGTTTTTGCTACTTTAACGTGTATGTTTCTTGGGAAAATAAATCGTTATTACTATTATTGAAACTTGAAACGCAATTAATCTCAAGGGACCTAATACCAAACCTCAGATATGTATCAAAGCAAAGCAGGGACTATCAAAACTAATATTCCCCAGCTGAACGTTTTCCCCATTTCCAGTTAGCCTCGGGCTGAGCCTTAAAAAACTTTCTATCTCGTCCAATATTTGTCTTCCCGAACCGGTATATTACATTCGTGTTTACACACAAACGGCCGTTTTCAATGGTAGCCCAGAACTTCCACAATGGTTAAGATTGAAATGGGGAAATGCTCGTTCTCTGTTCGATGTAAGGATACGTTATTATTGTTGACATCAAAAACAATCGGATTTTTGAAAGATCTTTCACTAATAGATGCACTCTGTGAAATACTTATGTACATGCTGGAAATCGCACGTTAAAAAGTAAGACATCTTTAATACATAACTTCAACTTTCATCTTTTGGTTCATAACAAATCATATTCCAACAGATATTCAACATTCAGCCTGAACTATTGATTTTCAGTGGAGCAATTTATGCATGGAAACCACAGAACATTTAGGTGTTCTGTAACAAATACTTGTAGTTCAATTTCCACTCTGGAAAGTCAACTATTCGTAGTGGAAATGTAAACTGCCTTCACACAAAGGAACAACACTGTCAATTCTGCAAACTTCATAAGTATTATGAATGATTTCTTCATGATTTGAAGTAATTGTTGTTGAGATGAATTACTTGATTATTATGATTTTCGTGTATTCTAGTATAAGCGTATGATTGGTAGATATCGACTGTTTTGTAATTCACATGTGGTATCAATGAAGTGTTAGCAATTTGGAAATGAAATGGAGGAGTGGGCGTTAAAGAAAAAAACATGGCTGTCATACAGGGTGTCTCTTCGTTCAATAAAAAAACATGTACGGGGTGTTTCAAATACGTCAGCGTGGAAAATAATGATATAATAATAATAATAATGAATGAAAAATCGGATGGAAGAAAAAACATGGCCCCGGGCGTTAAAGAAAAAAACATGTCTGCCAACGTAATAGAAAAAAACATCGCAGCCATACAGGGCGTCTCATCGTTGACAACCATTTTGTTTTCTTTAACGCCCGTGGCCATGTTTTTTTCTTTAAAACGATTTTACATTCATTATTATTATTATACTATTATTTTCCACACTGACGTATTTGAGACACCCCGTACATGTTTTTTTCCTAAAAGATGAGACACCCTGTATGACAGCCATGTTTTTTTCTATTACGTTGGCAGACATGTTTTTTTCTTTAACGCCCTTGGCCATGTTTTTTTCTTTAATCCGATTTTTTGTTCATTATTAATATAATACCGTAATTTTTGTAATTCCACTGCGCCCTTATCTACTGAATCTACTCGATGCTCATTCCATCCTTCTATGCGTCGATCACGTCGCACACGTCTCTTTCCCACTCACTACCGTAAGTACGTCCCCTAGGAAATACGCTCCAAAACTCTTGTATCCCATCTACTAGCGACGGACTGTAGCTGCTCATCGTTTTGATGCTCAAACGTGATGACGGGACGACTTAGAGACATAGAGAATTTGTACAAAATTCTCATCTACATCCATCGTTGAAAATGGGAAATCCAACAAGGATATTCCTAATGGTTAATTTTTTAGACGGGTGAAATTCTTAGCGCAACGGATTATCCTT
Organism: Leptinotarsa decemlineata; assembly: GCF_025532065.1. Classification (NCBI taxonomy): domain Eukaryota; kingdom Metazoa; phylum Arthropoda; class Insecta; order Coleoptera; family Chrysomelidae; genus Leptinotarsa; species Leptinotarsa decemlineata. The sequence goes on along the minus strand of NW_027412546.1, from coordinate 375,966 downwards.
CTCACGCCCCGACGACCACTATTACTAGAAACTCCATCACGACCAGCGGCGGCTCGTCAGAGGAGGCAAGGGAGGCTTAGCCTCCCCATAAAATTTGAGGCTATTCATCGCAATAAATTGAAAGATATTGACAAATAATTATGATTATTTTTTTCTAAAAATGCTTGGGTATCATTACTTTACCATTAATTTTTAATATAAATATCAATCACTACGTAGTACATACCGCACTGTATCCTGCATCAATAAAACTCAAACGCACCGCCGATGAACGAATAACGAATAAAGTATCAACCCGAAATAATAAATGCCATACGTTGCAAGGGAGCCAAGCCTCCGACCGCTTTAAAAAACACAGGCTCCACGAGATAGATCCAACCAGCGACGTACGTCCCGATTTGTAATTTCAGCTGCAGAAATTATAGCGTTAGAGGAGGCTTGCCTCCAGTTGGTCTCCGTTAGTGTACGAATGCCTTTGTTTTTTATTCAATTATTCGGACGGGATACTGTGACGGACCGGGACTAAAAAATATTCCGGTAAATCGTTTTAGTGTTTCTTGATAATATTTGTTATTTGTATATAAAAAAGGCAGTATTATATTATTGCAGTGTTTTTGGTAATATTTTTAATGTGTTTTTTTAAGTTTTTTTTTTATTTATTATGGATAAGTTGGACGAAATTAAAAAATCTGACGATAAAGTCGATTGGTTGCTGACAAATAATTTTAAGTCTATATCTTATGATAATAAATTTTACATTATTAAAACTCTGGGAAGGCCTCAATGAAATTTGATTTCAATTAAATCGACGGATAATCAATAATTATCTGATTTAATGGATTTAGTGGATTTAATATTAGTTGGTACGATAAATGCGATTGGTTAACCGGCTCCATTAAACGAGAAAAACTTTTTTGTTGGCCCTGTGTTTTATTTTCCGTACAAACCGAATACCAAACGTGGTCTAAAATAAAATACTCCGATTTAAAAAATGTACCTCGTGTTATGGGGCAAATTTCACAATTTGGCACTTTTTTAAACGGTACAGTTTTTTTGGGCACCTCAAAAACCATCCAAAATGAGCTTATTGTAGACAGTGTGGCATACATTATTAAGGAAAATTTAAGCAAGAAGATTGAAAGTGTCACTTTTTTTGCATGACAAATTGATGAAACTACCGATATTACCTGTACATCACAACTTTCAATCGTTTTTAGATATGTCAAAGATGGTAATGTGGTAGAACCTTTAATGGGTTTTCATGATGTTTCATCTAGACGCACAGATGACGTTTTGTTTAATTTTTTAATTTCGTACGTGTGACACCTATAATTTTCGGCAAAAGTTATTTGCGCAAACCTATGATGTGGCTGCGGTCATGGCCGGCCATTTGAATGGTTTACAAACTAAAATAAAGTCCATAGCTCCTCATACACTTTTTATGCATTGTCATGCCCATGCCCCAATTTTAGTATTAAGCAAAGCGTGCAACAACATAAATATTTTCGCGCCTCCGGCGGGCTTTTCTGTGTGTATATAGTTCATATGACTTAAGCCTCCCCTGTTCTCCAATGCACGAGCCGTCACTGATCACGACATCCCGTTGTAAGCCACCACCCCGGCGTGTTTCATAACGAAATAGACGAAATCTCATTCCGAAAATTTCACGGGCGCCCGACTCCGAAACAAAATTCTAGTAGGAAACTCCTGAAAATCTAATTTCAAACTCGATCTGTCCCATTAGCGAACCCCCACGTCAACGAACGCGACGTCAAACAGATCACAACTCATTTCTCTTTTCTTTTACAGTGTGTCCGCGATGGACCAGGGGACGAGGCGAGGGGAAGGTATCTGTGTATCTGTCGGAAGGGATTTTATCCTGGTCTCGGCTCGAATTTGTCTTCGCCTGGTCTCTATGGAGAAGTCGTCAGGAAGGAGGAGGTAATCGATCTGCCTCGGTGAGTCGTACATTTCATTATAGTCTATTTTCTCGAGCAGCGAAGTAATAAATCATTTTCAAGTAGCTGTTCCATGGGCGTACATAAGTGAAAAAATTTAGTATTCACTTCAAACATTCAATGTTGTTGTATGAGAATACTTATACCTAAATTTAGTTCGTTTTTCAAATGAATAATAAAACTTCAAAATTAACATGGGGCGTTAACATATTTGTATCTCTTTCGGTACCAAGAAAACGAAAGAGGAATAATGCAATACAGGGTGTTCCTTAAACACATGCTAATATTCAAGGGGGTAATTCTTAGACCCATTTTAAGAAAAAACTTCCTATGGACGTATGTCCTAAACGCCTTAACTTTTGAGATACAGGGTGGCAGTTTTCAAAAAGAATCAGTTTTTTAATAATAACTGAGGTAATTTTGTAGACATCTTTGGCATATTTGGTACATATGTTCCATGCCTCAAGGTGCATTTTCTGATGTACACAAATTTGTATTTTTTCAAACAGTGGCATCCCTACGGGTTTCGCATTGAATATTTTTGGGGAAAAAATACTACGCCAATGCTTTCTTTTCAAAATACAGAGAATTCGTTTTGTATAGGTATGGTGGTTACGCTGTTTTTTCTGCTTTTAATCTTCAAAATAAATTACATATCGACAAACTCCATTTTTCCAAGAGGTGCAGTAAATAAATTCTGCTACACGTCATTTATTCCAGGATAACTAAATTTATGTTTTCAAAAATTATTAAGCGGTGCTGCGTTATGACGTAATTTTAATTGAGAACAGTGCATCTGACAACAAACAAATACCTTTTAGATCCTCAATTATTTTGCAACAAATCTGTTGCTTTCAGTCGATGCACGATACCGCATCAGATTTTTAAGGAACTTATCCTTAAGTAAAGCGATTTTTAATTTTTTGAGCGAAAACCATGCGTCGGACAAAGAAAATCCAGCAAATCAAATGTGCTCAAAAATGTATGGAGATTTTAAAAATAATTTTTAATTCAAGATAAAGCAGTGGCGTAGTATTTTTCTCGCCAAAAATATACATGTCAAAACTCGTACGTACGCCACTGGCAGAGAAAATTAAGAAAATTGTACATCAGAAAATGCGCCTTGAGGCATGGAACATATGTATCAAATATGCCAGAAATGTCTACAAAATTATCTCAGTTATTATTAAAAAACTAATTATTTTTGAAAACTTTGCCACCCTGTATCTCAAAAGTTAAGGCGTTTAGGACATACGTCCATAGGACGTTTTTTTCTCAAAATGGGTCTAAGAATTATCTCCTTAAATATTAGCATGTGTTTAAGGAACACCCTGTATATGTCAAACTGTATACCCCGATCAGAATCTACAGTTCATTCAGACTCCAATTCCCATTGGCATTCAACGAAAAGTAAACAGTAGCTTCGACTGAGTTTATTCTCCCATCATCGAGCAATATTTCTGGATGGATACATTCACCCTCGTTTCCATTTCCATGAATAACGTTATTATTCGATAGTAAAAAAGCCAACCGATATAATAGAATCGACGAAGGATCAATAACGAAATATGGGGCCTTATTGAAACAGGGATATTGCCAACGAGTTCCTGCGAATGGCCTTTGTGAATTCAGACAAATCAGGGTGTAATCTTATGAATAATGGATTATACGCGCTCCGAACCGGATCCGGTCCTGCAACGCCGGAATAAATATTGCAGGATTTTTCTCGAGGGGTCGTAGAAATGGGGATTGAAGCAGGAAATATTTGGGAATCGCGCGCGTTTTTGCGAGAATTTTTGTGTTGCAAACTTTATGAAGCTAATTCTATTCCACATATCATTCTAACAGTTATATCGCCAACAGCATAGGCAGGAAGGATCCTTCACTGACACCTGTTGGATGTAATCTAACGCCCTCCATGTTATCATCCAGGAGAGTAGTTGTTTTCTCATAGATGTCAGTTCAAAAATAACAACAACAAATTCAATTGGCACACTTCCTTTCTCTCTATTCCTTAACGGACGTTGCTTTCCACACGGTCGCATTCGACCAAGCTCCTCCTGTTAATAATCAACAGGACTTTCGTTGTGGACGCAACGGTTTTGCTTCACGCAATGCTGCCACCACATTTACTTTCTCATACTTTTTTGTTTGGAAAAACCAATGAATATAAAAGTCACCTCTTCATCAAGATACCTGCTGGGTATTTTTCACATTAGCATACAATTCACATTTTTGAAAGTTGTCATAGAATTGAAGACCTCGTCGAATCCGTCAATATCCGGCCTGGTTACTGTCGTAAAGGGTCGTCAGCCCTCTCAATTTGTCTTTCATTTCGATATTTATGCAATGGGGAATGTTCCTCGATTTGGGTTATTACAGCAAATGCAAGTTTGAACAAAATAAAGTCGAGTTTAATTCATGAGTTTTTCAAATTCACTTCGAAAAGTATTCAATTTGATGTTTCAAATGTTGGGTTTTAATTTTCAAAGGGATTTGTTTCTAATTCACATATGGACAACAGCGCCTATTGAAAGTTGAAATAATTCAAACGTACCTAGATAGTCTACTTCAAAAAAGGAAAATCATCTTTATAAATCAACAATTAAGGCAAAATATAAATTATAGTTCAATACCACCTCCACAAGCCACATAAACAACAGTTGTTTTGTTATTTATTTATATAGGGGAATATAGGTTAGGTGTCATATGTCACGGAATGTCTCGGAACTCGGAACATAAGTAAACAGAACAGCACGCCTCTGAAATATGTCATCTTTGTTTGTGTCATACAGGTAACAGATTTTTGAGTATTTAAATATTTTTTTAAAGAAAAAGGTTGAAATGATTAGTTTAAAATGCGTTTTTTAGAGGTCTTTTATGAAAACTACTTGATTTTCGTCAGGAGGAACATTCCCCATTGTAACATTGTTTATTCTAACTATACCTCACTTTTGTCGTCCACTCTGACCACAACATTCACATGCCATCTTTGAGGGCGGTCGTTATCGACACAACCACAGTTAATCTCCTATGTTTAAATTATCTCTGTCTCACAATTATCTCTGATCAATTAATCTGCGTCACTTTCCGGTACCTGTGCCGAGAAGTGGCAGAGCTTTACCATGAATAATCGGATCTCATCTCATCTCATCTGTGATTATTTTCATCCCGTAAATGTTCAATACACTCATTTATTATTTTTTTTTCGATATTATCGAAACGTTACTAGAGCCAGTTTGTTCAGCTTTTCGAAAGAATCGACAAAATTAGAATCGTGAAATTAGAAACAGCTTTCGGCAAAGCTTTTCTGACAGCAGCGGCCAATAGTGAGCGAGGGTGTAAATTCAAAATTCCCGTGTTCGTCCAACCATATAGGGGTCAACAATGAATGGGGATCGGTAAACACATTAGCAGCGTGCTGTCATCCATTCGGCATGATAAATGAACAGCCACAATCGCGAACGTGGAATACAGAATTTGATGGATGTAACTTGGCGACATACAAAAAATCATTCAAACACATAAATTCTGATGTAATTTATATATTGAATAAATATGTGGCAAACAATGTGAAGGAGGAATTCTTCAATTGTCTGGGTTTATAGGCCTCCTTCATTATGATTCATGTGCAAGTAACAAAGCTATAACGCTTCTTAGCTTCAGAGGACTCTTCGGTAATCTTGGATCCCTTTACCTTTGATGTTCCTTCCGAAACGAATAGCTGAAGTCTCATTTGATACTTTGTAATCGATTTCCTAAAGGAGGGTCTTTTATTAAGCGTTTCCTTTCTTTAAATTCAAATGGAACATCGAAATTGTTTTTTCGTTTGAAAGACCTATTGATACCATTATGTGTTGGTATCCACGTTGGTGTCCAAATCATCCAATTCAAGACGAAAGAAGTGGGTGATTATCAACCTATAGGTCTCACCGTTGACAGTGATGGCTCGGCCAACGTCGTTCTCAAAGAAATATGGACTGATGATGCTGCCAGCCCAAAATCCACACCCAACAGTGACTTTTCGGGATACATTGGACGCTCTTGGATCTCATGTGGATTGGTATCATCCCAAATTCGACAAGTTTGTCAGTTGCCAAACTGGCTGAATGGGCTCTACAGTCCATTCAGTGAACTCACGTCGTTGTCTATGGTCGTTTACCTTCAGTTCCTGTTTCAATTGGACTTTTTAAGGGTGCTGGCCCAAGTCACGACGCAAAATTAACCAAGTTGTGGTCTGCGAAAGGCCGAGTTCTTGTAAGCGAAATAGACTGCCTCAGATTCTCCTGCACACTCTCACAAACTGCGGCGATGTTTTCGGCAGATCTTCAATACACGTATGGGTGTTGGTTGATCGTTTACTCAACCAGTAGACTCAAATTCATCCACCACATTGCGAATAGTCCTGTCGGTAGAATTCCTATTTTGATAAAACAATTTTATTGTTTGCACATGTTTTTAAAGGTTATATCCGTCCATGGTGAATAAATGACAACTAATTTGACAGTTGAAGCTCCAACAAGATGGCCTTTATCAATTGTCAAAGTTCGGGCATCCCTGTTGAAAGACCCTACTCTTGTATATAATCCAGTGTTTAGTATTACTACAGATGAGGCTAAGATGTTAGCAAAACGCGTCTATATTTTTTTTTTGTGAAAATGGTCAGTCCATAAATCTTTATATTCTCACATTGATGTCACAGTAACGTCTCCTCTAGTAAATACTTCCATTATTGTCCATTAATTGCGATTTTATGAGTTTGTTTTGTTTTTCCCAACTGGAAATTTAATTCTTTTGAAATTCTCCACAATAACTTCCCGCCTATCATTGGATTCATACTTTGTTCTTCTTTCAAGGCTCCCATTATTTTGTCGAGGGTCGGTATTACTTCCTCAAAATTAAACGAACGAACTGTTCTTTCGAACTTTCGAACTTTCTTTGGATTCAATGCTCTTTTTACCCTTCTTGGTCATGTTTTTTCTGTAGAAAACTATGATGCACCTCTGGCAGTTTCAAAAAAATGAGTTCAATTGATAATCTCCAGCTATTTTCATTGTACCACCGGTATTTCATCTGAAAATCCTCACATTCTACCAGGCAACCGCCTCCAAATGTCATATCTAATCGGGAACAACTGGCAACTTCCCGAGACATTCCAGAAGTTGGTCATGCCGCTCTGCAGCACTCCGGATATTAAAATTCCACCATTTACCCTTCATATCATTGTTTCAGATGTGTGCCTTGTCCCGAGGGGTGTCGACTCTGTGAGCCTTCCGGCATTTGCACGGCGCGAAAAGACGTCTACTTGAAAACCGCCGTCCTGTGTATACAACTGGCGAGTATGGCAATCACCCTCATCTTGGCGCTCGTTGTCTTCAAGCAGCGGAAAACTAAAGTAAACGCTTTTGTTGATACGTTTAATCAGTCTGTGTGGTACAGTGAGAAGGGAAAATTATACGGCAAATGTTTCAGGGTGTTGAAGTAATATAATGGTTCGCTAAGAGCTAGCTAACTTGGGGCATGTCTACCAACATGTATTGCAAAATTCTTAACATAACAAGAAGCGAACAAAAGTTGAACGATGAAGTATTTTATTATCTATGTATAAATCACTCTCACTTTACTGGATACACCAGAGGAGCTGCAACTACCTTTTAGACATTTTATTGACTGTGGAGTAGAGTAGAGCATTCATCTATGATAAGTCACAAAGCTTTAAAAGCAATATGTAAAACAACAGGAGAGTGGTATATTTTCATTAAAGATTGACTTTCTACTTCTCCATCTTTATAAAAAAAATGTGGGAATCTTCCAAACAAAGAAAGCAATCGATTACAAAATAAACTCTACACACAATATAGTAAATTGTTAAAATTTTACTTACATGGAACACTGTCAACCTCACTGGCGGATATTAGATGTTTCGGTATAAGACACTTGCCTTATCGTCTCTAACTGTACGAAGTCTGTTGAAAAAAATGTGAACGTTCCATTATGTAAATCAAGAATAAACATTTCAGGCCATTGCTTCAGGAATGTGGACTATATTGGAAACGATTCTGCTGGGAATATTCATTCTCTATGCAACGGTAAGTATATAATTTTCATCATGTTATCTGTATCACACATTGTTTCAGTTGATTTAATTTGCCACTCTATTTATATCTCTTCTATTAATGAAATTTTCTTCAAACCCAGTCGCGATACTTGTCATACGTCAATCGATTTGGTCAATTTCAAAGGTCATATTCCTTTCTCTGCCAGTACCTCTCTCATAGTCATTTAATTTTTTTCCTGATACAAAGTAATGCCATCGAAATTGTTTGTAGGAAATCTTTATGATTGTGTGCCTCTTGAAGGACAACATTTTATACATTTATTTAAAGTATGAAGTGAGTTTAATTGCTTATTGAAAGGTAATGCCTCGTTAATCTTTGGCTCGCCCTAGTTTCCACTTTTTGGGGTTGTCGTTCCTAAGAGTTTTGAAGTGAAATCATTTTATTTTCTGCATTTTGTACGTACGTAATATATGTTTTTCAAAGCTCCGTAGCTTCTTAACGAGTACACAGATATTTAAAAGGAAAGCAACGATAAATAGGGATAGAAAACCCCTTCCAAACTTGTCTACAACTCCATTCTCATCCCCAAGTTCAACACATTGGCGGATAATACTCCCGGGTTGACGCGCATTCGGAAATATGCAAATTGGTACGGTTTTTGCGGCACCAGTCATTTGAAGTGTTTAGCTGCTGTTGCAATGTAGGAGTACAGTCATATATATCGATACCAGAGGTGTTCAACTCCAAATCATCTGCAAACATTGATCTGTTGCTGTATAATGTGTTGCATTAATCATTTATGAAAAGTAATGGAACAAGATTAGATACTTGAGGGACTGCACTAGTGGCAGAATAAGTATTTGAAGAGAAACCATTACAGTATACATACTGCTTCCTTTGATATGATTTCAAAAGATGAATATAGATTTCATTGTAACCTACAACAGAAAGTTTGTGAATGAGGATCGCATGACTAATATAATCGAACGCTTTAGAGAAGCCCCTTACTGGTTTCACTTTAAAACTGATCCAAATCAGCAAAATTACTGATTGTGACAAAATGGCTAAAACCCACCTTGTGACTACGTTACGTGAAGGACGCCATCGTCATCTATAAACGTGGAAGGGACGTTCTGAACCTTTTCCTAGACCACTTGAACGCTCTCAACACCTCAGCATCAAGTTCAACTAACCCACAAAGTGTATCGAATACCCACGCACACGGATAGATACCTGCACTCACTGTCAAACCGAACGAGATCGAAGAATATGTGAATCAGAGTATTTCGAGAAAGAACTGTAACGGCCTTCAAACCCGAAAAATAGTGACCGGTGAATGCGATTGTACATAATCACCTTCAAGAGCTTTGTAAAGTTGCAGCGAACTGAAATCGGCCTATTAGTTACTAATAACGTTACGATCCTGCGCTTTATGAATTGGAAAAACTTTAGAATTTTCCCAAGTTTCTGGAATTGTCACATTTCCTCCTCGTTGAATAATGAACTATTTCATCACCTCGAGAATTCTAAATTCCTGGAAATTACGTAACGATATTGCGACACGACTTCCTTCTCCGAGAAATTACTACTTAGACTAATTGCTTCGAACTTGTTAAGTAACCCCGAACGGCAAATCATCTCCCGATCGATGTCAAGAAGGAACTTTTAATATCGTTGAGTGTTTTTTGTTTTTATAATTCCTCTTCGCCGCACAGAGCGCGGAGGAAGTTTTCTCGCTTGTTAAGCAAATTTGAAGTTCGGGGGAACTTTCGAGACGGGGTGTTTAACTTTACGGAATGCACAACTTCAACTTTTGCAGTTATCGGGCGAGATGATCTTGGAGTTTTTGTGTTGTTTATGCTTTAACTCGTCAGATACAAGATTTAAAAAAACAGTCACAGTTGAGGAGGAACTTCCACCTACATAAGAGTAATTGGAAATTCTCAGACTCTTTTAAAATGTCGATTAGAATCACTTTTTTAGCTACATAACCTATATAAATACCCATCTCACTGAACTTTAAGAAGATAGTTTGTGTGTTGGACCCAAGTAGAACAGCTCTAAGGCAATTCCTCCCACACCATATGATTCTATTATTGACAACAGATCGGAATAAAATCAGAGTCGAAGGCCTAAGAGAGGTTGTCTATTGTATAAGTAACATTTTTTCTTCTCTTCTTTCAGTTATATTCTAATTGGATATTAGAGGTCAAAAAAAATTGAGGAAGCCTCTAAACATCTCGTTCACCTCCCTCAGTAGCTTGAAAATGCTACCGCTGAACATCTTAGCAGGATTGTCAGTGCTTGCAACAAATGCTGTGCTGTTGTGCTGATGCACGACTGGGTTGAACTATTCGATTTCAGATTGCAAATGGGATTCCAAACTGCAACGAATGGTTATTGCTCCTCTATTCAGTTGTCACACTGAAATACCTTTTAAATCCCTAGTTTCATTGGAAAAAATTGAAAAAAATGATTCCTCGATTATCTTCATCCGTGTTTTCAAATGAGGTGGAGTATTTCCTTGGTGAAAATTTGCATAATGATTATTAGATTATTTTTCAGCCCCACATTGGGCGCCAAAATTTTAGAGGACTCGCTTGGATTGCGTTGTTATTTTCAATATTAAGAAATAAATGAGATATCTCAATATCAAGCAAGTTTGTGCCCTCTCAAAACGATGTTTTTCCTCATAATTTTTTATTTTAACACTATTCAACTCGATAACAGATTCGAAACTAACAAACTCAAGCTCAATCATTCTCTTTCAGGTCGTGGTGAAATTTTTCGAACCGTCAGTATTACAGTGTCTGCTGGAGCCCTGGTTTCGCGAGGTTGGCTTCGTCATCTGCTACGGGGCCATCATCCTGAAACTCTACAGACACTTGATCGAATTCCGCACAAGGAAAGCTCACAGATGGGTTGTTAAAGACACGGACCTCCTCAAATACCTGCTTATCATGGTCATGTCGGTAAGTCTCGGAACTAGTTATCGAAGTTACGGGGTTATTATATAGGAGAGAAGTTGAGGAGCTAGTTCTAATTGTTGGACCCGTAGCTGCAGTCGAAGTTTATATTAGATCAGATAGATGATTCAATTACGTGGGAAACTCCGAGATATTCCTTTAAATGGCAGTTTGGTTTTCCTCTTGTTGTTGGAAGTTTCGATTCGATCAATAAAGCATTAGTTGGAATTGAATATTAGTTTCAACACGACACGGTTGGTCATGCTAAACTTATGGCGGTACTCGAAAATGTTGGAACTCGGGGTATTGCTCATAACTTCCTAGTATTAAAAAACAGTGTGTTCACATAAATGGAACCGTAAATGATTGCCATCCAATCAAATATGGGTTGCCACAAGGTACGGTCCTAGGACCACCACATGATTAGACAATTCTGAGAAGAACCATCGAGGGTTTTTTCATCAGAAAGTACTGAAAATTCTTTTCATACGAATTTTGTCCGACTTTCATCTATTGTTCACTGTATCTTCATCATTAACCTCTATCTTTCCTTTTTTTTTCAGGTACTAGGCTACATGGCTGCCTACACCTCTATAACCCTGAACTTCATGCAAGAGAACTACAGTTTGCTTTACATGGGACAGACGGTAGATGGGGAAAGGTTTCAGGCCTGTAAGTATCTGTGGTGGGACTACGTAACCGAAACAGGTGAAATCATCATTCTGATATTCGGGATCCATCTTAGTTATGCGAGCAGGAACGCCAGAACCCAGTATCAGGTGAGTATATTTTGACACTCAATTGTTGGGTAGTACAGGGTATCCGGTAAATGCCAATCTTGGAATCGCAGTCCCCGCCTGTGAGGCTTCTTTGATGGTGTTTCTTGATCTGAAGCAAGTTCTGATGTTATACTTGGATCCAATTCTTCTCAATCAACTGACGTAGGGAAGGACAAGCACTGGTTGTGACGGCTTCTATTCTCTGCGTGGCTCTTAATGTCTTCTAGCCAAAGTCTGTGCCACCATCACTTTGTATATATTTTTTATGATGAAACCTAGTTTTTTCTGAAGATTTCCTTTCGTAGAACAGAGTTTGAAAGCACGATCCACTAAAGTCTTGATGGTAGATTTATGGCAATTCGTTGTGGACTTCCTTCTCCATTGTGGAAGTGATGGAAAGTTTTACGCTGTTGAGATGCTTCAGAAAGGTGTCTAGTTCTATATTCTCATGGTTCCATATTGAGAAGGTCTCGTCAACGCATCTCAACCAGACTCGAGGCTTCTTATGTGCTCTCTTTCAATTGCCAGAGTTTCAAACCACTCCATATATATACACACATCGGAAAAGTCTAGGGATATTTTTATAACATACTAAATATCACAAAAATAAATGCATGAGGTCGTTTAATTTCGATTAAATTGGTACACTCGACCACCCTGTAGATTTCTATGGGTTGAACAAAGCCTGCAAAAACGTTAACTAATCTTTTATCAAGTTTTTTACAAACTGTAGGTTTTCGGCTAAAATGAATAATCTGAAAGTGTCGAGTTTGTACATTCTATGCAGTTCTTGCTCAGCAATTAAACTGGAAATATTGTGCTTTAACATGGAACGCCATCACTTACCATTGGCTGAGATGAATAGAGCTGTAGAGCTTCTTCAAGGTGGCATGCGACAAAATGATGTAGCTGTTCGTTTGGGGGTCTCCCAAAGTGTTATCAGTCGATTGTGGCGGCGTTTCCGTGAAACTGGCAGTCCAGCCGAACAACATCCAGGGCGAGGACGCGCTACAACTGCAGTTCAAGACCGATTTTTGGTCTTAACCGCAAGAAGACAACCGACAATCACAGCACCTGAGTTGGTTAACGTGTTGCAGCAGACGCACCAGGTAACCATTGGTCGTGATACTGTCAGAAATCGACTGCATGAAGCAGATCTCCACAACAGAAGGCCACTTAGATGTCCACCTTTGTCGAGAGGCAATCGCGGTAGAAGATTAGAGTGGTGTCAAGAACATCAAAACTGGGATGCAAATGATTGGGCCACAGTTTTGTTTACAGACGAATCCAGATTTGGATTTCATCCAGATTCTCGTCGAGTAAGACTGTGGAGACGACCTGGAAATAATGAACGTTTGAGACACGTCCAGGAAGTCCACACATACAAAGGTGGTACAGTAATGCTATGGGGCGGAATCATGATCGGCGGCAGAACCGATCTCGTTTTTCCAAATCGCTCCCTCACAGCTCGACAGTACCTCGACACCATTCTTCTACCTATCGTCCGTCCGTTTGCTGGTGCTGTTGGTGAAAACTTCCACCTAATGCACGATAATGCTCGTCCACATGTCGCGCGTCTAGTGACTGACTGGCTCACCAACGAAGGAGTTGATGTATTGCCATGGCCAGCACAATCACCGGACCTGAATCCCATCAAGCATGTGTGGGACATGCTTCAACGAAGAATTACTCCGCATATGGGGAACATTCACACAACGTTTCAATTGAGAGAGCTTTTAATCGCTGAATGGGCAAATGTACCTCAACAAGACATTGACAATCTCATTTTGTCGATGCACGATAGATGTAGGGCCGTAATAAACCAGCGTGGAGGCCATACTTTGTACTGATTCCAATTTTTTTTGTATTATGATTTTTTTTCGGGGTGCCAAAGAAGAGCCATATTTTTTTTTAGTTTTGCTTATATGCGCACTCAGTATTTTTGACCATTTAATAAATTTTGCTGTAAGTTACATTCGTTTAATAATCACCCGTCAACTTTTTTTCCCTAAAGCGATCTAAAAAAAAATTATTACCATTTTTGAAAATATCCCTAGACTTTTCCGATGTGTGTATTAACTATAACTGGTAAACGTGGCGATCCCATTAGCAATCCGTCATCTTGCGTAAAGAATTCGGCCTTCAGTTGGGAATAGCAGTTCTGTGCACAGCATCCTAGTAATTCCATGATTACTTCTATAGGTGAGGTCTTTCTATCTTCCAGATCCTGGTCTTCGGATAGCTTCCAAATATGATTTGAAGTGCTTCTTCGATAGGAATGATGAAACTAATTAATTGATATTGTTCTGTGACTTCGATTGTCGTAGCTGGATCTCTGGATGTTAGCGATGTTAGCGATATTAGCATTGTTGTTTCCATCAATTTTTTATGGAATTTTAGTATATGTATATGTCGATATACATATACTATAAGTATATGTTGATTTTCCATTTCTTCATTTCAAAATCATGTCATAATCACTCAGTGGAAAACCTGCCGAAATATTACCCTACACGGTGCTTGAACATGGTGGATTCAACTATATCGATTTTGAAATGGGCCCGAGTTATTTCAGATGCATTCACTATGAAAACATATCTGAATACGAATTGCTAGACTCTCGTTCCCGTTTTGGAAATCCTCATTACCAGCGTATAATAGAATACAAACAAGACACTGCTTTGCCAACACACCGGAAATTTTGCGGTTGTGCAAACTCAAATTTCGTTTTGTATCACAAGCAAATTATGATAATTACTGTTCTCAGTTTATAAGGAAATTTAACGCGAAGAGACAAGTTCAGAAGAGAGTCTTCAAAGAACGTGCCCCAACAACTCAGGATTGGATTATCTCGACAAAGAAAATATTAATCGAGGGGAGTTCCTAACAGAAAAGTTAACGTTTGTTATTGAATTATGTTCATTATTTATGCGGATCACAAAACTGATATTATTTGTCAAGTTTTTTCAAAAATGTTGGGGGACTATTTATATTTCGGAATCTGGCAATGACGTCAATAGGCAATATGTGGCTATACCATAACAAAGTTTGACATTTTTTAGCATAAACGTTTTGATGTACAAGCGCTATTTGTTTTGTTTACACACAACTTTTGTTGTGGATTATCTCTACATGAACGGGACGTCCCTGAGAACGACGAGGTGGTGACTGACCAACGATTATGGACATACAGGATTGCTTACTAACATATATCGCCACGTTAAACAAGCGCGGAACAGATGTGACGTAACACTGTTGACACTTTTGGTAGCTGCCATAAGACTGTGTGTTATTTTAAGATTTTTTGAGGATTATTTTCAGACAGTATTACATTGTTTTTGTTTATTTTGGTTAAATTTTTATTTAACTATACCAATCAGGTTTCTGAAACATTGAGTTTGTTATTGTGAAAGTCGTATTTTTTTGTGCTTTGGACATTTTTCAAACTGGTGTAACGAGTTGACGGTATATAAGACTCTGTTATTTTCTTCCGTTATGAGGTTTGTTTTTTGCCATTGTGGAATTTCTTTTGTTTTTTGAACATTTTTAAATTAAATTAAGATAAAAATTGGAATTATTCACATTTTTGTAAGTAATAGCAATAATTGTCTAACCATTAAATAACCTTGTAATTTTTAGTTGAAATGCCTGGTCGTATTTGTGTAGTGTCAACTTGCAAAAGCAATCAGTTGACTTTAAAGAAAAGTGGTGTTACTGATGTAATATTCACTCTTTTCCTATTGCTAAAGATATGGTTTCCACAACTTTGCAAAAAGAATTAATTCGTTGCTGCAAAAGAGGGGATAAATTCATTCTTAAAAATGGATTTGTTTGTTCCAAACATTTTACAGAAAATGATTATGAACGAGACCTTGAAAATGAATTGTTAGGGAAAAACTTATTCTACCAATTTACTGCTTAAAATAAATATGTTTTTTTTATAGGTTTGCCTTTGCTTCGTAAATTAAAAAAACTGCAGTACCTAGTGTTAACCTAAATTATCCAACAATTGATAAAGAGAGGGAAGTTTTACAGAATACATGTCGCAATATTAGAGCCTTACAGAAAAAATACAATGAAACTATCAGTATGTTACTTGAATCAAATTTGGATAATTTTAAGCCATCCACATCTCAAAGTTGCTCTTCTTCTCATAATATTGTATCTCCTCAACCTCAAGCTGATCAACAAAATATACATAATTTAAATGGATTTAGAAAATGGACAGGAGTTGTAAAATCCCTTTCAAAAAAAAAATTGAGCAAAAAGGGAAGATTTTCCTTTAAATATTATTTTTGAATTTTGCAAACTGAGAACAATTATCAGAATAAAATATTATAATAACTTAAAGGCCGACGAAAATAGGTCACTCAAAAGAAAAAATTGAAACAATTTTGATAATAGAAAAAAATTGAAAATTAAATAAAATAATACATTAGTCCTTTGAATTTATTTTTCTACATTCATACAAAAAAAAATTATTCAGATATATCTAGTGTATAAAATAGTTCCTTTTTGCTCTAATATAGTATATATAGATCAAGATCTTCAGATGATGTGGTGCTGCAGATTTTTCCGGGTTTTCCTGCAGCTGAAAAAGCAAATGCGCCACTGGAATCAGTGAAGTCGCCCCGGAGCGCCAATTGATTTTTATTGTTGTTTTTATTTTATTTTTATCGTTGTTTTAATAAAATATTAACAGTATATAGTATTAAAATAAATTAAATTGTAGATTTATCAATTTCATGATTTATGGAATAAAGTTCAAGTTAAATTATTCTATCTAAATTTCTCATTTTCTCAATAAAAATGAAAACCGTATCATGTATTTTCTGTCAGATAAATAAAAAAAGTTGTTACACCTATAAACAATTTATTACTTTTATATATTTTTGATTACTAAGCGTTTATTATAAAAGATGGAACAAAAAGTTTAGATAATATTATTATCTAAAACAAAGTTCATTACAAAATTTTTGTGGGAGTTACAGTTTTCACGAAAATAATAAAAAACTGATGAAACTTCTTACTTTTAAAAAGGGCAAAATAGCTCGCCCTATCATCCACAAAAGAAAAATTTTTTCTTAGTATCAATCCATTATAGTAAGTATTTAACCCTATATAAAAATAATATTTTAATAAGGGATTTACATGAATTTTGTTTATTTTAATTTAAAAGTGCAGTACCGAATCAATCCAGAGTCACCACTATTACGTCACGAGATTACATGACGTGTCTAACAAAATCGCAAAAGTAAGCAATCCTGTATGTTCAAAATCGTTGGTGACTGACCGCAAGCCATCTATTAGGTCCATCTTCTCCCCAATTACCGTCAAAGAAGTCGACAAGATAAAGAACATCTGGCCAACCTCCCCCCTGGGGTGGGTGCTATAAGTGTAGATAGAGTGAGAAGGTCACCAAGCAGGCTGCTGACGTTACTTACAGCATAATATACGTGAGAAACATACAGCCACCTGCCTTCAATAAGAAGAGGACGACACTGATCTTCAAGGGGGGAACCCCTCATATCCTAGCAATTGGAGGCCAATAACAGTTGGTTCGGCATTGCAAAGGCTTATGCACAGAGCATTGTCGAACCGCCTGAAGACATCCACGTCCTTGAACGTAAACCAGCGAGGCTTTACGAACGTGGATGGAACGCTAGCCAACTCCATGATTCTGGACACATATTAAAGAGAGGCGAGCTGCTAGAAAGGGATACTGCGTAGTGTCGTTAGACACGAAAGGCGTTTGACACGGTGAGCCATCACTCCGTAATTAGGGTACTTGACAGACTAGAAATCGATCCAGAAACGGTGCAATATATCGCCAGTCTTCTGGCCTCCTCATCAACGACCATAAAGTCTGGTGCACTAGAGAATTATGTGTCCGTCGGGGGGTTGAGCAGGGGGATCCGCTCAGCCCCTTTCTTTTCAACGTGGTTCTGGACGAACTCATAGAGAAACTGAACAACAGGGGTCATGGCAGTGCTTACATCACTGAGGGTGTGATAGTATCCGCCATGGCCTTCGCTGACGATCTAGTTCTTCTGGAAGAAGAGGCTCGCAACATCCATCCCACACTAGCCGTGGTAACGGCTTCTTTACCAGGCGTGGGATGGTTCTATGTATGGCGATGAAGCACCATCAAAAACCACAATCTATCGCTGGTATAGTGAGTACAATCGTGATCGTAGTTCGGTCGCCGACGAATGCCGAGAAGGTCGTCCAAAATCGGTAGTTGTGCCACAAAACATCGAAGCAGTGCGTGAACTAATAATGCAAGATCATCATGTGACATATTGTGAGCTAGAGGCGTCCTTGCACATCAGTTCCACTTCAATACATTCGATTCTGCATAATCACTTAGTTGTGACAAAAATTACTCTCAATGAATACCCCATAATTTATCAGTCGCTTAAAAAAAGGCTCGCGTCAAGTGGTGTAGGGAAATGATTAAATAGTACTATCGACCATGTGGGTATTTCAAGAGGAGCTAAATCTAACAAAAGTTGTTCGTGGGAGGAGTAAAGCGAAGCAAATAGTGGCCTGTTTCTTCTGCCGAATGTCTCTTTCTGCGTGGGTTGCAACAAACCAAACAAGATGATGTTTTCCGTAAAGTGATCCTCTCATTTTATGCCAGTCAAATCTAATTCTGAAAACCCTTAGCTATCACTTCTTATATCATTTGAAAGAATTACAAATAATATCGTATCAATATATTATTCATTATGGTGGATAAAATAGCAACAATCAAATAAAGAACCTTATTTTATTAGATGAAGTCATTTGAAAACAAGTTCAATTTCGTGAATAACGACAAGATAAAATTTCCAGTACGCCTCTGTCATAGACACCATGTCGCAAATCTGGCCCTGAGTCACAGAACACCTGTAGTTAGGGTGTTCTGTGCCTGAGTAATCCGCTTTTCAAGATGGCGTCTTCTCACCGGTAGAACTCTCGCTAATCAGGACCAGGCAAAAACTTCCTTCGTCTACTTCATCCCGAGCACGAAACTCAAGGTCAAAGGTCAAAATATTCGGTTTTTTGATCATTTTTTGGATAGAAACATTCGTAAAATAATTATCCTCATTTCACCACCGGAAAATAACAAAAAAAGTGACTTTACCTAGTCCACAGGTCATTTCCCTTTGTACAAATCACCATAAGTCCCCTACCCCAAAAAATGACCTTGCTCGACAGCACTTCAGAAAGACACAAACGCCATTCTGGAATATTCCCATTCACCTTTAGAAAGTTTCGCAACTTCTCGAACGAAATCAAAGAGCTTTCCGCACAATAACTACCTCTTTCGTCGGGCACAGATTTATGAAACTTCCTGCGAAACTTCAGAGGAACTCTTTGTTCTTTTTGCCTTCCATTGTAGTGATTCGAGGACTAGTTGGCAGTTCAAGAACCTGTCGAGACGTCTTTTACGAAACAGTGTGGCAGAAATAAGGACAGTCGAGATTTTATTCGTTTTAAAGGCATATTGCACTTCAGTTTTATGAAATTTTCAAACGGCTGCGTCATTTCTCTGACGTATCTGACATTCTAATATAGCAGAGGAATTAATTTCAGAATATCATTCATCATCAAGGACAAAACACAAGAACTACAGGAAAATCCTTAAGGAGCTCTCAGAGCGGTGCCTGTGCGAAAGTAGCGATTCACATTGGATTTGAATTGCTGGAGATTAAATCTGTTTGGAAAACGTTCTTAGACAGTTTATTCCACATGAACGCAGTTTTCCAAATGGAAGAGTTCTTAAACAGTGAAGTTCGAGGTGTACTGAGTTGAAACTCAAAACGATAAGCAGCCTTAGTCCGTCGCGTATTTCTGATATGTACTGCTCTTGGTGGAATCAAAAGACACTTTCGTGAAAGTATCTATAGAAGAGAGACAAATCCCTTACCTTTTTCCGATGTTCTAGATCACCGTTTTTCAACGTGTGGGTCGCGACCCCCTGGGGGGTCTCGATGCTTCTGTAGGGGGGTCGCGCAAGGATAAAAACTACCTCAGTAAAAATCATTTTCTAAATTTAAGTGATTTCTTTGCTTGCGAGGTGACAAATGGAATCATACACCTCAAGGCCTCAGTTGTTAATTCCGGGTATTCTGTTTTTCTTTTTAACCAAAAGCTGACTTGAATCCTAAGTGTAACATCCCATCGGCAGTAAACTCCAGCAGATTTTCTTTGAGCTTTGTTAAATTCGCTTCATTTATAGCTACAGTTAAAAATGAATTCATAGCTCCAGCTTTGCTCAGTGTTTCCGATATCTCTTGCCCAGCAAAGTAATAACATAATTCTTCTTTCAAAGTATCTAACACCGTTTTCATACCAGGTATATACTTCTTGATGTTTATATCACATACGACTTCTTCAATTTAAGACTGTGTCGACGAAATTGAATCGAAGTTGTTTTAATTTATAGAGAATGACCACAAGTCAATTTTCTTTGTAAAGCCATGCATTTTGTCTTTTGCAGTGATGACATTTTCCTCTCGCCCTTGAAGACTTTTATTCGAGATATTTGTATGGTCAAAAACATCAGAAAGAACAGCTAATTTCGAACAATTTTGTCAGTAACACCTTAAATGTAGGAAAGGAAAGGTATGTGGGGAACTTTGTTGTCTTTTGGATCTCTGGGACAGGATGGAGAAGTTTATTGACGTCGGATGGATCTGTCAATTTGATGGTTTGTGAATCCATTTTGAAAAAGAGCTCTCTTGAGTTGAGCTCTTGTGGTTTGTTGTGGAGGTCTGTGAGGTTGATAGATCTGTGGATTAGAGAATGCAAAACATAGTTGGTTTGTGCTGGATACTGGTGGGAGTTTGCGTTGAGGTATCTGTTTGTGCGTGTTGGTTTCCTGTAGACCGTGTGGGTGAAGGAGTTATTGAATTTTGTGATGGGACATCTAGGGATGGAAAAGAGTTGGTTCAATTTCCATTATGCAATTTATATTTGGCTGGAGGTCGTTGAGGTGATCAAGGAAATTATGGAGAGTTTCAGAGCCAAGGAGCCATATGACGAAAACGTCATCTACGTATCTGAACCAGCAAGAGGGTTTGTGATCGAACGTGTCAACAGCCTTGGTTCCGAAGTCTTCTATGGAAAGATTTGCAAGGACTTGTGGAAGAGGAGAACCCACGTGGGCGCCTTTTACTTGTTTGTAAAAGGTACTTTGGATGAGGAAGTATGTGCTGAACATACGGTGACTCATGAGGTTGAGTTCCTTTGGGAATTTGGTATTTTGTTTCGAGAATGTTCAATGTATCTGATATTTGAAGTACCCGAGTTTTACCTATCTAATTAATGTTGGAAATGTGAACCTGAATTCGAGAATAAATCAATAAACATTAACATAAGAAGACAAGAGAAAGTGTACAAACGGGAAGTTATTCAATTACATTTGGTCATTCAGTAAATGGCACGAATTCTTAAATCTATTTATTCCTAAATATTCTAAAATATTCAGTTTAAAACTTTTGTCTTCTGAATGTAACACATTCATGTCGTGATGGAACTCATCTCCTTCTGTTAAAAAATGATTTACAAATGTAGAATCGATCTTTACATTCAAAAAACTACTTCAATGCTCTTTAATTCTTTGGGAAAAAGTTCTCCCCGTTTGGCCAATATCAAGTTTTAGGTAAGATACCTGAAGTTTTGTCTTTATTGTTTTTGATACATTTATTCCAATCATTATTTGTTATGCAAGACACGTTCAAGCATTCCTGTTTTCAAAAACGAGCGATGTCATCATTAGTTAATATATACACGTCTGAAGAAGCTATTTATAGCGAAACACGTGTTGCGATTTTGTAAAAGTGTTTATTGAAAATCTCACAACAAAGTGTTCCTTGAAAACACCTTTATCGTTGCATGTTTCTGCACCAAAGTTGGCACCATCAGAATAATTCATCTCGTTATGTATACCGACAGCAAGATGTATCCGCATTCAATTTTCCAACTTTCCGGAATTGTAATGCAAAAAACGTATAGCGCGGAAACATTATTAAAACTTGGCGTTGATGAAGTATTCCTCGAATTCAACCGAATAATTCGGGAGAAAAAATTCACAGTTATCTCTGGGAAAACTCCGGCGTCAGAACTCGTTTACACTCCCGAACAAACTTGGATTAGTTTGTTCGGATAATTGGAAATATTCAAATTGTAGTCTTGTTACCAAAACCGAGTTGTTCGACCGTTTTTGTCCGGTAAGGCAAGTTTAATGGGAATTTCAGTGAACAAGATTTTTCAATTTTTGTATTTCAGGAACGGACCTACCTTTGCGCAGCCATTAGCTTGGAATTAGCAATCAGCACCTTGTTCTACATCAGCCGTGTCCTAATTCTTCCCGGTTTGCATCCAGATGTTGTGCTCATAGTGTTCTGCGTTCGCACTCAGCTGACGCAAACGTTGGCGTTAGCATTGATTTTCTTACCAAAGTTCTGGTATCAGCAAAAGCAAGTCCGTAATTTGGCCCAAGAGTATTCGTGCAGGCTTCCTGTGGATGCTTTCAAAGTGAGTTCCAATTCATTTTAGACTCGCATCTGACATCGAAAGTTGTGTGCATCCCATTTGAATATTAATTAATTTATACAACTTGAAAAGTAAATGCTAAATGAAACAATCAAAACCAACACCAGCACTAAAAACTAACAGACATACAAGGCATAAATTTACTCGCATAGACTAAATACTTAATTGACTGCGGACTTTTTGAAGACACCCAAATGGTGTAGGTAAAAAAAGCAAGTTAATGCGTTAGCTTTCCTCAACATTCTTGACATTGGACTTTCGAAACCATGATTGATAGAATGTGGGTTCTTATTAAAGGCAGCTCTATCATCCCTTGTTACTCTTTGCTTGACTCTCAGACCAACCAAAAAGAGAAGTTCTGAGCAACTAATTTGGCCAGACGAACAATTTAAATAAAAATATTAGGTCAGCCTGAATGCGTCTGTTTTTCAATGTGGTTAGATGTAATGTAGGAGGAAGATCTGTGTAGTTATGTCGCTGGTCCATTTGAACGGCCATTTTGTAGACAGCACTACGCAAAAATTCATTTTGAACCTTTTTCCAGTGACAGCACACTAAGTAAAAGGGATACCACACAATGGATGCATACTCTAAATGTGACCTAAATAATGAATAAAACAGAATTTTCATTATGCTTACCGATAAGTCTTTAGCGATTCTACCTACATATCCAAGAAGTTTGAGTGATTTCTAGGTTAGGTTATCAATATGGGATGAAAATATCAATTTTTTATCAAATATTACACCAAGATATTTAACTTCATAGAGACTACTTATGATTTCGTCCTTCAAAAGCTTCAATAACGCTATGCAGTAGTTGCTGTTGATGGCTTTCCTTATTTCAAGATATTAGATGAAAATTCACACCATGTGCATCCCAAAATACTGATACTATATCCTTGCCAGCCGACTGTTGCGGCTTTGCACGCTTTGGAGTCGGTTCACCACGTCTAGTCCACTCAGATAGATCCTGGTGTGAAATTATGAAGTCATGTTTCATCCACTGTCACATATTGACGCATAATTTCGGATTTTTTTATGGTGGAACAAACACTGCTCAAAATCATCAATTCGTTGTTGTGAACAAAGTTTAAGCACGCCCAAATATTCGTGCAGGATATGTCCAACACGATTCTTCAGAGTAGATTCACAGTGGGGGTCCTAGAACGGAAGAGGCAGCCATGTTGTTTTTCTTTAACGCTGCACCCTGGGGCGGAAGTGACTTATCATCCAGTCAACCACCGGGAAATTCAAGTTCCATCAGAGGTGTGAGACTGAGCCTCAGCTATGTAGATCAACTTCACTTTATGGTCATCCAAAATTATTTTATGAATATTTTCGTCGGTAACAGCCTCTTTGGAGTGTCTACTGCGTGCATCGTCCTCATTTCACTTCGTTTTTAACTTAGTAAACCACTTTTTAAAGGTTGCTTTTCCTGGTGCAAAGTCCGAATAATGTTTATCTAACCAAGCTTTGGCTTAAACAATTTTTTTGCCAGAAAGCAATGCTTTTTCAACACATGAAATTCCTTATTCATTTTTTTCAAATTAACAAAAGTTGCTGCACCCAAAAGGTTTTATCTCACACACTAATAGTTCGACAGCTATGAAATTTGTATGTGTCTTTTGAAGGTTAGGGTTAACTGAAAATCATATGGATTTGGTATTAGTGGCGCCATCTGTTTGTTAGCCTACGAACTTTTCAGCTCACCATAGTTATTTATGAATCTGAAATTGAAATAGAACGCGGGAATTCCAAATTTCTTTGTGACCATCTATATATGATATTACGTCGTTGTTAACTCTTTCGATTGTTAATACTCTATGAAAAAATAATTGAAAACTATTGAGGCAGATGAAAATTTCATCAGTCATTCGTATATGGAAGAACTGGATTCACATCTGCAGCAGAACGGAAATGAAACCGAGATCCTATTAGACTTCCTCGACATATTTTCCGCTCAGTATTCAAATACGACTAAGCAGGAAACTGGATTTCCGATGCACTCTGGATATCCCATCGCATGTTACGAGTTGAGTATAAGCCCGTAAATTCGTGAAGTTTATATACCGTAATCCTGTCCTATGGAAACATAAACACCATTATCTTTTACGAAACAACACTGTAAACAGCGAGAAGATTAATATATTTCTGTAATCCTTTTCGTTATCCAAGGAAGACCAACCGATGATAGAGGATATGCTACAAAATATAGTTTTCGACGTTGGTGACTGAATAGGTTTCATTAAAAAACAATAATAAAAACTTATAGAATTTTGTTATTGAAATTCAAAACAGTATTTTAGTAGATCACCAAAGCCGATTCTGTTACACCAGGCAATGAGAGCGTAACAATTTATTTATTTATTTATTCATTAATGGGTAACACCCAAAAAAGTTTAAGATCAAAAGATTTCACAATAAATTATATGAATACAACAAATAATTACATCTAACTCACTTGCTAAAAGTAAAACTAATTTATTAATAAAGAATAACAGTGAGAAAATAAATTTACTGAATTGAAATATTAATTAAATAAATGAATGATTAAGATATGGAAAATTCAATTCAATGAAAAAAAAAAGTGTGGTGAATGTTCTTAATCAAGATCAGTGCTGCTTTGCGTGGGCTGTGACTTCAGCTTTATACCCTGCCAGTCAGAAACTTAATGAAATTTCATCATATCCCCACTTCTCAACCGTCTTGAATGTAGCAGGTATGGAATTTCCAGTTAAGTTGAAAGATATTCCTAAGTTTGAGGTTATGAACGATTGCTCTATGAATGTTTATGGGTTGGAAGATGTTTTTAAAAATGGTAGAATTGAATATGAAGTTGTGGGTCCTTACACTATTCTAAACGTAGATTAAATAGTCATGTTAATCTGTTGATTATTACAGATGATTCTGGTAATAGTCATTATTGTTGGATTAAGGATTTATCGAGACTAGTATCATCACAAATATCTGCCCGTGGTCATAAAAAGTATTTTTGTGATGGTTGTTTATTGTACTTTGATAATGAACGAACTTTATTGCGACATCAGTTGAATGATTGTAATCACATATCGACAACGACACCATCCACAAATTTCAGGGTTGATAAATTTGGTAAAAGGGTACCTGAGAATATTTTGAAATTTGAAAATATCGAGAAACAGTTGAGGCTTCCATTCGTTGTATATGCTGATTTCGAATCTATTCTGAAACCAGTGCATACTAATCCTGCTAACTCTTATACAAATCGAACATATCTTCATGAACCATATGCTTTTTCTTACCTCATAAAGTGCTCTTTTGATGATTCTATATCTAAATTTGTACTATATAGAGGTGCTGATGCAGCTAAAGTGTTTGTGTCAAACTTGGAGGCTGATGTCACCAATATTTATCACAAATATTTGAAGAATGTCATTCCAATGAGTCCATTGACTGATGAGGAAGAGCATGATTTCAATATTGCCGCCACATGTGGTATATGTGGAGAACCATTTGGTGATGGTGATATTAAGGTGCGTGACCACCTTCTGAGGTGTTTATTGAGGATGTTTATGTTTACATTTATAACCATTTCTAATTTATTTCTGAGCGAGCGTAATGCAAACTTAAATTCTGTTTCGTTCAATGAAAAGAAGTCCATGACCACATGTCACCTGACCTTACCCAACCTAACCTAACCGATAGCGTAACCAACCGAACAAACTGGTCATGTGACAAATTGCTACGCTCTCATTGGCTGATGTAACAGAATCGGCTTTGGTGATCTACTTATTTTCCATTTTTATCAACACAAGGTTGATGACCCTAGTCGCCATACTGAAGACACCAAAAAATACTCACCATTACTACTATTATTATTTCAGGACGGTAGTGTACATGGGCCACTCACTAGCAACAACAGTGACGTAGAAGTAGGGGAAGTAACTCTAGCCGACATGAATCCGGAGGACATCAGAGCGGAGCTGAAAAGACTATATCTGCAACTGGAAATATTCAAGAGCAAAACTATTTGCCGGGATAATCCCCACGTATCGAAAAGACGAGGTGGGAAGAAACCTCAACATCGAAGATTCAGCTTGCAGGTAATAGATATTGTTTACATAAACTATAAAAATATATTTAGTCAATGCTTGGGAGTGGGGACCAGCGACGAGACCTGGGGATTAGACAGATTGAGACCCAGGCGTCGAGTCACAATACTTTTACAGCGTGTCACTACCTGAGGGGTAGGCACATTGAGACCTCAATGTAGTACCTTCTTGAAACTAGCTTCAAAGTCTAAGCCGAAACGTCAAACAACTGTAAACATCAGACACGGTTCAACCTGCCATCAAATCTGTATCATATGCATGGTTGATATTTATTCAGCAAATTATTTTTATTCATTAACTACAACAGTTTCTTCAGAATTTGTTCATATATTTCAGAAACTTCTTAAAACTTGGTATATTGAAGTTTAATTATTAACCTTCTTTTCCAAACAGAAAAACTTCACGTAACACTTTGTTTAACCGATGCAGCTCGCTATTCAAATTCTCTATATTTACTTCGAAACGTTTATCGATTGGAATCGGAACTGCTGTCATTTGAATAGTGTACAGCTTTCGGTTGATTAATACCAGGTTCATTTTCATATCCTTTTTCCATCGATTGGTGCACACTCACATAACCGTTTCATCGGATTTTTATTTTTCATGCAGAAAAAAGGAAGCAGAGAGAAGGTGAGTGCTTTTTATACCCGCTATATTCCGTTTGACCCAATTGAGAGCACTTGAAACGTTGGAACGAGTAAACTAATGATACTTTGAGCACGGGTGCCTCCAGTAAACATTTCAATGACAATTAAAACCGTCATTGTCGAGTGAGTGCATGTAAGAGCATGTCCAGAATTATTATGAGGTTGGTAGAACATGCCGAATTTCGTGAGGACTTTTTCTCGTCTGTTTCAGTTTAATGCGTTCAAAATGGCATGTCACTGAATTTTACTGGTACAGGGTGTATTATCTGAAGCGCACGTTTCGCTAACAAAGTTACCATCATCAGGAGATGTAAGACTAAATTTGACAATCATATTAATGTTCTTATATGCATCTAGACAAATCATTACCTCATTAACGAGGGTACTTTGTTATTGTTCCTATTGTTATTTATTACATGATTGATACGTGCCAATGAGAGCAACGCACGTAATTAGATGTAGAAACCAGGTGAAGATTAGAATTGATTTTTGTGCGAAAATCAAAATATTCTTTGAAATTGATACTTTTATTGTGAAGGAAGGATCAGTTGCGATCTGTCAGGAGATTACATATAATGATACTAATATTTACCTGCCAAATCTTCTTAGAATTATTACATTGATTATTGAAAAGCATAAAGGTACATTCATAGATAGTGAACAAATGGAAACGATTGCCACTTAGGTTCACGAAGAATCTGTCTGTGGAAAGAATTTTTTTTTTGTTTCGTCTTATGAGAATCATGATTATTCTACCTTATCAGTTTACAACCTTTTATTGAGGAAATAATTAATTTCTAAATTCACTAATAAGCCTATGAAAAGATATCGAAACGATATTATTATTGGATATTATATAATATAATACAGATTGACTCAAGTCTTCACCGGTGCTAGTCGATAGATTCTATTATAGCTTGCAAGAGTATTTTAATCAATAATTTTAAAACGTGTATTGCATTTTATATTTATTTTTATTGTATTTGTACCTGTTTTATTCAAACCTTTATTAATATATACCGGGTGTCCCACATTTTATGTGACAGGCAATATGTGGTTTGTTGAAGGAGATACACAAAAATGTTTCATACAAAAGTTTTAGGAGTTCATGAGAGCTATATTTTGATATAATTTTTAAATATACAGGGTGTTTGGTGTAGGTGCTACAGACCAAAATTCCATTTTTCAAAATAGAACGCCCTGTATATCATTACATATTCAGATGCTACGTTAAATTCTGATATCATTTCATGTTTGGTTTTTGAAATTCGGTTACGGCGTTGTTGAGTTATTGCTTAAAATGTAAAGTCTTGAGAACGACTATTACTTTTAAAAATATCTCATACAATTATTCTCTCTGCATCAGATCACATGAAAATTAGTCAAAATTTTGGGTGTTCGAAGTAATGGTTTCAATTTTGAGTTGTGGAATTCAGTCAGGAATCATTTTGAATATGAAACAATTGCGAAATTGAAAGAGGTGTATTCGAAAACAAATCTTTAATTAATAACAATGTAAATAATATAACTTGATAAATCATTTCATAAGAATGGTAGGTACCTAGAAATAAGTCATAAAAATTGTTCAAAGTGATGCCCATTAGATATTATACAGGCTTCGAAACGTCGAATCACTTCTCTCGTACAAGTCGCTCTTATAATATCAGGCGTAATATCACTGCACGCTAGTCGAATTTTCATTTTCAGATCATCCACATTCAAAGGGGGAGTAGTGAAAACAATATCTTTTCAATAACCCCATAGGAAAAAATCAAGCGGTGATAAATCTGGGGAACGAGCCGGCCACCGAATTGGACCCTTATTACCAATCCATCTATTTGGGTACGTTCTATCCAGATATTCAGTAACAACCTGTGAATTGTGAGGAGGAGCACCATCTTGTTGCCACCAAATTCCTTGTCGTTCTGCTATGGGAATATCTTCCATCAACTGGATCAAATCATTTTCTAGAAAATGTAAATATCGCAATCCATTGAGATTTTCATTAAAAAAGTAAGGTCCTATGATGCGGCCATTGAACAATCCACACCATACATTAATACCCCAAGTAGTTTGAAAATTACTTTCGCGGACCCAGTGGGGATTTTCTTGAGACCAATAGTGACTGTTATGTCGTTTCACAACTCCATTATTGTGGAATCGCGATTCATCGCTCCACAAAATTTGACTGAATATGTTAGGACTTTCATGTAATATTACCTGAATACAAGCAATGAATTCAAGTCGTCGTTCAAAGTACGTGGGTTTCAAACCTTGTACCAACTGAATTTTGAATGGGTGGTATTTATTTTCTTTCAGAATTCTCTGTACATTAGATTTACTCACACCGACTTCTTCTGCAAGAGTACGGATAGAAACATGTGGATGAATAATAATATAAGCCAACACATTGATCTCTAAATCTTCAGTTCTAACAGATCTCATATGATGACGATGCTTTATAGTAGAAGGAAATGACCCAGTTCGCAATTTTTCTACAACTCTCGAAAAAGTCATTCGTGACGGAATGGGTCTGTCTAGGAAATGTTCTTGGTATAGACGTTGTGCTTGACGGCAGTTTTTCTGACATTCCCCAAAAATTAATAACATATCAATGCAATCACTTGGACTAAACGCGAAAGGCATACTGGAGTTTTCGCACAAAGAACACAGTTACTGTTTTGCAAAGAATCACTGAATCGAACTGACAAGTAGATACAATTCAACAACATTTGTTACTTGATGAAATTGTGCAATATAAAGCAATTCACCCTCAAGTTAGTCACATTCTCAAGAATTTCAATATTATATTCAACCGATATCGATATCGTATCGTAGAGGTGAGAATAATGGTTTGTATTCAGTAGTAGTCTAGTTCAATTTAATAAAAGCTATAGACTGGATTCGTGTACGAGTAAATAAGTTTTTTTGAAACTTTATATTTAAGGAAAAGTGCAATAACTCAACAACGCCGTAACCGAATTTCAAAAACCAAACATGAAATGATATCAGAATTTAACGTAGCATCTGAATATGTAATGATATACAGGGCGTTCTATTTTAAAAAATGGAATTTTGGTCTGTAGCACCTACACCAAACACCCTGTATATTTAAAAATTATATCAAAATATAGCTCTCATGAACTCCTAAAACTTTTGTATGAAACATTTTTGTGATTCTCCGTCAACAAACCAGATATTGCCTGTCACATAAAATGTGGGACACCCGGTATATATATATATATATATATATATATATATATATATATATATATATATATATATATATATATATATATATATATATCATATATGTTTTTATTGAAATGGTTCAAGACTATATGATTTGCATTAAATTTCAGTTTGCCATCTTTATTTAGTTTTAATATTGAATCATTCTCTCAAGAAATCACCGGGAATCGATTATTTAAAAAGTCTACATGGAGAGTTTGTCGAAATTACTTTTGTAGCTAGGTTGGCACCACTGTCGTCTTCTATACTCACGAGGAGTTTGAGCGCCATTCGTCATTTAGTGTGTTTCCAGTACTCAATTTGTTGATTGACCTAAAAGGTGTTTTGCAATTTTTACAATGGATGAAAATATCGAACAAATCATTTGTTTTAAATTTTGCATTGCAAATGAAATTTCGCTGAAAAAGTTGCCTAAGACCTACAGTGAAACGAATTTATGAAAAATACTTCCGTATGAGTGGTACAGTGCATTTAAAAGTGATCAAAATGTGGTGAAAGATTTGCCTCCCTCTGGTCGGCCATCAACATCCCAGCTGAACTTATCATGGCTAAAGTGAAGAAAGTGGTGACTGAAAATCGTCGGTTAATTCCGATATATATAGGTGCTGGAATTTCGTATCATTTTAAACGATTTTTTAGGCATGAAATGCGTTATTGCTCGACTAGGGCCTAACTATCTGAATTTTCTGAAAAAACTCAATCACGTAAAGGTCGATAAAAACACGTTATAACGAGTTAATTCGGACCCCACATTTATAAAACGCACTGTAACTGATGTTGAGACATGGGAAAAACTGAAGTTAGTTTTTTCATCACCGCGGTGTTGTGCACTCAGAATTCTTGCCAAGTGAAACAGTGAATAAATACTATCTAAACAGTATTCGCCATTTGAGGGAGCAAATTTGTCAAAAATGACTCGATATGTGGAAAGAAAACTCACGAAATTTGCATTGCGATAATGGTCCAGCTCTCAAGGCTATCACTGTGAACTTATTTCTGGACAACAAACCTTATGGAACAGCCACTGAACTCACCTGATAAGGCTCCGATCGATTTCTCGTTTAAAGTCGAAAGATGATATAAAAGACAATTTGCAGCGGGTACTTAAGTCGATTATAAAAAAAGGAGCAAAGGGGCCAATGGTACGCTACGTTCCCGATGCCTTCTACGTCGGCTACAACTGTTTGTTGAGGTATGACGATTCTTCGCTCAAGACCGCGCAGAAAAAATAAGTGCTGAAGCCCCAGGGAACGCGAGTTCCTTGTATCAACACACTGGACACCTCGTGGGGGCCCCCAGAACGATTCCGAGGAAGAAGCTCCCGTTTCTCCCAGCCAAACTTTTGGGAGTCATGGAAGATTCGACGGAGCAGATCCAAGACATCCTCAAAGAGTACCTACTGATGATCAGATAGTGAACAACACAAAGCCTAGGATACACTGAAGCCTCACCCCTCCCACCCCAGACCTGCACCTGTACCCGTGAAAATCAACCACCGCAATGGACCCTGACCACCCGAATCGTTAAAACCAACTGATAACTTGGATTGAGTTAGATAAACTAGATTAGGATAGATAAGAATAATAACTTGTAAATAAACTGTAACCCTGGAGAGGCATAAGCCAATAGCAGGCCCCCCACAACCAATGTAACAGAAAACTTATGTTAACTAACTACGTTCGACAAAGAAATAAAATCTCCGATTGAGAAAAATCAGCAAAACATGGTATATCCTTCGATACCACGGTCTGCAGGTGATCTACTTGAATAATTTCATCATAATCCTGCTGCTAGATTTGCATAATTCAATTTCCAGCGCGGTATTAGCCGAGAAAGTAGTTCTTTCCCGACAGACGTTTACCACACCCTACTGTGTAGGTAGTTGGAAGAGACTAATACTTCTAAATTTGTTTCGAAATATTTATTTCCTTATATTATCAAGTTCTTCATCCGTTCTGACCCAGTAACCACGCTACAAACAACCATTCCGCTACTGTAACACTGACTCGTTCTATCTGTGCGGAGGATCTTCACGCTGTTGACCCGCAGGGCACCAGTCTAAGACCTAATTACATATAATGCCACCGATTTAACTTTATTATTACCGAGACGAGCCTTCATGGGAACGCCGAGTTGATCATACCTTTCGTCGATAAACAATGATGAAATATGCATCGCGGGTTCCGATTCATGGTTCTGTAGTTCACTGTGGCGCATTTGGGCTTCGGTTGTCATCGATCCGCCCAAAGTGTACATCCAGAAAACTAGAAAGTAAACACGGCTGAAAGATGAGAGTTAGCCATTACTAATAGCTGAACATCATGAAGGAATTGCATATTACGGCGGCTCTCATACCAGTACATGTAACAGAAAGTTACTTTTTGATGTTTGAAATCACCAAATTACATTTTTACCCATTTTGTTATATTTTGAGAAACATTAAAGTGACAGTTCACACACAGAATTGCCAGTTGACGTGTCAGTAGTGACACTTGACGTATTAGAACTGAGAGTTCATTTATCAGATCCGACGGTTTTCTCTCTCGGATTTCTATGGCAGTTGCTTCTTATTCAAGCGCATTTGGACAGGCTCCTCTTGTTCATAATAATAATAATAATATTCCTTTATTTTATCATTTGAATGCACAGGCAATTCTTTTCAGACCACCGCATAACACACTATTTTTATATCGTGGTTTCTTTCCATTAAACTGATTATATTATTTACAAATATATTGAACAATAAAGGTCCCACTACAGACCCTTATACCTCGATTTATTTCACAGAAACTTCGTCAGGGGGCGTAGCTGTCTGTCTCGAAGCAACGCTGCCACCCCAAGTTTTTCATTCACTTCATCTTTCAACAAAAATACTTTGTACTAGTCGCCTCATATATTTTATAGAACTGACGACCTCGTTGAATCCGTCCATATCCAGCCTGGTTACTGGCGTACGGTTCCCCCAGTCCTCTCATATTTCACTTCACTATCTATTCGAACCCACCTTCATTTTGGATTGCACTTTATTTTAAGCTAACAGCACCACCGCCCTCTGTGGCGATCGAAGAAGTCAGATTCGATGACTGAAAAGCATTTTCACATATCTTCTGTTATTTTTCATACGTCAACAGAGGGTTTGTCAATGTCAACTGTCACTTTTGAAGAATCAGCTACTGTTGTTAACCTCTCAGCGTGAATTGCTGTGCTTTGTGTGTCTCATTCAAAAGTTGAAATGTTACTGTTTTCGACAAGATCTGTTACATTTTTTTGAGCAGGAACAACACTGTCTCAAAACCAGAAAAGGATAATGATTTCTAGATCAGTGCAGAAGCCTGTTAGACATGCAAGAAAGGAAAAAACTACTAAGAGCATAAAAATAATTAGGAGAGGAAAAATGAATGAAAGTCAATGAGGTGAATTCGAGGGGTGAATAATAGTTTCTCACTATTTCCAATGAAAGTGGATCTCCTATTGAAAAAAGGCAAACACAAAAGTTATAGAAAATATAGAGATCTACAACGAATTCTAAAATATTTTGTTTTTTCTGCCAAAGGAATCATTTGTTTTCTACGAATTCTGCTGGAAACTCACCTTTTTGTGTCACGAATATGCTGTAATTTATTTAAATGGAAATAATCAGTGAAACATTCGATTTCTATGTTAAACCTGAAAAATATTTTCAGTCTAAAATACCCATATTTTAATTTTGCATTGTATTTCTGAATCAGAATCAAAAAGTGTTATTACCTTAAGAATCAATTCTCTTTGACGAAGTCAAATAGGTTGAGGTTATGGAACATTTTGGTATAGTTTGTTTTACAATACCTCGTTTCCATCAGAAATCTAGCTCTCCATTTTCGTAAGATCGATAGATATAACTCAAATATCGTATGATCATGTTTAGTTTTCCGAATTGAAGAATTTTCAGTAATAGTTACGTATCGTGTCTTTCAGAATTTACATGGAAAACACAAGGATAAGGACCGAGACAAGCACAAGCACCAAGAAGAAGTCACTGAAGGAGAACCCTCAAGAACTCCGGAAGATTCCGTGTGTAGTAATGAAGGCCCCAGCGCTATATATGCAGACTTGCCCTCGACAACAAATTGAAATGGATTTCAAGAAATATATCTTACAAATCAAGTTTTTATCTATTACATTACATCAGAACTGACGGCGAATCGAGGTGATTCAAGTCCATTTTTAGATCAAAAGCTTTATTGTTTCTCTGTGGAAGGGAAATTTTGTTTCTATAAAAATTGGTTTACCATCATTTGCGTTTTGGTTTTACACCTATTTATCTCAGTTTGCTTTAAGAAACAGATAGAATCGTTTTCGTTTTTTTGAATGATCATATAGCTAATCAATATTTTTGGCTGCAACTCCAAACGGAGCTCGATACTAAGTCTTGTCACAGTATTTCTGTATACAGTAGTTTCACTCAGCGTCGGTCCCTTTGATGTCGGTGTCCAGGAGTTTCATTTTTTATAATGATGACGTATTTGACACTAATGACATTTCTCCCTACTACAATCTCAACCAAAGCGTGTATACACTGCTCAACATAACAACTATTCATATAAACTGCTCAAAAAAAAAACAGTCTATGAAAACCATGTTGGGCACCTGAGAAAATTGTACAAATGATAATTTTGCATTTGTGTAATATTGAAGTAACCCAGATCATTTGGGCAATGATGAACTAAGTTTCAAGTAGATTTTAAAAATTCATGGAATCGGCAGATGTTCATATTCGAATGTGACAAAATATATTTTCATTTCAACAAGAAAAAAGACAAGATAAAGATTGTGTTTTGTTATTCATGAACCATGGTACGAATCCATGCGAAATTTCTTTGTAGTGATTTTTGGGGCCAAATATAGCATATTCATTTATTGATTGGAGAATTCAAGATGGCGGACGAGTTTGCCGATTCGATTATATTAAGGACCAATTATTAAAAATATTCCTAATCGAATTCATCACTCAAGATTAAGGAATCTGTAGAGCCTATTCTTTCTGAATTATGTAGTTACTATTCAGGACTTGAAGAAGTAAAAAAGTAATTGAGTATGTAGTGTTCAATCATACAAAAATAATTTTTTGTATGTATGTACTAACTATAAATGTGTGTGAGAGTTTTCGGAGTCGGAAGTTATGAATTATTTACACTGTAAGATAATAGGTTGTTTTGCTGCTTCCAGCATTTATCCAAGTAAAAATTGATAATAAAATCACTGACAAGTCCAAATGCATTTTGACTATACCATTATATATGTTTTCCGACAGAAAACAACTACTTCTTTAGCTAATAACTCGACATATATTGACAAATGTTGATATTTGAATCTATACAAGTCTATATGTCTAATCAACCCCGAAAAGTTGCTGCGTAGATTAAAAACAGTTATTCTAAATGAAACATGTCCTATTAGTCAGCAACTTCTTATATAATGTAAATTTGACTATCAAAAATCCCTTACGACTGTTAACGTTTTGGAATCCAAGTCTCCTCAGACATAAGTGCAAAGCTTCTCACTTTGGAGAAACAACTTTGCAAATAGTGGGACTTCGCCTGATTCGAACAAGGACCCAACTGCGGACCGTTTTGAAGTGTTCCTTATCAATGCAGACCATGCTATCACGGTTGTATACACACAGGGACTCGGTATCCCTCCTAGAGAGCTCTTGCACAGTACCATGGTTCATGAATAACAAAACTCGTTCTTCATCTTGTCTTTTCTCTTGTTGAAATTAAAATATATTTTGTCACATCCGATCCCATGAATTTTTAAAATCTACTTGAAACATAGTTCATCGTTGTCGAAATGATCTGGGTTACTTGAATATTACACAAATGCAAAATTATCATTTGTACAATTTTCTTAGGTGCCCAACATGGTTTTCATCGACTGTATTTTTTTGAGCAGTTTATATGAATATTTGTTATGTTGAGCAGTGTTTAAACGATTTGGTTGCGTGCCTGTCTTGAACTCGTCGTTTGCGCAGACCTGAGACTGCAACTCCTGGGTCTGCGTGTAGAAAATTCAAACCAAAAATCACCCGAAGTGGGATTACTGTATATAGTATACTGTGGTCTTGTAATGTTTTCAAAATCAAAATAGGTTTATTACCCATGTTCATATGTACAAGGTTTCATCTGAATCTTTAGATTTCTCTAAAGGCTATCTATTTTGGTATCAATTACCGTGTATAGATGAAAAGGAATTTTCGTCGACGTCAAAAATTGTAATTCTTCAGCTTTCATGATTTTGTAAGTAGGTTCCATCACAAATATCGTTCCAAGATCTCGAATACACATAGAAGGTGCAATGAGAATTGTATATCCGGCTTCAGCTCCTTGATTTCAACAACACTTTTGAAAAGTTACCCACTTTATTACGAGCGAATATATTAATCATATCAACCAATTCTGTTGGTTCGATCTTCCGACAAGAGAAATTGGAATACAGGAATTTCAAATACATTTGTACACCTTTCATGAAACATCAGACAGTTGATGAAAACATGTATACATCAACATTGATGAAAATATATCACTCTCAAAAACAGCAGGGGATTAACTAAAAAGTGAAAAAGTAGGATTCATTCCGTCTTTTGTACTTTCATGTGTATTCGCATTCTTGTTGTTATACGTCCATTTACAAACCAAAATGTAGACATCCACATTCCCAATATTTAGGAATGGGGGACAGGATAATGATGGTTCAAAATCCTGCCGAATAATCCTCGATAAAAAATTATTCCATCTTCATTTTTGACACAAGTATACAGTGTGTCCAAGATAAGGATCCTAAGCATGGGAATCTCAGTACCTGTTGGATATACAGCTTAGGTTAAATTAGGAAAAAGTTGTGTTCTTTAAAGCTTATTTACATGCCGTTTAGAAACTTGAAGAATTTTCATGGCCTGCTGAGATATTTGGGAAAAACGAGAATTTGACAATATCAATTTTATTTTTTTCTGACTTTATTTGAAAAGATATCAAAAAACGAATAACACTTTTTCATTGGCACTTTTAAGGTACTACACGATGTTATTTTTAGATTTTATATCCGACGTTTCGTTTTCAAGAAACCATCATCAACTTTATTTTTTTATATGACCCGAAACAAAAGTACACCCTGTATCTGATTCCATTTTTTATTACGAATTCAACGATGTATCACATGCCTTCGTTTTCTTTTTAGTTTGAAGGAAAATTACATTTTTTCTATTTTTAAAATGTATTTTTAAGTAGGTTAATAATGATTTTTTTAAAGTAATGAAAACAACAAAGAAATTAACGCATTTTTTATTTAATTCAAAGGAGGTGTTCAAACAGGTTTCCGTTATTTTCCAAACATAAGTATGATCTTCTAACTGTAGAACTTAAAACATCACGTAACATCTCTGGTGTAATACTGTTAAATGCGACAGTTACACATTCTCGTAACTGCTGTTCAGTTTCAAAAGAATGTTGGTAAACCCGGTTTTTAACAAAACCCCATATGAAGAAGTCCAGAGGAGTTAAGTCAGGGGATCGCGCTGGCCAAGACACTTCACTAAAGGTTCCAATCCACCTTCCAGGAAATCGCTGCGAAAGATACTCTCGAACTTGTCTAGAATTATGTGCAGGAGCACCGTCTTGTTGAAACCAACAGTTATTGACCTGTGCCAGAGGTAAATTATCTAAACAGTCTTCTACATAGTTTTGCAATAAATGATGGTATCGTTCGGCGGTCAAAGAATTATAGTAAAAAAACGGACCTAGTATTTTAGTTCCTAAAATTGCACACCACATATTAAACCCAAAACGTTTTTGATGTCTTGATATTTTCTTAACACGCGGATTTTGCTGAGCCCAGTAATGTGTAGCACGTTAGCATGTCAAACTTTTCTTCATGGCTATAATGCTCACCCGGCATATTCGACGATAATAACACAATATTATCTATTCAACAATAAACAATAATAACGACAATAACAATAACTCTAAAAACAACAACTCGATAAACAGGCTAACAACAACGACAATTACTATTGTATCGTGTAATTAAATAATATTTGACAGGCTCGGTGACAAGTATTTACGTCAAAGCATTTGTTTGCAAAGCCTACTTAAAGATTTTTTTAAAAATAGAAAAAATGTAATTTTCCTTTAAACTAAAAAGAAAACAATGGCATGTGATACATCGTTGAATTCGTAATAAAAAATGGAATCAGATACAGGGTGTACTTTTGTTTCGGGTCATATAAAAAAATAAAGTTGATGATGGTTTCTTGAAAACGAAACGTCGGATATAAAATCTAAAAATACCATCGTGTAGTACCTTAAAAGTGCCAATGAAAAAGTGTTATTCGTTTTTTGATATCTTTTCAAATAAAGTCAGAAAAAAATAAAATTGATATTGTCAAATTCTCGTTTTTCCCAAATATCTCAGCAGGCCATGAAAATTCTTCAAGTTTCTAAACGGCATATAAATAAGCTTTAAAGAACACAACTTTTTCCTAATTTAACCTAAGCTGTATATCCAACAGGTACTGAGATTCCCATGCTTAGGATCCTTATCTTGGACACACTGTATATGACACTGTTAAGCTTCTCATAGATTTTTTTATTATCTGAGCTTTGGTTTATATCTTTAAAAAGATCTATTGAAAAAAGTTTCTACTTTGTATGTATTTTTGTAAAAACGTCTGAATAATTTATTTATTGGAAAAAATAATAACCATTTCATTCATACATCTCAAATTCTTTGATACGTCAACATGTTTATGCTTGTATTCTGCTTGAAAACTTCTTTCCCCCATTCAACGTTTGCCTTTCCCGCCATTTGCTTGAATAAGTGTCAAAAATAAATATTTTATATCATATAATGACGCATAGTTATCTAGATGCTTGGTGCATTATTAGAGGAACACCATCATTTTTTGTCGAAGTAAAATAAAATGGTACGGGACCAATCTAGTCCTTTAAAATAAAATAACAGATTAAAAAAAAAAAAAGAAATGTGACCATTCAAAAACTAGGACAGACTTTTGGCATAGAATTTTCGTCAATCTAAAGATTTATTTGACAGAGTTTTTCCAAATTCGGGTTCCTACACAATAGGAGAGATTTCTCCCAGCTACAGAGTGTTCAAGTTAGAAATCCTCATTTGAAAAGTGTTGCCAGCGAAAAGAGTCATTAGAATAAGTGAATTAAAAATTGAAATCAATCACTGTTGAAGCCTAATATTCATGAACATTTTTCTTTCAACACTTTGTCTAGGAATCGCTGTAAGACTGTCAACGAACTGATAGTTACTTTCTCTGTCAAAAATCACTGAAGAATTCTACTGAACCAGAAACCCGTGACAAATATGTTGACTCTCTACTCACCCTGTCCACCTTATATCACTATAAAGACGATATCTGCATAAACTTACTAAAAACGAATTAATAGAGATCTATTGAGTTTGGCGAAGATATTTCTGAACACTTTTTATGAGCTTGTATAATCCGTTATATTCTGTTTGTTGATTTCTAGCTTGAACGGAATTTTGGGTTTCATTTTGTCATATGTTAAAGGCAGTGGCAGATTCCATTTAAAAAAATTACTTTCTCCACTGGTTTGAAGTAATAAAAACAATTTTGTGCACACAAACATTCACAAATGGGCCAAACATTTTGAACAGGATTTCGTTATGTCAATACTAATTCACACACAGTTTGGGTGAATTTTATTAATTCCACTGATAATGAATTCAATAGAAAATTGAAGAAATAATTCAATGCAGCTTTGATAAGATATAAAAATGTGATAAGAAGTACTTTTGGAATTTCTGGCAGTCTCAAGGTAATTTTTAAAATGTTCACATTTCTTTTCTAATATGAACTAATATAATTAAAGCCAAAGAAATCAAACTGAATTTGTAAATATTTATGGTACTAATTAATGTGATTTTTATTCAGAAATAAAGTGTTATGACAATTTTATTAGCCAGGAGTTTTTATTATTACCTTTTCATTTAATAGTCTAAAAAATGGTTCATGAAGTTTGTTGTAAGGTGATTGACAATGTTTCATGATGAATTTCACTAGTTCGGACTTCCATTGTCTACTATATAAAATGATTTGAAATCCTTAAAAAAACTAAAAAAGAAGAATTAAAAATGAATAACTGAAAATAACAATTATATTAAGCAAAATGAACCTGAAATGAAATAATAGTGAAATAAAATACAAGTAAAATAGAACAATTGAACAAAAATAAATAAAAATAAAGAAATGAAAAAAAAAGAAAATAAAAATAAAAATTTGAGAGATTCCAAGTCACGTTAGTTCACAACGTTTCGATTGTTAGTATCTACAATCGTCTTCGGGTGATGACTGGACTGATTCCTCCGAGAGATGACTATTTATAGGTCGTTCGAGTACTTTCACTTATACCCGCTTTCCATTTTCCGCTTCACTGATTCCGTGGGAGATGACCGTTTTGGCGGGAGTTGGCCATTTTTCGCTTAATGATGAGTTTCCATATGTTGCGTATTTCTACGCTGGCTTGGCTGAATACGTTGTTGGACAACATCTAAGCGGCTTCCTTGAAATTTCTCCTGAACCAATGTTCCTTTCTGTGCAAGATCTCAGCTTGGGACCACTCGATGTTGTGTTGATGGATCCAAACACGGTCTGCTATTCCTGATTTGCTGGTTTCACCTCGCTGTGTGTGTTTCTTGTGCTCGGCAATGCGAACATTCAATGGCCTCTTAGTTTCACCAATATAGGATTTTCCGCACTCACAGGGTATCCGGTAAATGCAATTCTTGGAATCGCAGTCCGCGTTTGGTGGCCTGGTTTTCGTGAGGCTGCTACGGATAGTGTAACCGGATCTGAAGCAGGTTCTGATGTTGTACTTGGAACCAATTCTTCTTATTCTCTCCGATAATCCTCTGATGTAGGGAAGTGCAAGCACTGGTTGTGACGGCTTCTCTTCCTTGCGACGCTCCTGCTGTCTTCTAGCCAAAGTCTTTTCTACCATCGCTTTGGAGTAGCCATTCCGTTGAAGATCATTTTTGATGATGTCTAGTTCTTTCTCGATACCTTCCTCTTCGTATTACAGAGCCAGAAAGCAGGGTCTAATAAAGTCTTGATGATTCCTCTTTTAGTCGATTGATGGTGGTTAGATTCGTGGTTCAGATACTATCCCGTATGAGTGGGTTTTCGGTATACAGATGTTTCCCACTTAGTGTCGGTCCTCTTCACCCTAGGTCTCAAGAAGGAATTTGACATCATCAAAAATGATCTTCAACGGAATGGCTACTCCAAAGCGATGGAGTAGCCACGCAAGGAAGAGAAGCCGTCACAACCAGTGCTTGCACTTTCCTACATCAGAGGATTATCGGAGAGGATAAGAAGAATTGGTTCCAAGTACAACATCAGAATCTGCTTCAGATCCGGTAACACTATCCGTAGCAGCCTCACGAAAACCAGGCCACCAAACGCGGACTGCGATTCCAAGAATTGCATTTACCGGATACCCCGTGAGTGCGGAAAATCCTATATTGGTGAAACTAAGAGGCCATTGAATGTTCGCATTGCCGAGCACAAGAAACACACACGGTGAGGGGAAACCAGCAAATCAGGAATAGCAGACCATGTTTGGACCCATCAACACAACATCGAGTGGTCCCAAGCTGAGATCTTGCATAGAGAGGAACATTGGTCTAGGAGAAAATTCAAGGAAGCCGCATACATGTTGTCCAACAACGTATTCAGCCAGGCCAGCGTAGAAATACGCAACATATGGAAACCCATCATCAAGCGAAAAATGGCCAACTCCCGCCAAAACGGTCACCTCCCACGGAACCAGTGAAGCGGAAAATGGAAAGCAGGGATAAGTGAAAGTATTTGAACAACCTATAGTCATCTCTCGGAGGAATCAGTCCAGTCATCACCCGAAGACGATTGTAGATACTAACAATCGAAACGTCGTGAACTAACGTGACTTGGAACTGACTTTCATTTCTTTATTTTTATTTATTCAATTGTTCTATTTTTACATGTATTTTATTTCACTATTATTTCATTTCAGGTTTATTTTGGTTAATATAATTGTTATTTTCAGCTATTCATTTTCAATTCTTCTTTTTTAGTTGTTTCAGGGATTTCAAATCATTTTATATAGTAGACAATGGAAGTCCGAAATAGTGAAATTCGTGATTGACAATTTTTCATGATGAATTTCATTAGTTCGGAATGCCATTGTCTAATATGATATAAAATAATTTGAAATCCCTAAAAGAATCGATACAAATTAAAAATCGAAAAGAATAGCTGAAAAATAACAATTATATTAAGCAAAAAACCCTGAAACGAAATAACAGTGAAATAAAATACAAGTAAAAACTAGAACAATTAAACAAAAAATAAAAAATTAGCAGATTTCAAGCCAAGTTACTTCACGACGTTTTGATTGTTAGTTTCGTCTTCGAGTTATGACTGGACTAATAAATAGATAGATTAGATAGATATATTTATTTGACAACTTTACACTTGAATGTTTGGTGCAAGTCAGTTAAAATATACATAGAAAAAGAAAAAAAACTAGTCACAAGTTAAAAATATTGAATCATAAATTGTAAATAGAATGATAGTTTTGAACATTACAATAATCAGTCTAAAATTTTTGAAAGTGTCAAAAAACAAATATTTTGTATAAACATGAGCTTCACATATCAGATTAAATAAAATCAAATCTAAATTGGCATAATTGAAGTACTTAAATAATCCTGAGTACTATAAAAACAGTTTTCCAGGAGCTCAGTTCTGACTCTGTTTTTGAAGGCGCTTTATCGAGTACAATATTGTGTAAAACAAGACTTTTGTACTCCCTGGACAAAGTTTTATTATAGTATATACTATACTGGTCATAATAGCGCCAGTTCTGGAAGCTGGGACCAAAAATAAGAAGAAGAAGGAGCTTTGTTTGAGCATTTTGAACGAATTAGGAAGATGATTGTAGAGATTGATATTCAATGAATTTTTAATAGACCTTGTGAGTTTGTATCGAGGCTGCATGAACAGATCTGCATTTCTTGTAGCATGATGATGAATATCCTGATGCTGCGGATAGATTGATTTATTTTTATTGATTCCAAGTAATTGACTATATATGAATACCGATGTTAGTGGCAGTATTTCCATTTTTTTGAAAAGCTGCTTATAGTGATCTATATGATTGGCATTCATCAATATTCTGACTGCTTTTTTCATAAGTCTGAAGATTTTAATGGAGTGAGAGGAATTACCCCCACTATATCATAATTCATATGTAAGTGGAACAAAGCAAAATATGAACTTCTCAGGGCGTCAAGAGACAATCCTCTATTTAGCTGTCGAAAAGCAAATTTACTCTCACACAGCTTCTTACTCAGTTCATCAATGTGTGCATACCATGATATATTCCGGTCAAGAATGAGTCCTAGTAGTTTGGCAGTATCATCGCCATTTTCAGTGGTTTCAGTATTTAAGGTCGTAAACAAGACCTTCTGGGACTTGCTTTCATTTAATTTCAACTGATTTTTTGTGAACCACAGAGACGACTGTCTCAGAGTA
This sequence comes from Leptinotarsa decemlineata, assembly GCF_025532065.1. Classification (NCBI taxonomy): domain Eukaryota; kingdom Metazoa; phylum Arthropoda; class Insecta; order Coleoptera; family Chrysomelidae; genus Leptinotarsa; species Leptinotarsa decemlineata. The sequence goes on along the minus strand of NW_027412546.1, from coordinate 332,069 downwards.
TCCTCAGTAATTGATGGTGATTCGATTATGTTTTTCTGAGACGTTATTAGAGTTGTGTCATCTGCGAAAAAACATTTACATTTACCTGGTGACATAAAATGACTGAACTCATTGAAATATATCAAGAATAGCAATGGCCCCAGAACGGATCCCTGCGGTACATCATTCTTGATAGTTTTATTGGCATTCATTTTTTTTTCACTGTAATTCCATTTCAGGTTTTTTCTGCTTAATATAATTGTTATTTTTAGTTATTCTTTATAATTTACATTGTTCTCTTCAGAATTTTAAATTATTTTATATAATATTAGACAATGGAAGTCCGAACTAATGAAATATTATAATTATGGACAGTGAATTTTACGACTTTGGATCAATGTTTTCATGTTCCATCTGAGGGATGCCTGTTGAGAGATTTAATACGTGACGAATACAGTCGTTAATCGACCAAACTGTCATTCCGAGAGATCGATTTTTTCATTTTGAAAAGTTCCTGTTTGCCAACATTTTTTCTGACGGGAATGGTTGGCCTTATGAGTGGAACAAAAACTATATATCTCCCTGTATAGTCTTCAAATAAATTTGTCGAGCAGTTGCAATTTAGGCACTAGGCCGGAAAAATGATACTTTCTCAAAGAAAAAACGTCCGGGAAGTACCAATTTCCCGATAATAGATTTCACTTCATAGACAGAATTTCATAAACGGATAGTTGTAAAAGAAAAGTAAGTGGATGGCACAGTTGAAACGATTTTCATAGTGGGCAACATGTTTCGTGATAAACATTAATCCGTGAAACCACTCCAGAATAACTGCCGTGGCAATTATTATTGTTATCCGCCTGAATAAAAAAGTTAGTAGCTCGAGATGAAAGCCGAATTAGAAGCACAAACTCTAATGACTGACTAATAAACTACAGCTACCCGGCATGCCGCGTATGTCATATCAAAAAAACTCTCAGGAGCGGATCTAGGAAATTGTTGAGGGGGCGCACTTGTGATGACATTTTTTCCCACAAATGAAGGAAAATTCAGCTGATCAGTGGACATGATGAGGGTTCAAAATGAAACCAATTACTGTACTTTACTCAAGATATTCTGTTTATTTCATGAAAGCAATATAGAAATAGAAAACAACAATAATTCATGGATTTTGTATGTCTTACAAATACATGTTACCAACTGAACTGAATCCTATTGAGATTTCAATAAGTATTTTTTGTTTGATTTTATTTTCTGATTTATCTATTGTCTTTTGGGTGTATCTGTTCTCTTTCGCTATTTGGTATATGATTTTCCTTTCCTTGTTCCGGGCTTCATTGTCAAGTGGTATCCTTAACATTCTGTATATGAATGCGTTATAGGCAGCCATTTTGTGTGATGGTAGGTGGTTTGAACTTGGGGGATCAAAGTACTCCAACAGATAAAACAACACAACGATGGACTACATTCACATACGTAGGTCATCAACTTAACAAACATCTTCAAACCCCTGAACATCAACATCACATACAAGCCAAACACGAAAATAACACAAAAAATAAAGAGCTATGAAAAAGAAGAAGACGAAAACCTAAACGGAGTGTATATCATACAATGCTCGGACTACAACAAATTCTATATCGACCAAACCAAGAAAAAAACTGATCCAAAGGTACGACGAGCACAAAAAGGCATACATAAACCCAATTATATATAAATCAAAACTCGCAACACACGCCATACAAAACAAACATAACTTTCCCCCACCAGAGAACACAAAACTCGTAAAACAAGTCATTGAAGGAAACCGTATGGACATCTGGAAAAACATCCATAAATTTAAAAGTCATAATTCACTTATCGAGAAACAATTACGAATAAAACACAACAAGACCCAACATTCACTATACTACACAATACATAACACATTCCTAGAAACAGTGAACCTAGAGAAAATCCAACACAAAGGATATCACTTGATGTAACCCAAATACAAGCAAATTTACCTGCAGTACCTGCACTAAGGCGTTCTAACCGCATAAAAGAACAAACAAGAGGATGAAACGTTCAGTTTGAGTAGAGCCTTGAAGATGATAGCACGACCAGCTGTCGAAAGCGCTCGCATATAATAAATAGAAGTTATAAAGCTTCAAATCATTTTTGTGACATATGTTAATATTAAAATACTGAAAATAAAGAAAATTAATTACATCATTCCCATATTGATTTTAATTTAAGAGCCACCGGTAGACAGTTGTTTCAGCCTATTAGGCATCGTCAGTACCGGGCAGGCGGTCCTCGATTGAAGACAAAATGAGAAAAACCAAGAAAGTACTTGATAAAAATAGCTGCGTAAACGCAAGCGAAACATAAGTGGAACCACCTATTGGTGTGACACCCAAGTCAACTTGCCAAGTTTTTATGTCAGTGTTGGTGATTTGACCAATCAACCGACAACTGCGGTAGCAGAAATTTGGGAAGCTAACCTGAAATGCCATCGGAAAACGAATCCACATGTTTCTAGAAATGATATGAAATCTAAAAGGGTTAATGCAGTCAAGCTGCTGGAAAATAATTTCATGAAAATAAAAAAATAAATAGATAAGTACTTCTTGATCATTCCCATATTCCCATGATCAGCCATATACAGCTGTTTCAGCCTATTGGGCATCGTCAGTACCGGGCAGGTGGTCCTCGATTGAAGACAAAATGACAAAAACCAAGAAAGTACTTGATGAAAATAGCTGCGTTTACGCAGCTATCTGACCACGTAGTAGCTATAGCAGCCACAAGGCAGCTATATGGTGGTCATGTTAGATGTAGCCTGGGAATTCTAGGTCTTCTGTAGCCTGGGAATTCTAGGTCTTCTAACTGGAACCACAAATGTGCGGTTGGCTTCTGTTCTTGACTCCGTGCTTATGTGTTGTTTCCTTCTTTCGGCAAACAAGTGTTGCCCATCTTCACACTCAACTGCACCGCGCTGATGAAGCCAATAGCCAAAAACACGTGTCAGCGGTTTGCCCCCCCCCTTTTTTAGAGTGTTGTGTCCACGAATTGTTTCATTTGTGATTTGTATCATGCACACTCGATAAAATATCTAACAGTGACTGAAAATATTATTTCAAATTTAGTGATAGTTTTTTTTTCATTAAATGAGGGGACAAGAGTGTGGGACTTACTCAGTCACCACGATATTTCCCCACAATTAAATGTTTTCTGTATCCAGGGGTGAGAGCCCTCCGCCTCTTTGCTGGAGCCGCCACTGAAAACTATGTTAACCCACTTTCGAGGCAAATAAAAGCCACTGTGGGTGTTTAATAGTGTAGATTGGACAATAATCGCCGTGAAGCGTTCTTTCGCGATGCAGGTACTTACATTCGTGTTCGTTATTTTGCAGCAATTATTTAACCTGCATGGGTATGTGGGGCTCCGAATGGATTTTTCTGATGTTACCTTTGATGGGTCATTGAATGCAAACGAGGTTTTTGCACACTCATTGCGGCGTTTTTATGGTTCTTCGGTAAGAGGTCGCTAGCACCGTTTTCAATAATTTTTTAGTTTTCATATCCTTGATTGAGAGGAGGAATGTGAAAGGAATATCGGTAATAATCGATAATAAATTGAGAGATAGTAGGTCATATTTTCATAGCGTTATAAATGGTTCGACATTCGATGTTCTGATACAAAAACATTGACGTAAAAGGCTCTAGCGTTACATACTTCAGGTGGAGAAATACCCGAGTCATATTTGGCATATTCAAATTGTTTTCGAAACACATTTAGGCAAACCACTTTTAGTCTTTTCTATGGGACATAACAATTATATTTATATATTCAGAATGCATTCTAACTGTCTTTGAAAAATAATCAAAACATTGGAGGTTAGGGTTGACTGAGCTGAGAATCACGCGTTAAAGAGTAGGACCTCGTTATTCCTTAGCTAGCACAAGTTTCGACTTTTTGGAGTTGTTGTTCGTAGGGGTGCGACAGCTGGTTAATGAAAAAACAGATTTTTCCAAACTAAAAATCATATGGGTACATTTGATTAGCGATTCATTTCTCTCATGTTGGTTCATTCGTCTCGAACATATGTTGACAGTTTAAACTATTTAGCATATTTAGTTTGTTGATGAGAGGTATAAAAGTTACACGTGTTTCAAGTGTTCGGCAATTTTTTGCTATCGAACTCCAGTGCAAACTGGAGCGATACGATAAGCAACGGAGCAGTTGTTTTCATCAGTTGTCATGAGCTCCTCTGAGGAGGAAGTTGTTTCTGCTGGGTACACCCATACAATGTTTAATATTAAACACAGTGGTTTCCCGTCAGCTCTCTCAATATGAACAAAAATTTGGAGAGTTTTAAAGAATGAGATCAAATAGTTACCATGTTTTATTGAGATTGGTGTCAAGAGGACTGGAGAAGCACGGGTTATGCTCCACCAATTTCACGAACATGAACAATTACCCGACATGAACGATATTGCGCCTTTCTTTCGCCTAAGCGACCCAGCAGCAGTGTCTCCCTCACCGACGCGACTCCGATAATTATCGGTGTAGTATCACTATCGCTCATTATATATGTACGCAAAGGCTCAGGATATGGAGTGTATTCCAGATCACTAAGCCTAAGGATTAAGTGGGGAAAAGTGGTCCAAACAGAACTGGCTGGTATCTCAATCGCCACAAAAGAAAGAACCAGGAAAGAAATTTCTGGCAAAACCATAACAATCTGTACTGACAGCAGAAAAGCCTTATTACCCTTGAACAGACAACGTGTTACTTCAGGGCAAGTACTAGAGTGCCACCAAGATTTAGCCAAAGCCTCGGTAGATAATAACATTATCCCGAGGTGGGTTAAAGGGCACGACAAGAGTGAAGGTAATCGCATTGCCGATTCTTTAGCCAAGGAAGCGGCTGGACTAAGGATTTTAGGACCCAGTGGCACCAACGATCTGATGACCTCGACAATTGCGGAACTAGCCAAATGTTATACCCATGCTCAATCCCTACAGAGATGGGATGGGATCAAAGGATGCAATCTTGGCAGGATCACCTTGGGCGACCCTGGGAAGCTGGCGCCGAAGAAATATCTGGCGATGACCAGGAAAAATCTACGCTTGACAGTAGAATTTATGACTGGCCACTGTCAACTAAGGAAACACCTCCATAATATGCAGGATGTGTGAACAGCAAGATTAGACCGTCAGGTATGTCTTATGCGAGTGCCCGTCAATAAGAGGAGAGGTCTCCCAGAGACCTGTCCACCTCCCTGGAAAGGACAGGCTGGACGATGACCTAGGAGGACAACTTCTCGGGAGGATGTACAATGGGTCACATTTGACCTAAGTGCTATGAGCTTACACTCACCCTCCCTACTCTACAGATACAGATATGCATGCACGCCTATGACTGATCGGTGCAAATCTGGATCGGGTTGCTTATCTGTTACATCGCTTATAGTATCGCTCCAGTGGGAACCGCGCCTTAGCTTCGAAGCAACACGTTCGACTGATAGATTCGTAGCGATAAATCGCCCATCAATAACAATCATCACCGCCGAAAGTAATAACGAGAGCTGAGGAATTCGAATTGGCCATTATATCATCTTTCGATAACCAGCTTCCATAGCAAAATAACGAGTGTGGCAACGGTACCGAGTCGTTCCACTTCGAACTGAAAAATCTCGAGTCACAATTATGTAATGGCAGGTTGTGATAAAACGTTCGATTGCGGGTCTCGATGTAAACAAACGTTATGCAAAAAGAGCATCGTTTCATTTCCCGAGGACATGGGAATGTTGGTATCGTGTATCTCTGTAATTTGCCCGTTTACAACCTCACTTCTGCAGGACGGCAGAGACATCGTGATGAATTGCGCGGTGAGGAATGAGGTCTTTGAAGAGGCTGGAAATATTGCCCTCGGGCGCTGAGTTTATTACAGCTTCCGCCAGTGATGTTTCCCCAACAGATCTGGGATGGGAGGTTTCTTGGGACTTCAAACAGAACATGCTGAACAGCTGAAATTGTGAACATATGTTCAAATCGAGTATACCAACATAAAAATTTTAAAAAACGCTAGTCGAATATGCGAAAACAGTTCACGGCGAAAGATTGATTTTCTGAATTTACAAGATGTCCGACGAAGAAGTTAAGGTTAAAAAGGGCCGCAAAGCTGCAGCTGAAAGTACAAAACGAACCTAAAATGATGCTAAAGCAGAAGCTAAAGAAGAGGTCGACGCTCCGCCAGCCAAAAGAGGTCGTGGAAGGCCGAAGAGAGCGTCGAAAAAGAAGCCAGAAGCAAAGGAAAGCAAAGCTAAGGTAAATGGAGTAGGTCGCCGGGGAAGATCCAAGAAAGAAAAGGTGGAATCAGCTGAAGGAGAGGTTGATGAGAAAAGTAGCGAAAATGCAGATGAAGATGATGAATAAGGATATTTTTTTTATTTGACGGTTTCGAGATATTCAATATGTTGAATGGATAGATGAATGTAGTTTGAGTCAGTATTGAAATTCACTTCTTATCATAATGAATGGTTGATACTCGGATTGTAAGTTTATTTGTCCTCTAGTTCATTCCACTTTGAGTGAATGGAAATTTTGTACATATTTTAAGTCAACAGTTGAATTTAATTAATACTGTTTGATATTTATTTATTTATTTATATATTTATATCCAAACAGACCTATCGGTCTCATTACATGGATAAATTGAACATTGTAACTTAATATTACAAAGAAAAAAGTGCATAATGCAGCAACAGCACACATAAGAGCATTATACACTCATATCCAAGATATACCTAATGCAAGCAAATGCTTCTAAATTCACTTTGTGAGAGAGTCCAAGCCAAATCAATCATTGCATTGAACTTGTTGGCTATGTATGGACTCTCTCATTTTAATATCCTGAAAGTACATGAAATAAGAAAATATAACCTCAAAGGTTGGTTTTCAATGTTCAAAGACACTGCCTATTTTTAGAATAACAATAATTTAGTTCCATCCAGTAGCGGTTGAAACTTCGTTCATGAACTCGGAAGGAGAATAGGCCAAGCAACGAAAGATCACCGTTCTACCTCTTTTTTGATAGAAATAATTAGTATTGCTATTCAACGTGGCAATGCTGCTTCAGTACTTGGAACTATTCCGCCTTCACATAATTTTGATGAGATCATGCCTTGCCCTAATTTCAGTACGGAACTGAAATCTCTTCGAAACAAGCCTATCAAGGTTAATTCACAAGTGATTGATCCACCTTCTTCTCTTTTTCAGTGCGGTCGATGGGCTTAGGTCATTCTTGCCCCCCAAATATGAGTTGCAGTCCTCCTAGTTCTGGTTCCCTTTCAGTGGAAGAGCTTCATCAAGCAAGAGCCGAATCGATCCCTCTACGAAACCCTTCTTCACTTGGAAGGATCGATTGCAGCTTGAGAAATGGTCCTTATGGAGATTCTGTGAAACATGTTCTTCCTTACGAATCAGTAGAGAGTTGTCCTGAAAATCAAGAGAAGAAAATTGGATTGGATAATTTAGGAAACACTTGCTACATGAATAGCATTTTACAAGTGTTGTTCAAGACGAAGAATTTCAAGAACGAGGTTTTAATGATGAACGAGAACGGGAATGTTTCCTACTCATTCACCAAACTCAAACACCTGTTCATGCAGCTGCAGTTTCGTAAGAATGTATTATCTTTCCCTCCAACCGATTTCCTGGAGTCTTTGAGGTCCACTAGATACTCGTTAGGACAACAAGAGGATTGTTCCAAAATCTTAGGATTCTTGTTGAATACTCTTCGTGAGCAAAACAATAGCAGAATCAATACTCCTGACCGCTGTGGACTGAATGATTCCGTACAGTCTGTTTCGTCTTGTGTTTGTAAATCTTTTGCTGGAAAAATCCTCACTTGTTTACTTTGTAGTAAATGTTCGAAAAGTAGCAAAAACGTATGTGAATTTCTGGAACTTCAACTAGCGTTTCATAATATGACTAATAACCAGTCCGTGCAAAGCTTATTGTTAAATCATCTGAAAATGGAACTTTTAACAGGTGATGATCGACTGTATTGACAAACATGCGCCAAACCAACTGATTGCTATAAGGAAACAAGTATAGTTGAGGCACCAGTCAGCCTGATAATAACACTGATGATCTTCAAACAAGACTCAACCTCTGACGGAAGCAAGAAACTTTTTCGAAGGTTCGAAATAGATGAACATTTCAATCTAGCAGACCACTACTATAATATTCATGTAGTCATTGTTCACTGTGGTTCTGGCGTTGAATTTGGTCATTATTACGCCATGGTCAAAGACTAAACGTACTGGTTTAAGTTTGACTATAGTCGTGTCAAGAAGTGTTCTGGCGATTTATTGAATCTATTGGAGCCTCTGGAGTCACCCTACATTTTGTTTTATGAGAGAGAGGACGCTGGCAGATCAAGATCTTCAGATGATGTGATGCTGCAGGTTTTTCCAGCCGCTGAAGAAGCAAATGCGCAACTGGAATCAATGAAGTCGCCCCGGAGCGCAAATTAATTTTTATTGTTGTTTTTATTTTCATTGTTGTTTTATAAAAAAACTAATTAATACTTTTTGGGAAAGAAAGTTTTTGGCTCCTTCTGAAACAGCTACTTTCATATAAACATTGAATTACACAAAAAAAAATTCTTTCGAAACAAATAGTTCTAAATGAACACTGAATTATACAGAAGATACTTTTCCCTACTCAGTTTCTATTTCAAACATTCGTTGTGGAATAAAAATCAGATATCATTCACATGAGTTCTACTTTAAATAAATGGTAATAAATTGCACTTACATGGAACACTGTCATCCTCACCGGTATACATCGATGTTTCGCCTTAAGACACTTGCCCCAAGGCTCTTCAGTACCAAATTGGATAACATTATAGAAAATACATATAATTCATTCATTAATCACGATTTTGAATGTCACGGAATAAGCTTGATCTGCTAATGTCATCGATGACATCGTAATGACATTCATTCACCTATTTGATTCAATCCCAGCCAAGAGGAATCTTATTTGAATTGACGGTGTTATATTTTTAGGAGTGTCTTAAGGCGAAACATCGATGTATACCAGTGAGGATGACAGTGTTCCATGTAAGTGCAATTTGTTACCATTCATTTAAAGTAGAACTCATGTGAATGATATCTGATTTTATTTCACAACGAATGTTTGAAATACAAACTGAGTAGAGAAAAGTATCTTCAGTATAATTCAGTGTTCATATAGAAGTATTTGTTTCGAAATTCGTGTAATTCAATGTTTATATGAAAGTAGCTGTTTCAGAAGGACCTTCTTTCAGTTTGTGTCTGAAAATTACTTATTTGCATGATCTACACATCCATGTATAGAGTTACTTATTTTCAAATCATTTAGTTCCTTCCTTTCTTTGGAAGATTCCCTCATCCTTTTTTTGTATCAAGATGTAGTAGTAGAAAGCCAAACACTTTCTTTCCCAAAAATTAATCACTCCTAAAAATATAACCCCTTCATTTTTAATTAATACTGTTTAGGAAATTATTAATTCTACATATTAATTCACAATAATTAAGAGTATTTTATAATTTAGATTTGTGAGATATGATGTACCTACAGTAAACTTGAAAAACGTAAACTTTCACGACCGGAAAAGGCTATTTTCCGGATTTTCTGGCTGTGGCCTGCAGGTTTTTATGCGGTAGACATTTGCAAAGGCCCGAGCTAGTGCTCTGGTTCTTATTCCTGTTGTATCCAACGCATTAACTACTATTTCCGTACTGGGTGCTCTATTTGAGACCATCTTCAAAAGAAAGTTCTTTCGATCTTTGGAGGGTTACAGCCCTCATGAATTAAGGAGAGCACTGCGCTGCGTGTCCAGCTCATCGTCAGTACAAAAAAGTTTGTTTCATAATCTTCTGCAGGCAACATTTCAGTCATCAGCAAAATTCGAAATGACTTTTTGCCACACGACAAATCGCATCAGATTTAGTCGCACGTCAATGCAAGCCAGGAGCATCGACCCCTCCTCTTGAAGAACAGAAGAAGTGGTCGTCGCAAGCAAGTCGACAGACTTGCCTGCTCTCGGTACCACTTGCGAACCATCTCGCGAACAGAAGTACTCGCTCCGTGGTACGACCCGAAACCGGTCTTGGCGTACGTGATCAGCTGGAATAACGGCGACAAACGAGTCCTGCTACTGACTTTCGGACGTTCCGCAGGAAATGAGACGGTTCGTTTAGCGTTTGATAGTAGATTTGTGGTCCCTTTTGTGGTGTAATTGGCGTGCTGTGAGATGTACTTAATTGTTGTTTTTTCCGCTCTTCAGGCCGCGGCGCTCGCCGATGTTACTGGTGAGTTGTATTAATTAATGTCGACGCACAGATCGGTTTTGAAGTGTGCCTGATACTATCGCTTCTGACAATTGCACAGCCTTTATACAGGGTGTCCCTGGGGTCAAAATATCACCAGTACTTCATATAACTTTTGTTCCTAAAATCCTTCGTTATCAACTTACGGGCCCTCAAAGTTACAAAATGAAAAATGTTTTTCTTTGAAAATTCCACGCCTGTAATTTTGAACCAATCAAAATACGTTATTTTGGCAAATCACCATGGCAATGGAGGTACTTTAGTGGAAAATTTTTTCTCGTGGGATACCCAGCAGCGAATTATATTGGAAATTTTTTGACGTTTACAATAACAGACCATTTTTGACACATTCGTTTTTATTTGTTCACATAAAATTTAGTTTTGATACATTTTAATTACAAAGCCAAGATGTTTTCTATATTCAATTGAGTGTCTATGTCTGATAAAATATATATAATATTTAGACACTGATTTATTTACCTCTTTCCCATTCAGCACTTTCGATTTTTCATAGTTTAGATGCAAATATTCGTGAACAAATTTTCTTTCTTCAAGTTGGAGCCACAATCCTCTATTAATGCGAGTAAATAAGTCATGGTACGATAATTGATCTTTACATCAGACAATTTTACGCACATTTTGCATATAGTATGATTTTCAAATCGATTTAAACAAAGAATTTTGTTGGTTTTACTGGTTGTGCAATATTCTTCATTGCAACAAAACACGAGATTTTTTGATGTTTTGAACTGTCAAAATACAATGATCACAACCTCCTATGATTGATGCTTGCTGACGCGGGTTATGAATTCCATACCATTAAAGCGCGCATAACCCACATTAATGTGACGGTTTACGGCTTTCTACATAATTTTTTATATAACTGATAGTACAGCGACTATAGTTGTTTGCAGGATTTTTTGCCTTTTTTGGGAATAACGTATTCAAAAAACACTTGATGCATCTACCGTGTTAGGAATCACACGTTAAAAGGTAAGACCTCGTTAGTCCTTAGCTCGCACAAGTTTCTCAACTTCTGAGAGTTGTCGTTCGTATGAGGACGACAGCCGACTAACGGAAAAGCAGAACAGAAAAGAAACTCAAATTTCAACAAGGCATTCGTAATCAATGATGTGCTGGCAGCGGTGGTTGTTTTTAGTATCTGGTTCAAACTTAATGTCGTCCAATGAAAGCTGCAGAGAAACACAGTCGACGATTGATGTCAAAGCTAGGCTTTACAACAGGTCGACGTTGGGTGCTGTTTTATCATTGATATTCTGAAGGGGTGATTTCATCGCCACTGATGAGACCTATGGCGGGTCGAAACGGCGCTCTCAAGTGTCGGATCGTGAATGCTTTGTTTTTGGGCTCTGATGATTTAAGCATTCTATAGCTGAAACTCCAAGAAACATTTATTGCTGATTAAGGTACCTATATTTGGGAATTTTTAATTTTTTCATGTTTACCATTCATCTCATCTTATATTGAAAAAGCTCAGGGAGCTAAATAACGTTATTCAATTCAATAGTGTGGCGATGTCTCTTGTGTCTAATGTTCATGTATTCACGCGATAAGTTTGCTATCTACAGACGCTTCTTATTTTAATCACTCCTTTCGTGATGGCAAGTAAATTGATTTGGAGTCTATTTTATGCAGATATCTCACTATAGATTTTCAGTTGTTACTAACAAATTTTGTCAATGCTTTCTCTTCAAATATTAGGATCTGTTGGGAAAAATTGGTAAGCCTCATTTTGATATCTCGTTAAAGCATTGAAGCTGATGAATGAGAAATTAATCATTGCGAATTTGGTATTGGAATAAAACAAAATGTCCACTGTTATTGATAGAAATCAGGCCTGGTATTGTTATTACTGCAATGAAGTGCAATTACGGTAGAACATGTGGTTACTTTCGCATTGTAACCTACTTTCCGATCAATATTTTCCATTTGAAATTATGTTTATGTCGAATTTACTTTCTAGTGATGATTCACGGATATTACTATTCAATTGATTTTTTTATAGAGTTATATCGAAGAACAATTCCTACTTTGGATATTTGAAAAGAAAAATGGAAATACACCTTATTTTTTGACCAGATCTTGCATAGTTTCACCATTTCAATTGATTTTTTCCGTTCTTATTATTCATTACTTACTTGACCATTTTTTCAAAACTATAACCTTGATGATGACAATAAAAATTGTCGAAAGCTGGGTAGCGTGAAGAAAATGTTTTCTTCGAACTTCTCACTGAATATACACATTCTTCAATCAAAATAGTGCATAAGTAACACAATTACTTAATGCTGAAATAATTTCCACCATCTTCAGAGTCGAAACCGTCACAATTATGAAAGTTGAAGTGTTATGCCTCACAATTTTCGTTCTGCAATATATCATTAAAAGTCGCTTTACATTTAGGGAAATAAATGACGAAATCTTGCGTGCAATGTAATATAATGAACGTTTAACATTAACTCAAATAATTTTCTGATTGTCGTCCATTAGCAAATGCAATTTCACCTGAGGTTAATGAGCAGCTATTTCCCAGAGTTCTCGTTTGCTGACGTTTCCTTGCTTACTTTGGATACAAAAATGTTTTTGATGGTTCATATTTTAAGCCATAACTCGGATATACATCCATTGAATAATGTTGAATTTGGCATATACAGGGTGTATCAACGATGTTTGGGTAGATGATGACTGGACTAGATGACGACTGACTTTGAGATGGGAAAGAATGTCTTGAATGAAAGCTATAGAGACTAAGGAAGGCTGTATCTTGAGAATAACCATAAATATACAAGGTGTTATCAAGCTGTGGTTCCATTCAAATGAGTTGTTCTCAAAAATATACGGTTTATTCAAAATTTCATCTATATAGTAGCCAGTTTTCAATAAACGGGTAATTCAAATTCGAGATTACATTCTTTCACTGTTTTCAAATGGAACGCCCTGCAAGCAAGGCCTTATGAGAATTATGAGCTTTCAGAAAATATAGGACTTGACTATTTGATTTCTATCGGAAAAAAATGGAAGGAATGTAATGAAAATTATCGATAACTACTAAATCACAGCTGATTTATTTTCTGGGGAGACTTTAATATTTCCGGTGGTCATTCTTTTAGATTTCAATAATCTGGAAATATGTCAATAGATGGGTTTACTGTAAAAAACCAACGACACTTGAGAAATAAAAATAGACCCAGAGATATTTTTTGCTTTATTACAAGCAAAGCAAGAAGTGTGAAAGTTCGAAAAGTAATTTGAGATAAACTTAATTCATGCATAGCTTGAAATGGAATACTGTTTAAACATATCTTGTAGATTTCAATTTTTGTTAGAATTTTATTCTGTAACCTGTTTTAACTTGCATCGCTATCACTTTGATTTACCGACTGTCTTCTGCATAGCTGGGAATGGAAGATTGTTGGAACGTGTCTTGCGAATTCACCATTTTGTTTTAATTTAATTTTTTAACGTGTTTAACTTGCATTTAATAAAAAAAAAACATTATCACTTTGATTTCATAACTGTCTAAAACTTTCATTTGAAACAGTGTTCCAAGCTCTTGTTGATACACTCTGAATATTGAAAAAAGACTTGACTCTTTCTTGATTCTATTTTGAAAAAAAAGAAGCCATTTTTTTAAGGAGTAACGGTGGTGTTTGAAATGTATGGAAGTGAACGTTTTTGAAAATGTTGAAACTTGATATCTGAGAGAACATTCTTAATGACGAAGAAACAATCCGTTGAAGACCTTCCTTGTGTATTTTTGGAAAAAACATTTTATGCAGGTGCCAAGTTATGGATGAGAAATATTTGTTTTTATGAATCCAATAAAAATTTCCAAATCGAAGCGATTTTATTATTTCATAAAGAACAATCGATCAAGACGCAAGCTTGAGGTTCTACAAATTTAACTGCGAACAAACACCTGCACTAAAAATCATTCAATCAAACGTTGTAAACGACGTATTTATCCTGGATAAGGAAAATAATCACGTTTCTTGGAATACAGCAATAATTACCAATTCACCTCACACTTCTTTCACATTATGCACCGCGAATGCAGAAGGTCAAGTTGAAATTGCTCTGCTATTACCTCACTCAATCTTGCATTACACTAACCTTCTTCGAAGTGAGTTTCTACCAGTGAAGAACACTGTCGTTCGATATAACGGCCAAGACATTAATGAAACAAGTTTATCAAAAGCTTAACGGAAATCCCAATTCGTGATAGACATTCACCCAAAGAAATCATTAACGGATGTTTGATAGGTATAATTTATCTTCAGGTTCATCACGATATTTTCATGCTCATGGTATATACGTTTTTGTATGTGATAGAGTTGGCCGATACTGGATGAAAATCCATAACGAATTCAAGTAACAGTTGATTGTGGGATTTTCTCTGGACAATTGACAAAACGGCAACACGTGTTCCACTATACAATAGCTTCCTCATGCGTGTTCACACTCAGAATGAACACGCCCGAGAGAAACACGTGTTGCACACTAAACAATAGATCCCTCTGTGTGAACACGCCCGAGATAAAAACGTGTTGCACTCTATACAATAGCTTCTTCGGAGATGTTTACACTCTGTATTAACACGCACGAGTGAAACACATGTCGCTCACTATACAGTAGCTTTCTCGGTCGTTTTTACATTCTATATGAACACGCCTGAGTGAAACACGTGTCGCTCACTATGCAGTAGCTTTCTCAGGTGAATGAACATGTTTGAATGAAACACATGTTTGCATGCTATATAATAGCTTCCTCGGGCGTTTTTACATTCCATATGATCACACCTGAGTGAAACACGTGTCACTGACTCACTCACTATACAGTAGCTTCCTCGGTCGTTTTCACATTCTATATGAACACGCCTGAGTGAAACACGTGTCGCTCACTATGCAGTAGCTTCCTCAGGTGAATGAACAAGTTTGAATGAAACACATGTTGGCATGCTATATAATAGCTTCCTCGGGCGTTTTTACATTCCATATGAACACGCCTGAGTGAAACACATGTCACTGACTCACTCACTATACATTAGCTTCCTCGGTCGTTTTTACATTCTATATGAACACGCCTGAGTGAAACACGTGTCGCTCACTATGCAGTAGCTTCCTCAGGTGAATGAACAAGTTTGAATGAAACACATGTTGGCATGCTATATAATAGCTTCCTCGGGCGTTTTTACATTCTATATGAACATGCCTGAGTGAAACATGTGTCACTCACTATACAGTAGCTTCCTCGGTCGTTTTTGCATTCTATATGAACACGCCTAAGTGAAACACGTGTCGCTCACTAAACAGTAGCTTCCTCAGGTGAATGAACAAGTTTGGATGAAACACATGTTTGCATACTATATAATAGCTTCCTTGGGCGTTTTTGCATTCTATATGAACACGCCTAAGTGAAACACGTGTTGCTCATTATACAGTAGCTTCCTCAGGTAAATGAACAAGTTTGAATGAAACACATGTTCACATACTATATAATAGCTTCCTCGGGCGTGTTTACACTGTATATGAGCACGCCTGAGTGAAAGACGTGTTGCTCATTATACAGTAGCTTGATCATGTGAATGAACATGTTTGAATAAAACACGAATGCACACTATACAATAACTTCCTCATTCGCGTTCACACTCAAAATGAACACGCCCGAGTGAAACACGTGTTGCACACTAAACAATAGCTCCTTCGAAGGTGTTTACAATCTGTATGAACACGCCCGAATGAAACATGTGTCGCTTACTATACAGTAGCTTCCTCAGGTGAATTAACTTGTTTGAATTAAACACGTGTTTGCACACTATACAACAGCTTCCTCAGGCATGTTCACACTGTTTGAACACTTTCTAGTGAAATACATGTTGTTCACTCTACAATAGCTTCTTCGTGCATGTTTTACACTGTATGAACACTTTTGAGTGAAACACATGTTGTTCACTATACAATAGATGCCTCGATCGTGTTGATACTATATGAACACACCCAAGTGAAACACGTGTTTTTCACTATAGAATAGCTTCCTAGGGGGTGTTTACACGCCCGAGTGAAACACATGTCATACATCATAGTAGCTACCTCATGTGGATGAACATATTTGAATGAAACACGTGTTTGCACACCATACAATACCTTTCTCGTAAGTGTTTACACTCTGTATGAACGCGTGTTCGAAACACCTGTTGCTCACTATACAGTAGCTTCCTCAGGTGAATGAACAAGTTTGGATGAAACACATGTTTGCATACTATACAATAGCTTCACCGGGCGTTTTTACATTCTATATGAACATGCCTGAGTTGAAACACGTGTCACTCACTCACTCACTATACAGTAGCTTCCTCGGTCGTTTTTACATTCTACCTCCATACCTCCAAAACTAAGGGGTTTCAAACATACGTTCATAGAATTTTTTTTTTCTTTAAATATCGAAGGTAGGTAGGTAATAATTATGCCTCTCATAATAAGTACTTTTTATATATACATCCCTGTCTTTCAAAATACTGATAATCTGTCAGTACTATCCATCGAATAAAGAGTTACGGCCCACAGACACATATATTATTTTCAATTCTTTCACCTTCAATCGTAGGCTATCCATCAACGGGTAACAGATATAAAAAATACAGTTTTTTTACATTTACAACTGCGAAGAACATACATTTTCCATTAAGGTCATCAGTAATTGAACATGACCGAGTCTTGGTACTTCCGGTACCAGTTTAGGAACAATGACGTGAAATATCAATTGACGTATACATATCGCGATTATTTTTACCTGTTCAAGATAAAAATATCTGTCCCTATACTGAATTGGTACTGGTTTGATAGGCATATGTATTTCCTGTGCCATGAATTTGAATGTTATCCTTTTGCGTGATTTTGGTGAATAGAGAGAGCAAATATTTTAAATTGAATCAAACTGTGCTCACCTTTAGAATGCCAACGACTTGTTTCGAATAATGTAGGTTGTCGCAAATAGAAATGAATAAAAGGAAAGAAGATTTGCATCATTATATCAACGGCAGACAAGAAATGTACTAAAACCCTAAACAAATATCAAATATTTATTTCGTAAAGCTATCCATTACAAAACGTAAATAAACAACGACATTCTACCCTTATTTTGTTGATAGCAATAAATGCTCCAGCTTCGTACTTTATCATGCATTGATATGCCTGTGATAAAATGAAGCACTGGCTATCTAAATAAACAGTTTCGGTATCGCCAGTTTTTTTGTTTGGGAGCGTTGTGTTGAGAAAAGCAAAATCAATAAATAAACGGCATTAGTATAACCAAACCAGCGTTTCTCTTGTCATCAAAGCGTGTTTGAAATCATCAAACTGACTAAACATTCTAATGAGTGTTTCAGGCAAATCGGTATAGAGGAGTTTGTATAAATTGTAAATACAGTGTGCAGTTGGAATCAGACAGAGGAGGTTCTAAAAATGTCATCGGGTTCTTGAATTTGTATGCAGAATGATCAAGTTTCATGTTCTTCAAAAGCAAACTTATTTGATACAGAAAAAAAGAATGTTTACGTAGCAGTGATCGAGAATTCTAACGGAAAGACATTACAGTTTTTGTATTTCTTATTTAAAACAAAAATTCTACCTCAAACATACACTTAATAATGATGATATGACGTTTTACTACCATAAAATGGTAATACAACAAAATGGTAATCACAAAGAGTTGAAAAATAGAACTATTTTAATTTAGTCGCTCATCCCACTAAAATATCATTATTGATCATATCGTGTGCTTTCAAATAATCACGAGCAGAAATAATTGGTTTCACTTTTAATTGAAGGTCAATGAATAAATCCAACAATAGCGTTCGGTGAAATTTTCATGGAACGCTGACTTTATTTGTTGACCTGATGCGAAAAACTGGAACATACTCGTTTCAAATGATGACGTATTTCATTCAATTTTATTGATGATTATTTATATTTATTGAAAAATCACAGTATACGAGTATACGGTCTCGAAGCTAATGTAGAATAATGCTCAAGATACTTGTGTTTAGTCACCGACATATGAAGTTCATTTAACAAAATAAGTTCTTGACATGAGGTCCTATTCTGACGCTTCCTCTCCCACCCAAGAAAGAAAACTTTCATTACACTGAGTCACACTTTCTTCAGAGATGTACAACACGATAAAAACAGGGTCACCGTGAATTGTTTTCATAAATTATACTTGCATCTTTGTATTCATCTGTCGAAGAACAAATATAAGTAGTATTACTCACCGTTTCTGTTAGTGATGTCAGAGTATTTACGATGTCTGGGCTAACATCAAGAAAAACGCATTCCAAGTTTACTATCTTGGATAGTATTAAGAAGTATAAATACGTAGAGTTCTATTTACAACATTTTATGTACAAAATTCATTTGTGTCGATGAAATGGAAATTTTGTTGAAGTTCATAAAACGATTCATCCAGTATTTACAGTGAAAAAGAAAAGCTAGACAGGGGAGTAGTTTTCTGATAGGCGTCAGTCCATCTACCTACAGTTTAGGTAATTTGAGACTGGCTTGAACGAATTGTTCTTTTAGATAATTAGTTTTGGATATATTGATTATGTTTTATAAGTCAAAAAAATCATCTAAACTATTATAATAAAAACAACTTTCTGAGAAATTCAAGGTTCACTAATTTATAACCAAACTTCTTCCTGTGTTTTAGTGAAGTGCTAATTTTTCAAAAATGTATTGTCAATTATATGGTAGATATGTATTTATACATATTCAAATTGAGATAGTGTATTTTTAGGAGAGATTAATTTTTGTGAAAAAATAAGAACATTGAATTACAATGAGCCTTTCGGTACAAAGTGTAGAGGAGTTGGACTTTTCATAATATAGTATAATAATAATGATAATAAAGTTTGACAAGCCCATATGGTTTTCTTGTTTTCATACAAACTGAATCGAAGTGTCAGTACATTTTTCAAAGTGTTGAAATACAAGTAGAATCATTGGCATTCACCATAGTATGTTGATTGTAACTTTGACTATATGGCAGTTCTCATACTGAAAGGCACCCTTAATCTTTGCCCTACAATGTAAGACAATCAGTCATGCATAAAAATTTGGAACACATTGTAAAGTGATCGTAGCAAACATGTAGATGTTAAACATCATTTTGTTAGGCAGTGTGTTTCCTATAATCAAATTAAGTTGTATTATATTCCTACTTCTGAACAGGTGGCCGATATTTTTACCAAGTCACTGACGGCACGAAAATTTAAATATTTCAGTGAAATGTTAGGCATTTGTGCTATTGATAATTAAATGTACTTAGTAAATAAGTATTGATGATGTTTTGAACTGAATAATGAAATGTTGAAGTTGTTAGTATATAGGAATTAAGGGGGAGTTGATTGTAACTTTGGCTATATGGCAATTCTCATACTGGAACGTACCCTTAATCTTTCTGTTCATACGAGTTGTGCTATGCTGATACTTTTTGTTCTATGCATTTTTGAAAGAAGACGAGTAATTGTACGAAGGACAGTGGACGCAACGTCAATCTATGTAACTTTTCTTTTGAGCTTTTTAAACAAATACAAGTAGCTTTGGAATCAAAAGTGTTTCATTAACTCAACGAAGTCTGTACAGTATATTTTTTTATACCATGCAAATGTGTTGTGCAACGCGTTAGCATATAAAGAACGTGTGTTCCATACGGTACCTAACAACAACGGTCGCTTTTTTTTAACCTTTTGAGTTAGATTTCAGGTTCGTTGGCATACTAATAGCGTATGCAGGCCGTTATTATCGAAACAAGCGATTAAACAATTTAATTCTACCATTCGCCACTCCACTTTGCCATACAAAAACAAATAAAATCCATTGAGTTGAGGATCCAGTTTGCAAACGTACTACAATCGCTCTTCGGACTATGACTATAGTACAGTGGAATCAGAGGTTTTTAATGGAAAAATCTGAAAGATATTGTTTTCCTGATCTAGAAGAGCTAAACTGTTCAAACAATAAGTTGTATGTTCAAATTTTGCGCCGTAGGTACATTCGATAAGCTCCGGGAGAAGAAAATATTAAAACTAGATAGTGGCTGGTTCACAGATGGATCAAAAACACCTTCCGGTTCTGGTGCACGTGTTTTCAGTCGCAGACCCAGGACGAAGATATCAACCTGTCTAGGAACCTATGCGACTGTATTTCAAGCGAAAATTTACGCTATGAATTGTGTGCTAAGAGATTGGAAAAATCCAACCTAATACACGAGTCAATAAAAATATTCTCTTGCTCTTGGCTCCTACGGAGCATTGTCTAAATTGGTAGCAAATTGCCAAAAACGACTCTCCTCGATAGAAAGACTCAACAGATTGTCTCTATGATGCACTGTTTGGAACTGTAGAGTCCAGAAGAAAAAAACTACCCGTTTAACTCCGGTTCTCTCAGTTCAACGGAAATTGTCTAATGAGTATCTATTATTCGTACAGCAATTACTGCAAACCCCAACAACAATACGATTTATTGGCAAAAACTTTTTTACTTTTTATTGACGTTAGTACATTGGCAAAAATTGACAAGTCTTCTGACAGACATAGTATTTTCAATATAAAAAAGTATTATACAGGATGGTTTGGGACAAAACTCAAAATAGATTTCTCAACATTTTCGTAACAGGAACTTTTGGTGTATTAATGAATATTACTGGAGTTTTTTCCCAACACCAAATCGTTATTTTTAACACCTCGACACGTGTTTCGATCACCAAGTGATCATCTTCAAAGAGGAAGATTAAAACTAGAAACTAATGCGAGCTAATCCTATTTATGCTATATAACTATGGAAAAAGGAAGTCCAAAAGACAAAGTGGAGAATTCGGAAAAGTCTGGAATTTACGAAATTGAATGTAAGGACTGCGATGCAAAATATTATGGACAGACAAAAATATCTATTGAAGTGAGATATAAGGAGCACATAGCACACTTAAAATATGGAAGACCTGAAACATCAGCAGTCGGCCATCATATTTTGCAACAAAACCATTCCATAGACTTCAGTTCATTAAGATTAGTTAGACAAGTTAACAACAACAGGCAACTAGATGCCTATGAGAGTGTAGAAATAAGTAAACACAATAATATTATGAATTACGATGACGGACCTATACCAAAGAGCATACTATATAGAGTTAGAGACAGAGATAGAGTTTTATTCAACCATGTTACGTATAAATACATTTATGGCAGGTCACAGTACATATAGAGAAACATTGCAAAGAAAATAAAATGTTAAACACATAAATGGAATACATATAAATAACACAATAAAATTATTATTTGAAAATAATTATTGCCTGACCAAATTATCATTTGATGCTGAAAAAATATATATTATGGATTTTTTTAATGAACTTGCTTGGTTCAAATATTCCATTATATTGTAGAAACATTTCTCGAGGAGAAACTTTTTGATGACGGCTTTGAATTTGTTGAATTCTAATGATTTCACTGATTTATCGAGAGTATCATACAAATTTAGGTTCAGAGAATTTTTATTGCTAACAGCTAGTCTGTGCCGTTGGGGATTCAACATCTCTGCAGATCTTGTGTTATACTGATGTATATCGTTTATGTTTTTATGTATCTCTAACAAAACGATGTATATGTATAATGATGGCACTGGCATGATACCAAGCTGAACAAAGTGTTGATGACAGTGATCTTTGTAACTTATATTTGCGAATGGCTTTTTTCTGATATCGAAATACCATTATGGCATTACTTGAGTTGCCCCAAAGAAGAATACCGTATAAGAGTATAGAATGAAATAAAGAGAAGTAAGATATTTTCAATACATTTAGATTGGTTACTGGTTTGAGTTGTCTCAAAACAAATAAAACTTTAGAGAGCTTTCGAAGTACATAATCTACGTGGCTGGACCAGTTTAACCGATCGTCGATGATTATACCAAGAAAAGATACATTTTCTCCTTTCTGATAGAGTAGATTTGAGGAGACAATTAAGTTCTGTGGTTTACTTTCATTTAATTTGAGTTTAATCTTTGTGACCCAGCTTTTGACTAAGTTTTTGTTCTCGTCAACAGTACGAATCAAATCGATGTGTGACTTATCCGATTCCACAAGAGTGGTGTCATCGGCAAATAAAATACAGTTTGTTGGTGTAATACATTGACATAAGTCTTTTATGTACACAATAAATAAAAAAGGTCCAAGTACTGAACCCTGAGGTACTCCATGTTGTATTGGTTTGATGGCGGATTTGATATTATTGAGATCAACACACTGATAGCTTGTCAAAATAGCTTGTTTAAATAAAATAATGTTGTTGGGTTTACATTTGTTCAGTATTTATATTCATTATTATTTGTTTACTCTCTCATTTACCCTGTATATAATTATATTTAGTTTGATGTTCAGTTGTTGTGACTAAAACAAAGAGAATAAAAAAAAACTTTTTTGACTGACATTGAATTTCAATATTTCGTTCTTCGAGACCGGATTTAACTTAGATATTCCAGGTAAAATACAACATTAATTGGTCCTTCGAGCCGGATTTAACTTAGATATTCCAGGTAAAATATAACATTAATTGGTCCTTCTACGCCTTTACCGAATCAACCTATTGTCAAAAAATCGAAGAAGCGAGAGATTAGCGGAAAAACGGGAAAAGGAAGCGATTTCTATCAGTAGTGAAAGGGAACAAGACAACATTTCTTCCCGTGGCTTACAGTTGGAGCAGAGTAATGACATTGATGACAAAAACTCCACTTGTAAGTACTCACATGCAGACAGCAAGAAGAAAATGTCACGGCAGGGTTCCATTCAAGAAAAGAAATCGATTAAGTCCAAAACTAGTAGCGCCCGTTCAGAAAAAGTCAAAAAAGAATTGATGATTCAGACAGAAATCAAGAAGAAAGAATTGGAGCAGAAATTATTGAAGAAAGAACAAGAGATTCTCGACTTACAATTAGCCTTCAAGTTGTCACAAATAGAATATGAATCTTCGGATGTATCAGTGGAAGATGAGTCTCCATCATGTGGATCAGGGTCAGTGATTAACAATGGTTCGAATGTTCAAAAATGGGTAAACGAGTTCACTTGGAATGGTAATAATGACACAAAAAATTGCACGCCTTGCTGTTCTCAGGTATGTGAACCATTTTCTACATTGTCAAACGCAGAAATATATCCTACTCCTAAAAATGCAAACAACTGTCAAAATGACGTTAGGAAAAATTTCAATTCACGAGAAATGTCTAGTCAATCAATTGACAATAATGACATAAAGAAAATTTTGACTAGACAGAGTGTTCCGAAAGACTTGCCGAATTTTAATGGGGATCCTACAGAGTGGCCCAATTTCATTCACCAGTTTGAAAATTCTACTGCTTTGTGTGGTTATTCAAAAGAGGAGAATCAAAGCAGGTTACAGAAATGTCTTAAAGGTCCTGCCAAAAAAATAACACAAGCATTATTAATACTTCCGCAAAATGTTGATAAAGTAATAGAATTATTAAAAAATAGATTTGGTCGATCTGAACATATTATTACTTTATTACTCGATCGTTTGAGAAAATTTCCAATAATTAAGGAAGAAAAATTAGATATTTTGATAGCATTTTCAGACGAAGTTAAAAATTTTGTATATACTGTCCAGTCATTGGAGGAGAATGAACACTTATGTAATCCTTTGCTATTACAAGAACTTCTGAATAAATTACCGACTTCTTACAAATTGAATTGGGTAGAATATATTACTGAGAAGACAGTGAAAAATAAACTCATTGAATTTTGTTCATGGTTAGGATCTAAAGCTAATGCAGCTTGTCAACTTCAAATTCCACAAATTTCAGAATTCAAGGCTAATAAAGAAAATTACAGAAATAAAGATATCACTTTAGCCACAAAATTTGTTAGCAAAAAATGCATTTGCTGTAAAGATCAATTTCATGGTTTATTTTCATGTCATGTTTTCAAGTCGTTTTCCGTTGATGAAAGATGGTCCTTTGCGACAAAGAATAGAATTTGTTTTTCTTGCCTGACACCTTTTCATGGTTTGAAAAATTGTAGAAGAAAAAAGATATGTACAGTAGATGGATGCAAGAGAGTACATCATGAGCTTTTACATAAAAATGAAGAGAATAGAGAAACAAATTCTACTTCGCAAGTCACTGATATTGAAACCAATTGTCATATTTCATCAAATAGACGAGTGTTACTGAAAATTTTACCAGTCTCTATTTCGAATGGCAAAAAAGAAATTGATACATATGCTCTTTTGGACGATGCTAGTACCATAACTTTAATTGATAAAGATCTCGCTGATGATTTGGATCTTGATGGTCCTCAAAAGTCTTTATGTATCCAATGGACAAATAATCAGACAGAAGAGCAGGATGACTCAAGAATTGTTACTTTCAAAATATCGTCAAAAACGTGTAATTCTAATTCGAATTTTTATTTGAGGCATGTTCGAACGATCAAAAATCTTTCATTGCCAAAACAAACTGTCGATATTGATCAGATTTCTTTGAAATATCCTTATATTGACAACAAAATACAATCTATGATCGATGTACGTCCTAAAATTTTGATTGGTCAAGACAATTGGCCATTGTTGGTAAGCAAGAAAATAATTTCGGGGCCTTGGCATGGACCCGCACTCACGAAAACATTGTTAGGTTGGGTAGTTCACGGAAATTTACATCATAGTAATGATAATATGAATACATTTGTTTGTTTTGTGGATTTGAAAGAAAAAGATGAATTAGACATTCTCCATGACCTGATTAAAGAACAATGGAAAATGGAATCATTTCCTACTTCAAGACAATCTTTATCCAGAGAAGACATTAGAGCTCAAGAGATCATGGATTCTACAATGCGGAGAATAGGTGACACGTTTGAAACAGGACTGCTTTGGAAAAAGAGTAATCATCATTTACCGGAAAGTAAAAAAAATGCCATGAGAAGACTCGTTTGTACGGAAAGGAGAATGCACAAAGATGAAGAATTTGGTCGAATGTATTGCGAAAAGTTTGAAGATATGATTAAGAAAAATTATATATCGAAAATTTCTAATGCAGAAGATAATCTCAACGACGGAAAAATCTGGTATTTGCCACACTTCGGTGTCATGAATCCAAACAAACCCAATAAATTACGAATCGTATTTGATGCCTCTTCGAAAAGTAATGGTAATTCCTTAAACGACTTTCTGCTGACAGGACCGGATTTGTACAATTCACTTCAAACAATTCTTTTGAATTTTACAATCAAAAGATATGCGTTTTCAGCAGACATCAAAGAAATGTTTTTGAGAGTGAATGTCCGGAAAGAAGACAGATCAGCACAGAGAATTTTATACAGAGGAATGCGAAAAGATGATGATCCAGATGTATATGAAATAAATGTGGTATTTTTTGGTTCATCGTGTGGCCCGTGTTTAGCCCAGGAGGCCAAGAACAGAAATGCCAAAGAATTCCAAGAAGAATATCCTGAAGCGGTCAAAGCCATCATCAATGATCATTATATGGATGATTATCTTGGAGGAGCAGATAATGTCCAGGAGGCAAAACAATTGATAAGGGACGTAATATATGTACATAGTAAAGGTGGATTCACTATATGTAATTGGATTTCCAATAACCCGATTTTATTTCAAGACATAGATGACTCACTATTGGCCAAATTTGACGAAAATTTGAATTCTTCAGAGGAAAGAATTTTGGGTATATGGTGGAACCCCAAAAAAGATATCTTTCAATTCAAAACAAAATTCCATAAAATTGACAAAAATTTATTGGAAGGTAACAGAAGACCGACAAAACGAGAAGTACTCAAGATCGTCATGTCAGTCTTCGATCCCCTCAGATTTCTCGCAAACTTTTTGATACAAGGTAAAATCATATTACAGAAAACATGGAGAAGTCAGATAGGATGGGACGACGAAATACCAGACAGTTTGATTATCAAATGGGAGAAATTCATACAAGATTTGAGGAAAGTTGATGATTTTAAATTGCCAAGACAATATTGTGAAATGAATAGGTCCGATTCTGAAATTCAGCTTCATATCTTCTGTGATGCCTCTGAGAATGCGTATGCAAGTGTCGCATATTTGAGATGGTATGGAAAAGATGGCATTAAAGTTTGTTTTTTGAACGCACGAACCAGAGTATCACCAATAAAACCACTATCTATACCAAGACTTGAACTACAGGCAGCATTAATTGGATCACGGCTGGGTTCAAGCTTAAAAAGCGTTTTGAACTTAAAAATTGATGATACAATATATTGGACTGACTCGAAAACAGTATTATATTGGATTCGATCGGAAGCTCGACGCTTCAAAATGTTCGTAGCGCAACGTTTGGGAGAAATTCAAGAGCTCACGAATACTTGTGATTGGAGATATGTTGGAACAAAAGAAAACGTGGCAGATGAAGCAACAAAGCAGTACTCGAAGATGGATTTTTCTCCTGACTGTAGGTGGTTAAAGGGACCAGAATTTTTGTACATGACCGCAGAATTTTGGCCTGTTGAAGAAAAATTCAGAACAAATAATAATGGACAAGAAGTAGACTTAGAAGAAAATAATGTACTGGTTCATGTAAATATGAACGATAAAGGAAATGTAGTTACGACTGATCCAAATAAATTCTCTAAATGGCAAAAATTATTGAGATCAACCGCTTGGATATATAGATTCATACAAAATTGTAAAACAAGAGCAAAAACTTCAGGTGAATTAGAAGTATCAGAATTAAATCAAGCTGAAAAAAATCTACTTAGCAGATGTCAAGAGGAAACATTTAGTGAAGAAATGAAATCTTTGAGAATTCATGGCATTGTGAAAAATACGAGTCGCCTGTATACATTGGATTGTTTCCTTGATGAAGAAGGCTTGATCAGATTGGGTGGAAGATTAGATAACTCCAAACTTTTAGATGAATATGTGAAAAGACCGATAATTTTAGACCCGAAACACAAAATTACGAAACTGCTTATATTTTATTATCACGAGAAGTTCAATCACCATGGACAAGACACTGTATTCAATAGCATGAGACAAAAGTTTTGGATACTACGTATGCGACAAGCTATCCGCAGTTGCTGGACAAACTGCCAAAAGTGTAAGAACAGGAAATCCTTGCCGAAACCTCCGATTATGGGACAGCTTCCAACATGTAGAATAGAACGGACAGTGAGACCTTTTATAAAAACTGGAGTTGATTATTTTGGACCTCTTTTAGTTTCAGTCAAGAGAAGTCGGGAGAAGCGATATGGGGTGATATTCACTTGTATGGTTACACGAGCAATTCACTTAGAGATTGCACACGACCTGAGCACGGATGGTTTCATTCATGTTTTTCGACAATTTGGTAGTAGACGAGGTTTTCCGCAAGAGATGTATAGTGACAATGGAGGGAATTTTAAAGGAAGTGACAGAGAACTTCAAAAGAGTTTGGAATCGTTTGACCAAAATAAAATAAAAGAATTTTGTACGCTGAAAAATGTGAAATGGTTTTTCAACCCGCCATTAGCTCCTTTCATGGGTGGATCATGGGAGAGTTTGATAAAATCTATCAAGAAAAATGTGTCGGAAGTTCTTACAACAAGATACCCCCAGGAATATGTTTTAAGGACAGTATTTGCAGAAGTTGAGAATATTTTGAACTCGAGACCACTTACCCATGTACCCAATGATCCAGATGATATGGAGGCTCTAACTCCAAATCATTTTTTGATTGGAACTTGTTATTCAGCGTTACCTTGTGCTGAAACTGATGAAAGGGATTTGTGTTTATTGAACAAATGGAAGGCAGCACAAAAGCTCACAGATTTATTTTGGCAAAGGTGGGCTAAAGAATATCTACCATCTCTAGCAAAACGAGATAAATGGCACCAGCAGAGAAGAAATGTCAAAATAGGGGATATTGTTCTATTTTATGACTCCAATAGTCCACGAAACATTTGGTTGAAAGGAAGAATTACAAATGTTCACCCTGGGAAGGATGGCAAAATCAGAGTGGTTGATGTTGTTACAGCTTCTGGAACAACATTCAAGCGAGCTGTATCTACACTTTGCATACTTGATGTATTCAAAGAGAAGTCTCCCGAGAATAATCAGATTTGAAGTAATTTCTTTCATTCGAATCAATTACTGCGGGAGAGAATGTTCAGTATTTATATTCATTATTATTTGTTTACTCTCTCATTTACCCTGTATATAATTATATTTAGTTTGATGTTCAGTTGTTGTGACTAAAACAAAGAGAATAAAAAAAAACTTTTTTGACTGACATTGAATTTCAATATTTCGTTCTTCGAGACCGGATTTAACTTAGATATTCCAGGTAAAATACAACAACATTTACTACCTAAGGACACATTTCAAAAATAAATTTGGATAGGCAATATTGTGAAATTAATTTTTATATAGCTGAAAATTGTTAATGTTGAATGGATACCACGGTTTTTTACAACAAAATATTTCTTTGTAAATAGATTTATTCTGATTTCAAATATATAAAAATTCATTAATTACATCTAGCAATAGGACTTATTATTGATGTTGGACACATTCTTGAATTAGTTTCGAATTATTTTTCAGTCTGCGTTGCCTTCAAAGAAAGTCGAATATTAAAATGAATCCTTCCACTGAAATCAAATTCAAAAAATTTTTTATAACAATTTATGTCACTCCATCTTTTCAGTCATTTTTCCTGCACTAACAAGCAATCACCAATATCTGAACCGTTAAATCAAATTATTGTATCGTATGCTTTCTTTTGTTCATGCCAGATTCGATTTATTTTTTGATGAAATTCGTAGAAAAACAACGGCACGAATTTCTGCGGTGAGAGCAATACAAGAAAACAATATCGTTTTTGTGGGGAAAAATTAATTTCAGTTTCTTTTTCGATGATTCCTCTTCAAGATTGATACGGCAATTGAACAATCGATATTGTAGGTTAGCGAGCAAATTCTCCAGTTTCAACGCGGGAGAAAGTTTGCCAATTATGATAATTGAAATATATGTGTCCTGTGGTCATCCCTGAAAATAATTATACAATAGTCACAATTTATTTAAGACGCGTTGCCCTCATGGACGTGAAATTAAATAAACCCAGTTATTTACCTCATTTGGTGAAGACAGTGGTCAGAACATTCCAAGTTCATGCTGTTGAGCTGGGACAATCCGTGATAGTTCTTCAGTGTCAACAGTGGCCTAAACTTCATCGACCTTTCTCATGAAATAAAAATCAACATCTAACATTCCAAAACCTAAACTAGTGCAATGTGTTTTGAAAATCGTTTTGTGTTTCCAAATAACTCTGGATAATGTGTTGCAACTCCATGCGCGGCAACGCTTTTGAAGGAATGCCCGTTTAATAATAAATATGAACTGGTCCACATACAACAAGAACTATGTTTAGATAACTATTTTGACAGTTTCCCGCCCTTTTCTTTACTTCCTTAGACATCCACCTGAGCGCTGTACTATACATTAATTGTGCTGTTGCTGAAAAGATGACAGTTGGCAAAATTGAAACAATTTGTTTTGTTTGTTTGACGGTGATTGAAAATGGAAGTCCGAACTAGTGAAATGCAATTTGTTTTGTCAAATGGCATTAATTTATATTGGAATCCACGTGTTGTGTCGCCGGTGAAATGGATTTTTTGGTTGTGTGTTTTGTTTTTGATATTGTTTATTAAACTTTGATGTGTTGTATTGCTATTTTTCCGCAGAAGCCAAGCCAATAGATATAACATTTTTGTACATTTAATCAAGATCATTTTTCTTACTGAGAGAGTAACAAATTTTGACATCCGATATCACAAAAGGCTATTTTGAAAAAATGTTTGAGTGAACTTACATATTTTGATGCGTAGATTACGAATCCGAAAGAAAAAAAGCAGCGCTCTCCCTCATTTACAAAGTTACGGCCCTCAAAGTTCAGAAAAGGGCAACTTTTCAGCCTTCTTTTTCACAAGATAAACTATTTTAAAACACAAGCATTCATTAACTAGGTTATCTTTATATCTTATTCCTCCTTATCAACGAATGCTTCTTCTAGTGACATTCTTCTATTTCTAGGTTAGTTACTAGTGACATTTCAGAAAAAAGCGGTTGGTATTTGCCGCCGCCAACTATTTCAAATTCGTAGATTTGGATTTTTAGTTTGACGTGAGTGATTAGAAAAACACAAAATGAATTAGTGAAAGTAATAGAAAATATCCATCTTATCTTATTACACCACCAATTTACGATCTAAAAAATAGAGGCAAAAAAACATTTGAATTACTTTAGGAATATTGACAGCATCAGTCGTACCAACTATGCCATTAAGTTTAAAAACGTGAAATACAGAGATATATAACATTTTTATAGAAAAAATGTTGATTGTTGAAGTAAAAAGTGTCACGGAAAGAGGAATGAGGTGTAAAGGTGACCTAGTTTTTAATTGCTTGGGTTTTTAAAAAGATTATCGTGTGATACCTTTTTTTGACTAAGATGTCAACGTTATATAACTTTCGAATTGATCATCTGTTTGATAGAAAATCATGAATGGCAACTCAAAATGCAGCAAATTCTACCATAACAGGTTTTTCCAATTAATACATTAAGATCTTTGTTGAAAATTCAAAATTTACCGCCAAATTTCACTGCACGTTATTTTTTCGGTTTTTGAAAAATACTGAAGTTGACTCTGAAAAAGAAAATTCTTTTTTAGAAGTTGGTGTTTCATTAGACTTTTCCTATGTTTACCTAGTAGAAGAGACAAATTGCAGTCGGTTGAAAAATATATGTTTTATAAGCGTGCTTTCTTTATAAACGAGTCACAATAACTCTCTTCTCATTTCTAACCTCATTGCTACTTCTACCGTGTCCTCAAACGTCATGTATTGTTTCATTTCAGTCGTTCGAAACCTGATGGGAGAACCTGACTACAGGCAAGTCCGACTGCACTGGGAAGTGAACTCTTCTGCGGTGCCGAAAAATGGATTTAGCGTCCGTTACTGCGAGCTACAGACTTGGGGCGCGCAGCGATGCCGCATTCACAATACTACCGACTCCTCGGACCGTAACAACATCGACGCAGAAGATAATTTAGCGGCGTTCAAGGCGGAAATCAAGGGCCTGAGGATGGCCACTACGTACACCTTTGAGGTCAGGGACGTCAAGGACGAGAAGGGCGAGAGAGAGGAAAGGGCCGAAGGGGATGATAAGAACCAAAACATTATTGTGATACCTACCAAAGGATGTGAGTTTTGAAAGCTTATTACAGCATTTGAGGTGAATGTCGTGATGATTTTATTCCGTGGAACTCCACAAATATTTTGGTTCGCCTCTATTAAATAAAAAACTGCAGACACGTAAAATTTACTAAAAAATACTTTGATGTTGAGCATTTTTGCTGCCCTTTGGTGCTGAATTCAGTCAATGTGACCTAATAATTATCAAGACTTGCTTCAAATTCACAAAATCGTCACCAGGGAGTGTCCCTATTCAGGAAAACCACGAAGTGGGCGGCATCTAGGTACAATAATTCAAACTTCAAACTCTAGGAAATCATCATTAGGATCCATTTGATATTCCTTTTTTTCTAAAAGTATTATATGCCTACTATGGCTAAAACCTCCATCATTATAACTATAGAAACAATGTTTTTTATTTGAAGCGCTTATTACCAAATTCACATAGTCTCAGCTACTATTCGTGTTTCTCGACATGATAACGAAAGAGTCAAAAACCCACAGTTTCTTGTAGTATTAGATATATACACTGATCTGAGATGTGAGCCTGTAACTAATGCTGGTGATATCAAAGGATTTTCTTGCCGCTATACATCTGGTCGTATTCGAAAAGGTCTAGTACTCCTCAATCCTGAACTACCAGAATATTCGTTCTCTATTATATATATGGAATACAATATATTCTCATGAAATTCATAAAGCAGCTCCACTTTAAAATTTTGTAGCAATTCATAACTGAATACAACTAGTAGAATCATAAAACTGAGGCAATGACTCATATGTCAACCCACACAACTTAAGAAGAAGAGCAATTTTTTCGCAAGAGAATCATTTTTGCAAGGCTGCAAACCTGAAGAAAAACAGTGTATTCAATGAAATAACAATAAAAACCAACTCGATATTTATTTAAAAACATCATTCTTTTGGGAATATTCTGGGATGAAATAATGCATTTCTCTTTGTAACTTCTTACCTTAAGTATCAAGAATATATTAACCAAGAAACCACTATCAACAAACCCGAAAAATAGCTTTGAGTTCATTTCAGGGATTTTGTGTTTGAACTGTTTCTCTCGTTAGAATATTCTACAATATGATTGATAATTTTGTGGATATGTTCAAGGAACGTCTGGCAAATGAGTAAGAACTAGTGATAATGTGATAGAAGTTCAGAAAACTTTAATTCTCCGAGCAATTTCCGAATGTTACAATATATGCTGTCGATACCCTGACTGTCACTAGAAAAGATCAAACACTCCTTGCTTCAAGTAGTGAAACCTATAATATACATATATATATATATATATATATATATATTATATATATATATATATATAAAACCAAGGATGTTTTTGTAGAAGCAAATTTGGAAAAGAACTTTCGTTGTAGGGTATTTGAACATTATAAATAAACGCTTGAAACGAAACCGAAGAGAAGTCAACAATGACTAGAACTGTTACAATCGAAACCTACAAAACACTGAAATGCTGCTGGAGATTTCAACTAATCCACGTTAATCTCTAGTTTAACATTTAGGCTGAACTCTAACTTGAACCAAACCTACAAAACTGGCTCTAAATTATTGTTTTTCCCATAGTTTCAGCCAAAGCGACGCAATGTCTTCCGCACGCAAGCGAGATAGAAGTATCGACGGGCCCGTTCTTCGGTGGAAGAATCGCTGTGGAAGCCACTGACGGCGAAAGATGTGCCATCGATGGCGAACCAGATAGCCCCAGAGACACGTACACACTGCGCATTAATCACACTGAATGCGGCAGCCAAGTCAACGAAACTACCGTTGCAACGTTCGTTTTAGTGCAGGAGAACCTGCCAATTTTGACGCACAGTACCAGAAGGTGGGTAACTTTGATTGAGCTTTGTCATGGCATGTCGATAAATGATTTTGATAGATACCTTTGTTGTGATTTTCATAATTTTGACATAACTTCATTAATTATGTAGAATTTCATCTGATTTTGGAAATAATAACACGATATGAGATTAATGAAAAGAAAGGAGAAGGCAATATTTAAATTTAGGTTTGGAAGCGATGATTGTCCAAAAATTTTTTTGTGGAACTGGTTAAAGGTCTAGTTAATGAACCCAAAATTCATTAATAATCGAAAAGAAGAAGAATCAACGCGTTAAGCGGGCTACAAACACAGTGAACTTTGACAGATTTTACTGCTTGAACAGCAACTACTGTTGAGTTCAAATGATCGGACTTTATAATGAATAATTTTTTGAAAAGATGTCAATTTTTGATGACTCACACAAATTGTACATTTTTCAGATTGTAGTTTCATCTTCATCAAATTTGAAATGTTTCTGGGAAAGAAAAGTTTTGGCTTTCTACTTCTCCATACAAAAAATATGGGAGTCTTCCACAGAAAAGAAGGAAGCAATCAGTTTCAAAAATTAACTCTAAGTAAAGATGTGTAGATCATGCAGAGAATCAACTTTCAGACACAAACTGGAAGAAAAAGCCTTTTCGAAACAGCTACTTTCATATAAACATTGAATTGCGCACGTTTCTCTGTTCCGTTTGTATTCCAAACATTCGTATGGAATCGAATCGGATATCAGTCACAGGATTCCTACACAATATAATAAATAAAAGAGGTAAACTTTCACTTGCATGGAACACAGGACTCACTGGTAGACATGCGATGTTTCGCCGTAAGACACTTGCCTTATCGACTTTTCAATGCCGAATACATAAATTGTCAAGTAGAGCAGGCTGAGAGAAAGCAGAAATATCACCTTCCAACATGCAGAATAATAGAAAATATGGTATTGCACTAGAAATGAAGAGAGAATTTCAAAATTTTATCTTGTAATGGATTGGACTGTATTTTATTTCCAGAAAAATCAGAGATTCCTACGAAAATTACAATTATTCTAAATCAAAGCAAAAACTGATTTTCCTAAAAAAACTCATTTTTTGTTGTATCAATAACATTTAAAAAATCGTCTACTCTCTTCATTTCTCCTTACTACTGCTTTTTCATTGGCATTCATGTGCTTTCCTCCGTGTCCACAGTTTCATTAATCGTAAGTTAATCAAGAAAATGATTTGTTGCAGATTCCTAGTCCTCTGCACCTACCAGCCTGAAACGCTGACGGTGCGAGCGGGTATCAACCTACCTAACGGGGTGCATCATCAAGCAGGCCAAGGTCAGGCTCATATCGCGGCTGCTTACGAAGATGGAGACAACCACTTGGGAAGAAGATCTAGGACTGGTAGGGTTTTGCAGAAACCGGAAGCACTAGGTACTAAACAATATAAATGAAAATGCACCTTGCACTTAGATTAGAGGGTATATATAAAGATTGGGTTGGCCTTTTCAAACGGCTACAGATTTGAAAAAAATCGCAAACAGTATAAAATTTAAAAATTAATATTTCGTAACAGTTCCATGAAGTGAATCTTCCTCTTCTTTTTTTATTTAATTTTATTTTCTTTCAGTAAAAGAAGAAGTAGGAGAAACCATAGCTCCCATCTCCCATAGAAGCAACATAGTACCGATCTTCGTAATCACAATGCTGGTCATTGCAGGAGTGATAAGCATCGTAGCGCTGGTCCTGAAATTGGCAGGAAAGAAACTGATCGAAGAATTCGACAATATTTCCATAGCTTCTGATATTTCGACGAGCAGTTGCAGTACTGTAACGGAAATGGAAGTCTCAGAAACGAATAAGGAGAAAAGTAAAAGCGAGTCGCCAACTGTATGAGACTAAGACGGTGTAATAGGTAGAATTGAGTTCAATGACTCAATTATAAGTATCAAAATTACAATTCATCTCAACGTGGCCTTGTGAAAGGTTCTTCGAAAAAGAAAATCTCATGAAGCTTCAGCTCGAACAACTGCGATGTCCAAAGCATAATTCAGCTTTGTATCAAAATATTCCCAGTGGGTTTTTTATTAATAGTATAAATCCAGCATGGGCTAGCTT
Organism: Leptinotarsa decemlineata; assembly: GCF_025532065.1. NCBI lineage: Eukaryota > Metazoa > Arthropoda > Insecta > Coleoptera > Chrysomelidae > Leptinotarsa > Leptinotarsa decemlineata. The sequence goes on along the minus strand of NW_027412546.1, from coordinate 296,462 downwards.
AGACTGACTACATCTTGCTATATAACCTCAATAATAGGCAATTTATGTATTTTGTACGTGACTGAAACAATTTTGGAAAACAATATAAGTACGTGTTTTTTATCCTGAAGATACTTCTACTTCCTCATGGAGGCGTATGTGATAAACATTTAAAACAAATATTTATTGTAACCGGAAAGTTGAAATAACAATAATCCGGATAGTTTTTTGTGGTACTTATTTAATATTTAACTTGAGACAATTGCGTATTGCTGTGATATACCAGGTGTTTCACTTTTCTATTGGAATAAAATTCTTTTCGAATTAGTAACATGGAGAAACAACACCCGGTATAGTATGCAATTGGAATATTTTTTATTTATTTGATGATTTCAGTGATATATTTCTTAGAATAGGACTGTAATAGAATCTAATAAAACTTATTTTGATTCCAAATGGGTTTTTGTTCTTCAGAAGACGATTCTCATCGATCCTTAAGGGTTGAGGAAGACGACACGCATACTATCGATATGAAATTCAGGGAAAATTTTGGCTAAGGTGACGTGTAGATTACGAATCCGAAAGAAAAAATCGGTGACTTCTATTATTTCCAAGTGAAATGCTTTTGCCTTCATTGTTAAGATCTTCAATTGTTTTTGAAGCTATATTAAGCGAAAAATGGATTTAAAAAATATATTAACACTGTTATCAGTACAAACTCAGACAGATCTGTTCACCAGGACTGTCGGGGAAGAACAAACTTGCTGTCATAAATGTGTGGACTCGAGAGAAGCTATACCTACTAACTCGACCTTGGTTTATCAAAATACCTGACTTATGATGCACTGTTTGGAACCTTTGGTGTAGTAATGAATATTACTGGAGTTTTTTCCCAACACCGAATCGTTATTTTTAACACCTCGACACGTGTTTCGATCACCAAGTGATCATCTTCAAAGAGGAAGATTAATCTTCCTCTTTGAAGATCTTCCTACCGCTGTTTTTCCCTATTCTGTAAATGGGTTCATCCTTCAGAATAGTGCATGAAATGAATAAATAAATAAATAATGATGGCTATGGAGGTCTTTGACACCAGTTGCAGGGTTCGTCACACGGCGGCTGAGACTTTAATGCACTTGCTGCGGCATGTCCAGCATAAGTGGTCTCTTCTATCAACATCACACGGCCCTAGGAGTGCTTCACTACCAGAAGCCCCTACAAAAAACCAATGTTGCCGATGCTGGACAATATTAAATCCATTGTGAACGAGAAGTGCCGAATTTATTGGAACTACTCATTTCCGTCCCACAGGTATATACAAGCTAATGAAGATATAATATTCCTTGAAGATCAGAGTAAGCCCTTCACCAATTCATTATATGGATAAATAATTCATCAAATCACACCAACTCTGTTACTGAATCAACGAATTTTTCTGCTTACCGTATTCTGAAAGCATTACACATACTGAACAACCGTTGTGCCATGAGTAGGTATTGTTAGTCAGTCGTCTCTGGTGCTTCTGAAATACTTTTGGAACAATGACGGAAGGGCACGGTTCCGGAGGCGACTCTGGTGGGGCTAATTATTCTCAGCCTCCACCGGCAACTTCTTACCCAAGATGCTGGAGGGTACCAAACTAGCCGAGCCCCCAAGGAGGTTGTTCGAGTGGAGGCTCCTGGGGACAAAATAGAGGAAACCAAGGTGACGGTTACTGAGGTGGATACCAATCTGGAGGTAGTGGATATGGTGGAGGAGGTGACGGAGACTATGGAAATGGGGGAGGCTATGGTGGTAACTCTGGTGGTTATGGAAGTGGTGACGGTGGATATGGAGGTGGCCGTGATAGGGGCAGTGGCGGTGGAAGGAGGTGGAGACAGGGGTGGTGGTGGTTATAAAAACGGCCGAAGAGGTGGTGGAGGAAGAGATCGGAAGGGTCGAGAGGGAGGCAGCGATAGATGTGAAGGCGGTGGCCGCGGAGACCGAGACTGAACAGGGAAAGACATGGCGGAGGATTCAGAGGGCGATGGCTTCGGTGGTCGTGGCGGTCGGAAAGGAGACCAAGGTGGAGTTGGTGGTGGTCGTGGTGGAAGGGACGGTCGAGACGGTGGTAGCGACAGCGGTGGCAGGTTCCGACCTTATTAGGCAAACGTCCGCTTCTGTTTTTTCAATGTGTGTATTATTTAAAAATTGTGAATTACCTAATTTTTTGTATTCAGTTAGTAATTACTCAAGAAAGGAATAAAATATAAGTTCAGAAATAAACATTTTCTTCTGAAATTTATTATAAGTTTACTTCATGTTCAAATGTCTATTAATGTGTAATGAAATAGTGTCTTGAGTTTAAAAAAAACCTAGATTCAAGCGACTATACCGGAGTCGAGAATTAGTCGTTATGGTGGGAAGGGAACGCGAAAATGCGAAAAATGTTCGCATGTCTCCGATACTGCATACACCACGGTCCAAAACAAATCACAACTTCAGTAAAAAAACAACTGTTGTTTCCATTTATTTACTTCAACACTACAATCTTCTTCTCATCGTGCAACTTTGGTGGAGCGAGAACAAAACTCTTCATATTTTCGTTCAGTTCTTCCAGCGCTAGTTGAGACTGCAGCCGCATAACATCGTCACTATCGCTGTTGTAGATATCCTTGAGAGTCCTGTAAATCGTCAGGATGTCGTCCTTCAGGAAAGCTATCGTTTCTTTTTCGAGGCCAACGAACAACTGTCTTATAACACCGACTGCCGCACGCCTTGCTTGAGGCGATTTGTCTGTGGCTATCACTGCGTGGACGCATACCAAAACCTATCGAATACAATGATAATAATAATACACATTTATTTTACAAAATAATAGATCACATGCAGATATTTTTATGATCAAAATAACATTTATTATAAGTATTGTCAACAATACTTGTATGCACGTTTGCATAATTTGAAACCCCTCGAGCTTCTACTCATCGCTATTTTGATATTATTCAAGTATATTTATTTTCTGAAACGTGGCATAACCTTAGAGTAATAATATACTCAGAGGTCTGAGGGCATAACATAGACACACAGAACACTGACAGAAGCACATTTCATTAAGGCTGCGTTCAGAAACATTCATCATAGAACGTGATTTTAACAGACAACACTGGGTTAACATCCATTACTCATTTTTATTGTACTGTTGTGCTGGATGCTGTTGTTATTGTGCTTGTTTTTGAATGTGTTTCAGTTTTGAACTCTTGAATATTGTTTTTTTTAATTTTGCTGTTTCTGTCAAGAGGTTCTTGTCATTTATCCAAAGACCTATTATGAAATTCTACAAGTAGAGGACCTTCTTTCTGTCTGATTCTTGTTACTGAACAATGAAAATTTACGAGGGCCTCGTGACAAAATTCACAAAGAATAAACAACCTCAAGGAGATTATTAAAATTATTCCGGTAATGTCGCATTGGAGTAATTTACTGAAGACAATGTTCATTTCAAATAATTATTCATAGGAAAGAATTCATTTAATAAAATTGCAGGTGTTTTCATTAGTCTTCCAATTATAAACACAAACATGTCACTTACCTCAGTAAGTATTGTCCCCAATTTGTAACCTAGAACTTTACAAATTTCACCCAAGTTTGATAAACTTGACGCCCTAATAAGATCGTCATCCTCTTTTGCTCCGCCTAAAAATGTGTTTAGCAACAGCGGTTTGTACTTTGGAGCCATGTCGCCTGAAAATAAGTAATAGAGCTCAGGTAATTGACTTTGAAACTACACTAATGGAATAAATGAATATTCTTCATGACAAATAATTATGAATGTTGATTAGCGGTAAGACCATTCCAGTAAGTATACATTTTCTCAAAGTTTCATTATAATTTTTTGTGATGAAGAAAATTACTTTGAAAAACAGAAGATATGACATTTTCCCTGACAAAGGGGAAATGAAGGAGGTTGCAAAGTCAAGCTTCGATAGCTAGATTTTTACAGAGAGTTTCAAATTAGTGTTCAGTGTTACGACTCTTAAAACAATTGAATGAGCGTTTGCCAAAAACCTATACAGCAACACTATCAGTAGTTGTTCGAGAAGTTTATTACTTGGACTGAAGGTCATGCAGGGATGTAACAGTATCAAGTCTCGGAGAGGAGTTCATTACCCGTTGTTGGCTATCTAGATTAAAAATGGGCAATTAAAATAATCGTCTCAGACGTCGAATAACTGGTACATTGACGAGTGGCACTCGAAACGCATTTAACCTAACTGAACATACTAATTACTTCAATAATTACTTATGAACGTTCATCATTTGATGAGTTGAAATCGCAAATTCGTAGGATAGCGAGAACAATAGTCGCGAACTGTGCGAAAAATAGGAAAATCACCTCTCAGCCGCTTCTATTTTAACATCGCAGGCTCTTTGCCGAGTTAGTAATTTCCACCCATTCTTTCATTGTTAACTCTATCACTACGAGTTATTTTTCTCTCTGACTGCGCTTGAGAAAAAAAGTTAATATGTTATTTGACAGGACAATTACACGTAAGGCTCATTATTTACTCAATTGGAATGGTATTGTTTTCATTACTGTTGCCTCCATTGTACGAAGCGGAAATAATTTGGAGTTACAGGTGCTTTCACAACTACTAAACATTAAATGTGAGGAATTGTGTGATGGTTTTGTAATATAAACAAAATACATTACAGGTTATACATATTCAGTATCAACCTATGTATATCGTCATTGTTTCCAAGTGCTTCTATAAAAAAAAATAGAATATTTGAGGGATCTTCATATGGGTGACTTTTTTTGCTGGTATCTTTTGGCAACACTGTTTTTGACATTTCACGCGTGAATCGTGTCTTATGTCATTGTCAAACTCGTTCAGTTTGGTCTATAATTTAACCATGAATCGACTTACGAATGAACAACGCTTGCAAATTATTGAATTTTATTATAAAAATTCATGCTTGATGAAGAAAGTGCATCGTGCACTTCTTCCAATTTATGGGCAGTTTCGTCGGCCTACTGAGGGAGCTATTCGGGAGCTTGTGACTAAATTTTGAACCCAGTTTACATTATTGGACATTAAACCACCAACACGCATACGTAGAGTGAGGACCGAAGAAAATATTGCGGCTGTATCCGCCAGTGTTCGTGATGACCGTGAAATGTCGATTCGCCGCCGTTCGCAGCAATTGAGTCTCTGTTACTTCACTACGTGGAAAATTCTGCGAAAGGATTTGGGTGTAAAACCGTATAAGATACAGCTGGTGTAAGAATTGAAGCCACGCGACCTTCCACAACGTGTAACATTTGGTGGTTCAGCGACGAGGCTCATTTCTGGTTGAATAGATACGTTCAGATTCACAACTAGATTTGTCAAGCTGTACATGCAATTCATAAACTGTTTCTCCGGACATGCCAAAACTATCTTTTATGAGTATGAGTAGAAAAAGTAGGTTATTTCTCACACACATACATTCGATGTAGATGGGGGGATGTGCAATTTTTGACACACAGAAGAGTTAGGTAGATGATTCTTAATAATAAATCTACGAATATTAGTTCTAGGATTGAAATTTGACGTATATAGAATAAATATAATTTCTTTCAGATATATTTCCAAAGCTTTTGCCACTGTCTGAAAAATGATTGGACATTTCCTTATTCTTAGACTTGATACCTTTCCCTTTAAAACAAGATGAGACATTAAAAAAATTCTAGAATTCCAATATAAACAAAATCAAGAAAACTGTGATTCTGGGATTCATGGAATAGACTAGAAGGACTGTCAAAAAAATTATGTTGGTCATACTAACCGAGTTATTGAAAGGTGTTTTGAAGAGCAAGTGACGCATATCCAATTTCGTAGACAAGAAAACTCTAGTGTCGTTTTGAAGGGACACAATAGATTAGAAAATCATTGCATGAAATTGTTGAGGCAGGAACTTTGAGACTGAACTTCTAGATGATTCAGTCAGAAAATGGGAAAGTGGCTCATGTGAACTAAAAATATCAATCAATCCATTGTTTTCTCTATTATGAGTCACTATATTTAAAATTTTGTAGTTGAAAAATCGTCGATTTATGAATAAAAGTGCACTTGATAATTGGGTAACGAAACAAGCGTCGTGAATGGGATTTCATTCGTGTTGAATGGAAGCAGGATGTTATTGAATATTGACATAAAAAATATGATCCACCGTCCACGAAAAGTCCTACAAAATAAGTGGAATCTGTTTCCAAAGGAGCATATTTTGATGGGAAATACTCTTACAAACAATATGACTTGAATTGCATGTGACAAAAGAGATCCCTGAAAAGACAAAACTATGCCACATCTTCGAGTCATAAAGTCGATTAGATTGAAACTGTTTATTTGTGAAACGGCGCATTTCTGAAATAGACTTCAAGATTTTCCAAATAAATGAACTGCCGCATTTGTAAAGGCACTGCTCTCAAAGCGCTTGTTCTCGATAAAAATTAAATTTCCAAAGGAAACAATAATTATATTTCCACACTGCCCTATTTTGATAGTTTTCCCCAATCGTGTGGAAATGAAAATAATCAGCAAAGAAATCATCGTTTTCAACAAAAATAATAATGCTGCAGCAAAATATATATTATCTGCCTTTCATGTCGTGGATTTATTGAACATGATCATCATGTAAGCAATCATCAACAACAGTTTCAATAATGGATTAATGCAAAGTATATAACGGGTTACAATAAAAAGCTCGATTGAAGTGTATAATAAAATCATAACTTTGTGGGAACGATATTGAAGATAAAAAGGTTACAGTTACAGAGACGAACGTACGTGGACAATAACTATCATAAAGCGGTAGTGTCAAAACGTTTATATGAATCATGAAGTACTTCGAGGGGTCCGTTATATACTGCAGGAAAATTAGGACATCGGTATCACATAACGTATAATGTATTCAATAATATTGGTAATATTTTCCTCTGACTCAGTGAGACATTGCATTTGAACAACAGAGAATCTACGAGGTGAGTAAAGGCGATGACATGTCCACTTAGAAAACGAAGCTGATCGGTATTCATGGAATGATGTCTATGTTGATCCCATAAATGGCGTATTCGCCACAGATCACAATAACTATGTTGTTGCGATCTGTGTTACTTTCCCAGGCTTATTCTTCAATGACACGCATCGCATTTTTCTGTGCCAGAAAAAAGTGAAAGTTTGAAAGAATATCGTTGTTAGTTGATATTTGCAAATTGATTTTCAAAAATCTTGCATTGAAGTATCATTAAATAATTATGTTTAGGAATACTCACCCAACTTCTTCGTCACTCGTACCAAACATTCCCCTAGTTTCATCCGCACTTCGTGACCATCTTCAGTGATTTTCCTGGAGGAGTCAGAATACTCTTCACACAAAATTTGCAGAACACTATCAGGAAAAACATCAGCGAGTGAAGCGAGGCCTCCTATGGCGCTCAGATAGATGAATGAATCTTCGTTTTTCAAATTTTGCTGAGAATTTAAAAAAAATGTGAATACTTCGAACAATTTGGATTGCTTTCATATCAAATCTTACCTGGAATACGTTGAGGATATAGTTCCTTTTGTCCATGGCATGCTTATCCTTGGTTTCCACTAATTTAGCAAGAGTCATCAATCCATGTCCTCTAACAGGAAGTAAAGGATCACAAATGTCCTCCAAAGCTTTATCCAAGTCAGTTTTTTCCTTCCCCAAACTTCGATCTTTCAGTCTTTTGTCTCCCTCCAAAACATCCAGAATTTGTTGTATCAGATCCCTTGCTTCAGTGATTACAACTTCCTTCGATAAATTCCTCAATGAATCTAATAAAGAACCATAGGCCATGATGTTGGTTGCATTAGCACCTTCAAGTAAACTCTGTAGAATCATCAGTATCGTGAACAAAGACTGAAACTCATCCGAATCTGTATTTGTACTCCTGTGGGTTCCTGTATCCAAGGTTCTCCTCAAAACGATTTGTATGTATTTTATAACATCGTGTGGATCTTTAGTCAACTCTTGCTGAACAGTTTTATCCCCAGACAACTCTGACAATAACCTGTACACAGTCATTTTTCTTTCAAAAAACTGATTCATAAACTCTTCTTCCAACTCCAGAAGTTCCACATTTCCTCTCTTGAAATACTTGTCGCTTTCCGATACACAATTGAGGAGGAAACCGAAAAGTTTCTGTGTGAGATCAGAATCTACTCGGACCAATTCCAGCAGGCAGGTAGAGTTTTCTGATGAAGCGTGAATCACGGAATGTTCGGAGAACCTGAGAATGAGCCTCTCGTCCTCTTTTTGTACAACAACATCATTCCTGAAGGGGAGTATCTCTGCAGTGTTGATGTCAAACAGAAAACTGTCAAATGAAGAGAATGAATCTTCTGGATACCTCCTCAAAAACCCTAGCAAAATTGCCCTCAAGTCATTATTGGTGAGTGTCAGTGGAGAAGATGAAGTTAAAGCGTAGAACCGAAAAAGAACGTTCAAAACAGGCTTCAGGACTTTGAAGGGAAGAGCTGGACTTTCCACGCTGTTCTGGACAAATATTGCGTGAAGCAAACGGGAATTTTGCCTCACTCTCCTAGTTAAATCTTCGCCATCCATAAATTTATGATCTCTGTACGATAAATAGACGAAAAAATTAATAACGGGCCTGAGAAAATTATTTTTGGCAAATTCTGGATCCTCTTTGTAGAAAACTTTGATACAATGGGCATAAAGTCTCTCATAAACGGAGGACTCCTCTGGTGTCTTTTCCAGAAGGCTCACCACTTGCTTGCAAGTATTCACATGAAAATCAGGAAACCGTCTGCAGCTCAGAATCAATCTGGAAAATATATCCAGAATCTTCCAGGTCTTTGTACTGTCGTTTTCACATTCTCCGAGTAACGTTGCGGCGATGCTTTCCACGCCATTTTTAGATCGAATAATGGAGGTAAGTGACTGAGAAACTGCTTTCTTGAACCAGGTTGGTGAGTTTTCCCGGAAAATAACCATGAGTTCTTTGACAAAAATGGACGGATGGATCGTCTCTCTCAAACCGTCAAGTATCTTGAGAGACATTCCTCTTTCATCGTTGAGTTTGTTGTAAATATCCTCGGTCATTACGTTGGTTTCGGTTCCTGGTGTTTCTGAAGGTTTTTTCAGAGGGCAGAAAGATATCTGGAAGAGTGCAACCAAGACTTCTTTCAAGCATTCTGGCAGGATCAGCAGTCTCAAATTCGAGGATTTGAAGAACTCGCATAGAGCGAACGTCGTGCATTTCAACACGTTATAGTCCCAGAAAATATCTTTGGTATCACTTTGAGGATTAGATTTGATGAAGAAAGGTAGTTTAGGTTGCAGTCTTGAGCATATTCCGACTTCCACGAGATTTCTTACGCATTTCCTAACGTCTTTGGATTGCTGAACGCTCAGTAGCAAGTCTGAATGTTCCAATTCAGTGTTCAACAGCTTTATGATGTAAAGGGATAAGCAAATGCATTTCCAGTCACCCGTGACCGTTTCGGAAAAATTCAAACTTATTATATCTGCTAGACTTTTTTCAATTATTTCAAAATTGATATCTAAATTACCGGCAACTTCGGCGAAAATTTCTTCACATGAATTTTCATTAGTCTCTCCTGGAAAAAGATATTTCTCAACATAAGGTGACGATATATTCATTATATTCAATTTTGCAGACAGTAAAAGTTTAGTATTTACTACAAATATACTTCTTATGTGAGTGTAGGTAACACCTAAGATCAAATATTAAGAAACCACTTGCTAATTCAATGAATCTAACCATAAAATCTATTTAAATATGAATCAACAGATAATTTCAAAATATTTCCACGGAAGCGTAAATTTCTACGAACTCAATATTTTCCCTCAGTCTTTTTATGTGATATTGATTCCATTTGGGATTTTCCTAATAAGAAATTTAATTATTTCAAGAAATGACACATGTAGCGACATCTCTTCGCCACAGTTCGCAGTAGGTCTAATTATAACAGGAATGCCAACATTATTTATGCTGCCATCTGTTAATTCATACTATAGGCGAATTCTCTGGGATATATCAGTTTTGACAAAATGTCATCATACTACTGAGGGAACTCCGATACTCATTCAACTACAAAGTCATCGTCCAATCATTTCTTCTTGAAAATTAGGATAACAAAAAATTATAACCTACAAACCTTATCATTTTTGACAATTGACATGAGATGATTGGACTGTAGTTATTTCTTATTTTCTGTCTTACTTTCTTATAAACGGGTACATTATTATTTCACTTTTTGTTTAATTTTATTTTGTTTCCTATTTTATATTAAAAAGAGAAATGAAAATTTTTATGTTTTTTACCACTTTTATCACGTTAGTTACAAATAAAAGTGGTAAAAAACATGGAAATTTTCATTTCTTTTTTCATTATGATCTCCTACCACGTAGTAACGGCTACATCCATCAATTTATTTAATATTACTTTTTTCATAAATCCACCAGAGTCTAGTCAGCGTTATTGTCAATCGTTGACCATAATCGTGCCTTATTTATTATGAATCCCAGTATATTGAAGTTAATCTTATTCGGAAGGTAAAGGTACAGACTCGAGTAAAAGAGGAATATCACTATTTCACAGAAGCATTGCAATAAAGCATTATAATAGGTTGTCAGTGTTCCGGTGAATTAGAGCAAGTGCTAATAATACTAGTACTTTTGTTTCAATTGAAGTTACAGGGCTACCGGGACTGCGACTAGCTATGATGCTTTTGTCGAAAACGGTCCAATCTGGAATAGGATTAGTGCCAACAAAACATCTACTATCGACGGTTGAGCAATCAAGAACAGCCATGTTAATGTTCTGTGATGAAAATGTCAAATTAATTCAAATTATGGTCAAATGCGCCTGAATATTAAAGCAACGATCATATAATCAGAAGAAGAATAATTCGAATTATCTTGATAATCGATTCGATATCTTGAATCATCATAAATAATCGAATTATCGATTATTTTGAATTCGAAATAGCCCATACTATTGGCAACACTGCTATGGCAAATTCACAACTTTGTAGGTTATTATTATTAGCCAAAATTAGATGTAATGTCATAGTTTAATATACCTGATGCTTGTCTAGAATTTACTTTACACAAACACTCCACTAATTTACTTTTCATGGTGATATCTCACATGAATACATTGCAAACATTTTCACAACTATAAATGTCTAAACACAAATCACTCTTCTTATGTGTGTTGACGAAAGGGGGGGGGGTTAATGGGAAAGTTGTTGAGATTTAGAAGAAGATAACCGTTATTCAGGGTTCATAAGAAGATAACCGTTATTCAGGGTTCAGTAGAAGATAACAGTTATTCAGGGTTCATGCATCTTTATAGTTTTTTCTGGACTGCAAAAACTGGTGAAAAATTTAAATAAAAATGTATTTGCTGAATTACATATTTTAACTTAAATAATTAGCGAAATATAATTTAAAAATCCTAAAGACAACATAAATTATATGAGTTTTCCACCACGAAGTGCCAAAACTAAATGCAGAACTGATCCCCTTGAACTTTGTAGTCCTGAGCAGTTTTCTCGTCATTCCTGAAACAAACAAAAGAATTGAAATGCTGATCTAGAACTAATGCCGACATACATTTAGTTAGAACTTTAAAGGCACTTCCACAATAATGCTTATTTACATGAATTCAATAAAAAGGTTTGGTGTTTTCCAATTTTTGTCCGAAAAAGTGGAGTTCCGAAAACTATGGAAACATTTTCTCTTCGATTCTACATTTCATCTGGAAATATCTGATGGAAAGTTAACGTCTTTTTTCATATTATAGATGCATCTCTCATACCAGAATAAATTTTGTATTCTTAAAGTTGAAGTATATCAGCTGTCCATTTATATGACCAGAAAAACCAACATAAGCTGGTGATCCACTTTTATCTCACAAGTAGGTACAAATATGTTGAAGTGAACAACATCAAGTCGAACCTCAAAGAAATGAAGCATGTAGTTCCTCAGGGCTCTGTTTCAGGTCTACTATTGTTCTTGACCTACATCAAGTTTTATAAAACCAGCAAGATGTTCCTTGTTTGCAAAGGATACGACTTTATTATGCTCAAGCAAAGACTCAACCAGCTTACAACTAATGACGCAAGATAGCACAACTTTCTACTGTTTTGTTTGTTCTGAGACATTTGAATAATCTGGTGAGCTTGATGATATTCAAAAGAGCCTACAATGGATTATTTCACTCAGTCACGTCATATGGTATTCTAATTTGGGGTGGGTGTTTCAGGTGCCAGAAAAGGCCATATAAATAATAGCCAAAGCAGGTTACAAAGAGCACCATCATCATTTATTTTATTCAACTTGGCATTATACCCCTTCCAACATTATATATCTAGAAAGTTTTACTACAGATTCATGAAAACGTTAATATTCACGGATATGGAACAAGATCCGCAAGTTTATTGAACATACATTATCAATTACTGAGAGAAATTCACTAAGCTTATCATCTTGACTCGTCTCTAAAGGCACTAAGCCTTATAAAATTTAAATTTACTTACAAAAAGTTTCTTCTCCAACATTGAGGAATACATTTACGTGTCAGGGCCTTTAACTTGTGAAAGACCTCATTAAATCCTCAGTTTCATTTTATATTTATGCTTTCAATCAACCTATACTCTTTACTTTTATTCTTTTTTAATAGATGACTTTATCTTTGTAACTAGCAACAAGTATTTCTGTATTCCTGACTTGCCATAAATACACTGTAGTATGTAAAATGGTCAAATGAAGTACTGATGCCTTTCTTGAAGCTATCAAGAAACTAGGTGTTAAAACAACTTGATCTCAATGAGAAACGTACGAAGAAACAAGTCGACAAAAATTTAAGAAATATTTCAATGTGACTGCTGGTCCTTTGTGAGCTGTTACCTACATTTGTTTTCCAGAGAAAATTAACCGCTGTTGTTGAGGCGGTATTCCTTCCTTTTCCTCAACTCTTTCTTTGATTCGTTCCACTTTGTCGGTGGGTTCTATATCAATTTCGATTTCTTTCCCGGTAAGGGTCTAAAATATTCTCAAATTAAAATATGTTTTGGTGATACACTGACAGAAAATTACCTTAACTTTGATCAACATTTTATCAGTATATTTTCAGTTAGTTATAACGCTTCGGACTACTGGTGTATCTTTGAGATTCTTCGATTTAACTAGAAATAAATACAAATTCCACAGCTAAAAAGAAATATACGAATGTCATTGGTCATTTAATGTATAAAAATAAAATTCTCAGAATGACAGATGACAAATTAAGGCGAGTTCCTAAATTCAAAGACGTCCCAAAAATAACCATGACCGTTGTTGGTAACTTTTGAAAAGAAACGGTTCTGTCAATTCCCAAATGTATCACTGATTAGTCAATAGATACATTATTACCGAACTTGATACGGAAAGTCATACATTGTAAACATGCCTTTTCCAATTATCTAATCAACAGAAGGTGACGTGACATTTCACATCGAACGGTAAACAGCTGATCCGTACAGCTAATTATGGAACACATGTACTTGTATATTTCATTTTTTTCATTTACGACGATTGAGGAAGCCAGGAGACACGATTCTGTTTTACCGTTTGATTCAGTTCTAATATTTCCCATAGACAACGTATCTGGATGATGAACTTCCCTAAGTTTATTTAGCCATGTCCAATGTGCAATGTGAACTGTCATATCCTCTACCACGTGGAACCCATACTCATGTTGAAAACTACTATTTGAGTGAAGAACAATATAAATATAGCCACTTTCCAAAGGTCACATTTCTTAAAAGGGAGAATGTTGGTTATCGAGTAAATAAATCAGAAGTCTTCAACACGAAAGCAAATCTGATGCTGAAGGTAATTTTAACAAATTATAACAATTGTAGACTATAAAAGTAACTTGATTTGCTTCATTTTCAAGTAGCAAAAATCATTGGGCTAGCTAGTGCGTGTAGACGGGAAGAACTAACAAAAATGGCTATTGATCTAATAAATGATAAGGAAGACATGTTATTTGTGAAAATATAAAATTCCAAAGCACATATTGACAGAACTTTTGTTGTAAAATTGGACCCAAAATTTATGAAAGCGTCATTTGTACCAAACTTCATGTAGATTAGAAGTCAATCATAAATTCAAAAATCTTTATTATATTCTGACATTACAATGTAATGGTAGTGAAATAAGTAAGGTATAAAAATTCTGATAATTCTTTAACAACTTATTCATTATAAAATATATAAAAAAAACTAGAGAAGATATACTAGAAATATATGAATACAAGACATACAAAAACAAATATTATAAGAACTAATGAGATCTCAAACAGCCTTATTGTTAACTGGAAGACAGTGATAATATGCAGTTTTCAAGTTGCATTTCAAGCTGAACTCCGGAAGAATATAATTTTTCTTTGAAATTCTATAAGGAACATGGTCAGTTTTCATTTGAGTGAAAGTAAAAACTCCTTCAATTCTTTTGAAATTTGTTACTAAATTTTCTGGACCTGATACGTCAAAAACTCAGTAGCAGTAGAGATGCTTCTGGAGTATTCAGTAATTTTTCAAAAATTTTATATGCAGTCGTGTAAAAATAGGTATATTGTTTTTTTGGAGTTTTAAACTGTCATTTATTTTGAACGAGTTTCTCTACGACACATAATGTATTCCTGATGATTGACCCCCAAAAGATATTACTGAATTGTGTCTTAAAAACGTTGAGAAACCTACTCAAAACAACTACTGTCAATAAAGCAGAAAAATTACAAACTATCTGGACAGTATGTTCAACAGAATCTAGGATACAATGACATTGTCATTCAATCGATCTCCAACCCATGCTTGAAATAATATTCAAAAAAAATCCAGAAGCTGTTTTCAGCCCGCTCCTCTTTTCGAACCTGCTGAATCCGTGCATTACTTTTCGCCAAACAAGCAGCAAACTGCATTATGATTGCTTCTACAGTATAAGCAGGGGTCCACCATTGGGGGTTGAGAATTTCCAAACGAACGATTCCGCAATCCATGAAGAAACTATTCTTTATCGTAGGGGATTGGATGGTCATCAAGGGCGGGGAGAAGGGAAAGTTCTCAGGGAAACTCAATTGGAGGAGGACGTGGGACACACCGAAGTGTTCCATGTCTTTGCCGAAGTCGCTGTCGCGGTCCACTTTGAAAAGCTTGACCTCCCACTGGAAGAGGTTACCATTTACTAAGTCTACAGTGAAAGAGGGATCAGAGTCCGAATTCTGGCGGCTTTGGAGGTCGCGGAGTTCCTTCGTAACTCTTCTTTCTCTCACTGTTTTTTTACGGTACTCATCCTCACTAGTTCTTACTCCTGAATTGTTCCCAGGTGAAGTACCTTCCCTCTTGCTTATGCAGAAAAGTCTCTCCTGTAAGTTACTCATTCTGGAAAGTATAGAGATATGACCATCAGGAATCTATTTGGCACTCATCATGACTAGCTCTTGCTCACCATTCTGAAACTGGCTGCCAGATCCTACCGCTAAATTTTCCTAACACTGCCGAGCGACCGGTGGCGTGTTTCCCTCTTTCTGAGGGGATAAATATTGACGTATAGGATTATGTAACTCAGAGGTGTCAAACTCAATTTTGCAGAGGGTCATATATTAAATTTAGAATGTGTAGGCGGACCAGATTCAAATAAAAAAAAATTACCGAATAATTATAACATTTTATCTATTTAAATATATAGTGTATAGAATTCTTATTTACATTCATGACATCTGCTCACCAAAATAGGTACTACCAAGCATGCAGAGAATGCGTGCAGCTTTTTTAATTCCGGATGGTTACCCAAACTCTTGAAATACATATTGTGTATAGAATGTAAGAGCATTAACCTTTTTAAATTTTTCTTTCAAAATACTGCCTGATTGACGATTTATCAACACCATTTGCAAATTAACTGGTGCCTGTGAAGCTTCTAAATTGAATGGATTGTTGAAAATTGGGAAATCCCTTTCATTCATTTTGTGGAAGTCTTCAAAACGATTTTTGAATTCCGTGACCAGATTTTGCAGAAGCTGGAAATATTGATACAATTTTTTTTGGTTTACTGTGCCAAATGATTTTTAATGAGGGATATGATCCAAAGTTTGATTTTTACCTGATTTTCCCACAGCCTCAACTTTTTTCTGACCATATCACTTCGATTACTCACGTGGCACTGACGCACATCTTTTATATATATAATGAATGTTCTATTGTTCTTGACATAAATAATAATCCAACACTTACAATAGACCCATACGACCAATGACCGGCACCCACGCCCCCTATATGTCTGTGGTTCTGTCTAAGTTATAGAACTATAACTTAGAGGTTCTGTGGCCGCGTCGTCGTCTAACAGTGTAACCTCAAAACTTATCACATACACATTCGTATTCGTATGTATTCAAATGAGATTACTGTGTAGTTGAAAATGTCAAGTAAACGGAAACATATGACACTACTTAATTCATTATGATTTTTTCTATATAATCCAGCAATCCGGTTTCCAACAATGCGGCACCCCCTGGTTTTTAATAGTGCCGGATTTGTGAGATTCTACTGAATTTATATATTCCTATACGTCGATATTTACCACGTTGAAAGTGGGGAAACATGCCACTATTACTCGCTCGGTAGTGTTTAGAAAATTTAGTGCTGGGTCTAGTAGCTAACTTCACATTGTTCCCTTACTCTGTTTTCATCAAATATAAAACTTACCTTCCTATTGTTGTGTCAGATTTTAGAATCCTTATCTATATTAAAAACTCAACCACACAATCACCGTACAAAAGGTTATTTCTTTTTTTACAAAAATGAACAAAAACACTCAACATTTTATAAGTGTTGCCAACAGCAGCTGCTAGTGGTAAACTCAGCTTGCCAATGTAAAAACGTTGAATTTTGCAAATGGTTCACTAACGATATGTTTGAAAGAGAACTATTTCCTAACCGCTGCTAACGAAACAACAATACTGCTCTGAGGTTTGCCTGAACAATTATTTTTGCTAATATTTCGTACAAGTTGTCAATTCGAAAGATCATCACCCCAAGGTGGCTCTGCACAACTCAAGGAAAACAATGAAAATGTGATTTTTCATTGTTTTTACGGAATACTACGTTTGTTAATTCAATTAAATTTCACTCAAAGTACCAATTGTTGAAGTATCGTTGGCGGAAATGATAAGTCATTTTACAATCAAGTAGAAGGTATTGCCAGAAGAATGGCAATAGTATCTGGAATAGTAACACATTAAAATATTATTTAATTGATATCCAATTATTCATTGAATGATCACAGCACACTAATTACCTTTTATGAACATAATATTGAGCTCTAACTTTATTGGTAGTATTAGTGAGATCAGGAGGGAAATTTGAATTGATAGTTATTTCAAATGTGTAATATTTTCACATACCAATTTACACAACGTCTTTCACTACAACAGATTTTTCAATCCAGATGCACCAGATACACCTGAAGAAGTTAATTATTAGTGAAACACGTGTTACGGCTTAGTGAACTTTTGATGTAATTGGGGAAGTACCCAACTGCCCTACACTGTAGGTGTAGGTAGTTGAGAGAAATTATTATTTCGAAATATTCTTATTGTCAATTATTCGTAAAAGTTAGTGACATTTTGTTTTAGAGTAAGGTTATGCAGAATCTCATTTTTAGAAGACGCCAAATAAATCATAACAAGATATAATAAAAACATTCATATATTCGGTTAACATTCATCAGATTAATTTAAATAACACGATTCAAATACAAATGTCCATGTCCTAATGATAATAACGACAAATTTACCTTTTCTAGTCAAGAAATATATCGGAAGACGAAATTTATACATATAAGAACTAAATACACATATAGTAACAACAAATCTCGATAATCGATTGTTATTCAATTAATACTGACTGTAAACGGGTAGGAACCAGCAGTCAAAAAGTCAAATGAAACGGCTCCCGGTATGATCACTGTGTCAAATATATTTTATAAGTTCGATGGCCATGTTTTGCAGGATATTCCTGAACTAAAGTTTCATTCTATTGGTGGACGGCTGAGTATCATTCTTATGGTATTATTTAGTCCAGGTAGCCAGACTATTTCTTCCATTCCCTCTTTCTTTCAGTTGAAATGATCTCTGTGTTTCTGAATTTCTATCGCCTCCCAATCTAATGACTCCTAGATAGTGGTTCTGAATTATATCGAGCACTTTGGTCTATTCGAAAGCGATTGGTTGCCCTCTCCGAGTCCAAGACTATATAGAGAGATAATATAATTTCAGAAATATAGAGACAATTTCAACCGAACAGAGAATTAACATTAATAAAGTCGAGCTACCTGCATTTAACTGAACAAGTCATGTCCAACACCAAAGGAATTAAACCAAACCATCTATATTGTAGGTAGTAGGTATATACGCGCTGTGAGAAGCATTAGGACACTTCTTTCTTTCTCTCATCGCTTGATATTCACAGCATTCGAAGACGAAACGTCGTGAAAACCTGCAGACCATGGCAAATAAATCCGGGAAATAACTTCGATATATCTATTTTTCATTTGATTTTTGATTAGAAGCTCCTCCAGTATCAAAGCTAAAAGTCTACAGGTACTTAAGTCTGATATATAAAATATATGGTGAGCATCTGTCAAAATTTGAACATCTTATTCAATGTATAACATCAGAAATATAATTTTCATAAACTCAATAATAAAAAAGCTACAACTAACAAAGCTAAGAATGAAAAAGTTATGTGATTTTTTGTTGTGGGCGCAGTTTGATGACATCCAAGAAAACACTGTTGAGTAAAATTGTTCATGTAACAAAATTTTTTCCAAGAATTACTGTTTCGAATTGGTGTCATGTTATTATATATTTACAGAGCCTCTCTGTCTAGACAATCTCGTATTAGGAGAATATTCAATTTTGTTTCATCCTTAACCTAAAATATATCTAACAATCACTCGTGAATAACCCTGTATGGCTTCAGAAGTTTCACATGGTGTCCCTTGTAGCTATATTGTGAGAGTGTAGAAGTAGAAGTTAACTTCTATACAGTGGCGTAGGTAACAGTACTTTTCTATAGAATGAGTAAGTAAACAGTACACCTTCAACCATGTGTATATAATAGACCTTTTCATCATAAGACGAGCGCAAGCGTAGCTGTCATATTGAAATGGCGGTAATTCAAAACATTCGTACTGTTTTAATCAACAATGGCAAGGCAAGGAATATTATATAAATCAAGCCATTAATATTTTGTGGCTGTACATATGACATTATTAATAAGACAAATACGTAAATACTGAATTGAATATGTTTAGTAATTTTTATTAGAGGAAAATATTTAATACAACATAATATATATGAAATTTACAGTAAAAAATGCAATAAGGAATAATGTACGTATGTTGAAATTCCTGATAGCTTTAAGGATCAGGGTTTTGTTCAGTTGGACCACTTTCTCCAATGAAATGTAGTGAACAAATATAAGTATCCTTGGTAACATCATCAATAGATTTAAAGCCTCGGTCACTCCTGCCACATTTTTTCACCTATAATTCACATTTCGCATATTTTGCACATGCTTTAATATGTAATTTGCTTGATGATTTGATTTTTTTTTGCGATATTGAAGACAAGGCTTTGGAAAATTTATAAAATAGTTTTATAGTTTCATAGTTGAATGTATCCTGTATCATTTTTGCATACTCCATAACAACACCGTTCTGTTGTTACTTTTCGTACAGATAACATAATTATAAAAAAGTATAAAAAATGTTTTCTGATTATTTTGACTTACTACTTTACTTTTTTCAAACTTTTTGTACAATTAATAAACTTCAATTTATATTTTAATCTTTAAAACATGAGTTGCGGGCTCTTTAACATGGTTGTTTACAAAAAACAGTACGAAAAAGATGGCTGATACTGACGCATGCGCACAAAAAATTGTGATGAAAAGGTCTATTGGATTCAACATGAATGTGCTGAAAACTTCGTAGTCTGACACACAGATGGCGCCACTAGTATTGAATCCATATCATTTTTAGTTAACCCTAACCTTCAAAAGACGACACATGTACCAGTTTCACAGTTGTTATACTATTAGTTTGTGAGATAGAACATTTTGAGTGAAGCAACTTTCGTTAGTTTGAAGAAAATAGAGAAACATAAATTTTTGTGTGTTAATAAAGCACCGCTTTTTGGCAAAAAAATATTCGTTTTGCCAAGGCTTGCCTTGTTAAACAACGTTAACAAAAATACATGAAGAAGAAGAAGAAAATCAAATTATTCAATATGAATACGTTTACGGTGTTGCCAAGTTCATAACGGATGTTAGTGACGTCGTCACGACTATTTATTTCAATCGATTTTGAAAAAACTACTGACAAAAAAATTGTAAAAAAATAAATAAAATAGTGTTCACCTATGCGGTTATTTCAAATTAGTGGAAAGATCCATATTTTACTTCCCTTAGTGAAAAATACTTGGCCAGAAACAGAATTGTTTTCTACCCACATAGGTGATTTCTTGAACATTTCGTGGCAATAATCAACATATGACTTTACCCACGAATTCAATTGAGCTATTCAATCTACGTTATACTTTTTTCCAGGTGGTTGATGATGATTTTTGTTAATATCAGAAAATTTCTTCTTAATATCATCATTATTCTTGTTTCATAAATATAAGAATTCATGAAATGAGTGAAAGTGGTGATTTTCCTTCTTCAAAGTTATGCATATTCATTGAGTTATGGCTTATATATTCGATAAACTGACCCTTACTTTGCTTTGGAGCTTTGCGAAGCAATACCTCTATATTCATCACAGAAACTTGTGAACCATTTTTAGAATTTTTCGCATTGGCATAAAACCCTTATTAGGTAGACTTAAATTTCAGATATACTTTATGCAAGTCAAATTTCTGTATGATTTGTAAGAGACATTTCTCAAAGACCGGTCATTTATATACCATTACCATTGTTTTCTCTCCCTTGCATTTATAGTGAACACAGTACATCTACCGTAGAATATAAATTTGACACAAAAATGGAACGGTTTCGTTTTGAACAGTCGCTCGACCTACCCGTCGGCCAAGCTAGGGGTCACCCAACCATACTTATCGTGAGTCTTGACGAGAGATCTGAAGCTTTCCTCTGCAGTACGCCTGCTGAACACTTTCTGGCCCTTGTTTTTCCTCTGTATCCGTCCCTGGCCCTTCACCACACTCGCAGCGAACTGCATGATGACCGCCTCCACCGTGTACGCGCTAGCCCACCCTCTGGGCGTGAGCAGCTCCATACAGATGGCGCCACCTTCCATCACGAAACCCTTCTCTATCCTGGGGGAGATAACGCGCATAAACGGCGGCGAGAAGGGAAAGTTCTCCGGGAAAATCAGGTTGAGGAGGATGTGAGCGATGCCCAAGTCTTTCATGTCGTTGCCCAAGTCACTTTCACTGTCCACTTTGAAGAGTTTCACGTGCCACTCGAAGAGGTTGTCGTCCACCAGCTCGACGGTGAAGGTGGGTTCGCTTTTGGAGTCCTGCAGTCTCTGCAGGTCGCGCAGCTCCTTCATGAGTCTCCTTGCTCTGACGGTTTTGTTCTGTGATTCGTCTCGTTTGCATTTCGAACCGAAAATAGGGCTAGATTGGGAAGCAGCTGGGGAGACGGTGTTACAGCCACGTAGCAGTCGTCTCGCTGGAGATCCGTTTGCTGCTCCTGAAGTGCTGGGTTTGCTAGGACCTTCGCCGTCTCTCGTGGAAGATTTAAAGAGCTTCCGAAAGATGCCGGAGACTTTTTCTTTAGAGCGGCTCATTGTGGCGAGGCTGGCTTTGCGGCAGGTCTATCAGGATCAGCGGGGCATCTTACCTGGAAACAATTAATGAAACAGGATATGGATGTAAGTGCTAAATGTTAGTGATAGTTTATAATGGCCATACGGTACAATGACACACGGATCGCTATCTTACGGTTTGGAGAGTTCAAACGAAGCAAACCCTTGCCACCAAGCATCTAAGACCTTGACGATTTGCTTGACTATTTACATTAGCAAAAGTTATTGAGCCGGGCTGATAGCCTAGAGATACTCTGTGAAGATAATACAACTCTTCGATACAGACCACAGCTTATTTCGACCTATCATGCAGGATACAATCCTGTCAAACGGAAGAACCATAATTTGCTATCATAAACATTAGAATTGGAAGAAAAGAACTTGCGATGTCCCACCATCAAGTCAAAGTATCGAAGAAGTAAAAGGGTGATCCCCCTCTCACCAAGGGGATCACTCTTTTACGTGCAATTCTTTGGAGTATGTATCTCACTTTCGTTGGCGAGGTTATGCAGCTTTTGTCCAGCCTTCTAATGCCGAGTTAGAGGTGGTAGATTAGTGAACTAGTTAAGAGCTTTCCATCCTACCACCAGTGGAGACAGTCGGAACAAACGAGGCGCTTAACGAAATTAGGCAACAACTGGCTAGCAAATTGAAACCACCATTTAACACTCTCTAGCATTAGAAAAAAATTTACCGCTTCGGTTTGGAAACTTGAATGGCGTACACACAAGATGGAAGCTAAGATCAAGTTGGCGAGACACCATACGTCTGGTACCTAGTGTGCTATGGATTACTGGGCGACCTATAGACGTGAGTGATATTTCTAAGGAGATACTACAGCGAGGATTGGACAATAAACGTCCGTACGGAGCAAGATCTGGCCAATTCAGCCAATTCAGACTACTTTTTTTGGCTGATACCACGACGGACAATGAATTGTACATGACAGACATTTATGCAAACTTCCTAACATAGAAAATTCTTGCTGTGCGTCTGCCCAGCAGCACGACTTCGCTGAAATCAATTGAGTGATCATCTACAGACCGGAGGCCGAGGCCATAGACATACATTAACATAAGATCAATTTTAACCGTAAGGAAGAGAGCTTAAATATCAACAACACATGGATACCGGCACTTCATAACACAAATATTCTCCCAATAATTGAATAAGGGTCGGGCCAATCAGGTACAAGAGCAATCGCCAGTTCGACAGCTAGTCCCATTATAAGTACAAACGCCCTTGATAATGTCTGCCACAGTAGCAGATGGAACGTCAGGTATAAAAACCTGCAGACCACGCCTAATAAACCTGGAAACATCGAACAATTCATAGTAACTGATTCACAAGGGTTTTCTGCAAAAAACGGGACTTCCATTTCAAAATCTGGGTGTAATCTCCAGAGAAAGTTTGGCTCTGGGATACATTCCCAAAACATGGAGACAGATTAATCGGGCCAACTTCATACCGAATCCTGAGAAAGTCTTGGAGGATTCGGCAACGGCATTGAGACCAATCAATCTCATGTCATTTGTATAGAAATCATTTAAAAAACGACTTAACAGACTTGTTAAGGACGAAACACCGGCTAACAGACCACTGCATCATAGGTACAGGTTAGGCGTTCCAACAGAAAATGATTTATGTCGGGTCAGAGATAAAACAGAATATGCCTACAACAACAAGAAAGTATTCATGATAATAATTACAAATTTTCACAACATCTTCATTTCCAATACGCGTTTCACTATGACAGTTGTTTCCTCGGTTGGACTGGTCTAGTCCAACTGTTGCAAAGTCTGTATGGTGAAGGAATGTAATTCTTATCATGAATATCATGAATAGTGGTATTGATTTTCACCAAGTGGAGGGTCAGTGTATTCGAAAAATAAATAAGTAATTTACCTTTTTTCTTGAAAATGGAGAGTACATTTGATAATAGATTCATACAATCAATGATCCAGCCTTTGAGGAGAAAAGGGTTTGACCACACTATCTGCAGGAGGATGAACTAAAATGGGGGAAATAGTAATAGCATTGATGTCCTCAAGGGAACACCGTTATCGAACCTTGTAATGGAGGCGTTATTGCGGTTTCTAGACCATGGTGGGCATAAAGTCTTGATATTATAACAGAAAAAACCTAGGAAGAATAAATATCTGGGAGTGATACTAGAATCTAGGCTGACCAACATCTAGAAAGAGTAAAAATAAAGGCGGAGATTGCGCATCTACGGAAAGACATGGGCTGAAACCATACATGCTGTATTGGCTCTACCCACACCATGGTGGTAAAACCCATGATAACATATGTATCTATGGTCTGGTGGCCAAAGATGAAACGAAGACCGGTATTAGAAGACGAAGCAGGATACAAACACTTGCGTGTTTGTGAATAACGGATACACTCTTAAATCTTCCCCCTTTATATCTTGTTCTAATGCGGGAGGCAAGAGTGGGCCAATTTATATAAGGAATATTCGCAGAGGTATATGAGGGATTGGGCAAAACACATATTCATAGAAACCCTGATGTTTCAACCATTTCAAATTTAATTTGTCAAAAATTCTGGACGCGATGGATGATATTGATCCAATTGTATACACATGTTGATAGATTGCGCAAGAATCGAAATCTGTCGCGCGTATTAAATCTTTCAATTCATGGATCATGCGAAAACATCTCTAACCTAATATCAATTCATTTCAAAACGTAAACAACATTGAAAACTGAAGCCAGTGTCTTTTGAGTTGTACTCAACACCTCTGTGAACGGAAGCTCAAATTCACTGCATATCTTTATTATTTCTTTACAAAGATTGCCGTAGGTCGAGAGTTTTTGACAAAATACGAGGAATATTCTATGCGTCATGGACAAAACATAAATTTCGGAACGAACATCAAACATCTTCACGGACCACATTTGCAAGATCTACTTTTTGAGGATTGAACAGAAAAATCTTAGCAAACATTAAAACGTTTTTTGGTCATAATTACACTAGTGAAGGAAAAGCAAAATAAACAAATTATTTAGGGGGTGTGTCGAATCGATACTTCTTGGCAAATTCTATATTTCTTGAGAAAATAATTTCAGCGAGGTGTCATTTACAACTTTTAGTAATAATTTTTTACACTCAACAACGAAATAATAACAATACTCACGTTATTTTTCTAAACTTCCTACGAGTCAACAGTCGAATCAACTGTAGACAACAGTTCCCAGCCTATAAATTCATTACGCAAAAGAATAAATGGTCTCTGAACCCCACCGAAGCTTTCCAACATCGTTTAACTGATTACCGTGAAGTCATATGTTATCAAAGTTGGCCGGGGACCATGCCCGTAAGATCAATGCCTTTCAAAACAAACCTCGGCAAAGATTTGATAAATCCCTGCTACTGTCATCTATTTTGCAGATGATATGCGAAGCAATTGAAAGAGAGAAGGCTTTGCGAAACAATTGCCGACTCACCCTTTTCACGGCCGCCTAGTCATGAATTTTCGATGAACAGTCACTGATCTGCCGATGATGTTTTCGATGTTACGGGTCCAGGGGGTATCGCGCACTGATCCCGATCGATGACGGGCGTCTACTAGATGATGCAGGGGCGTCCAAAATGGCCCCGGAAGGAGGCCGCCGCACCGTGTTTCTCTATAAATCACTGAGACGGCTGACGTCGAGTTATCTTTTGTTTACTCGTCTAGTGAACTGCTATCATTAACGCTGTATTGACTTATGTGAACTCGATGTTAGTTATGTTGTAGAGATCATTTACGGTCACTTCGATGGTCTTTGACGAGCGGCACACATGCTATGAGTGTCATAGGCCTGGAGTTGTGGAAAGTTTAGAGATTGCCTTCTTTTTCTTTTTTTTTTCGTGACAGAACATAGGCTGTAAATGTATTTTGTTGTTATTGCAAACGATGGAATGGGGTTGAAAAAAAAAAAGGTGAAAGTTGGTCGTTTCTACTTCATGTATTTTTAATTTTCTAAAAAAGCTCTTTGTTTATTGTTAAAAGAGTAGAAAGGCAAACAGCTTGTTTTTCCTAAAAAACTCTCTGCGAAAATATCAAAAATCCCTTGTTCATATTCAGGTGTACACCTGATGCAAAAGCCATGAATTGTTTTTTCGCAATAAGTATATACCAGGCTTTTTCTTAGTATTGTCGCAACACAGTACTCGCTTGGCCTATCAACGAGAGGATTTTATTCGCTATTTCATCCATTCATCATTTAAAAACTCAATTAAATATTTATTGTAACGAAACGGGGAAAATACTTCAGGAATACACTTACACAAAAATGTTAGTCAAAAATACAATGAATCACCCTAAACGTACATTAGATAGATAAAATTTATTTGTTCAGGATAGAAATACAGTACCCCTGAGGGCATAGAACATGTCAAAATAAATATAAACATATATCACAATAATATTAGGTTGAAAGAGGAAGGAAAAATGTACAGTACATAAACTGCACAAAAATATATGCATACATATCAAAATATTAGTACTTGTAGATATAGGCTCTTAGAGTCCATGATTGTAGTGAAAGCAGTCAAATAGATCAAATAATAGTAGTATCATTTAGATACTCGTCAGTTGCATAATATGCTTTTTCTACACCCGTACTCTAACAATACACTTATATGACCATAATCCGTTTCATAATGACATCCATTATGATACAGATTTTTCATAACGATACAGATTATCAACCAATAGAAACCCATAATTTTTCAATCAAGAATCCTGTTCCTTTGTTTGTCCTAGATTCTAACCTAAGTAACTAATTGCTTTATTTGTCAAAATCAGTTTTCATATTACCTACCTATATTATCAAAATGTCTGAAAACAGCGATATAGAAGGAATACCATCGACTCCAATATTTTTAAAGGATCAGATTAATTACAGTTGTTATATTCAATATAAATATAATTAGAATCTTTATAGTTTTCATATATCCATGATAATACCATTAAGTTTGTGTTTTTTTAAAAAAAATATGAGTTAATTACTGTAAATGTGTTCAATACAAATATAATATTTATAGTTTTTCATTATTTATCGGGTTTAGAAAAAATAGCGTATGCAACTCTCATGTTATGGTTATTAATACACTCGCATATACCATACAAAACTCGCCTTCGGCTCGTTTCGTATCCCGGTTAATGCTCGTGTCTTAATAACCATCATTACATGATCGTTGCATAATATACTATTTTCAAGTAAATATGCTTTCAATTTTATTTTTAATGTTGCTTTATCGAATTCCCTCACTGTATGAGGAAGTTTGTTGTAAATTGTTATTAGAGTATGCGGTACGTTTTTTTGAATAAATGAGAAGTTTGGAGTATTACAGGTCAAGTCTGACTTATTTCTTATAGAGTATATGTGTGTCTTTTTAGAGTTCTCAAAAAGTTTGGTGTTTTCCTTAACAAGAATGTACTGGCTGTATAAGGTTAGTATTTTATTTTTTATAAATAAGCGTTACAACTATCAGTTTATTTATGGTTAAATATAATTCTAAGGCATCACTTTTGCATCTTAAATATCTTGGGGACATCTGTCGAAGAACCTCATTATATTAAACCGTACTTGATCCTTGAGTGAACTTGTGCGTAGTAGACACACACAGCAGCGTTTATATCTATTGATCTTGTTAGCACTCTTAGAGCATAGCAGTATTTTGCAATATTTTGTATTATTGAGGTTAGGTGAGATTTCCAGTCCAATCTAAGATCAAGCTCAATTCCCAAGAACTTTGTACTTTTACAAGCTGATATTGTTGATCTACAATCTGAGGCTGAGTATCCACATGCAGTTGATTGTTGGGAAAACTTTATTACTTGTGTTTTGTTTTTATTCAACTTTAAGTGATCATGTGTGAACCAATCTTCCAATGTATTCAGTGCTTCAAACACGCTTCTGTCTAATTCTTCAATACTGTGTTCCTTGATTACAACACTTGTATCATCTGCAAACTGCACAGTGTTGAAATCAATAGCATTTGCTAGCTCTTTGATATACAGAATATATAACAACGGCCCTAAGATTGATCCTTGCGGAACCCCTCTCAAGATTGTTAATTCATCTGACTGTATGTTTTCGTTAGTGAGGTGGTATTTTTCAACAACTCAAAAAAAAAATAATCACTCCTAAAAAATATAACCCCTTCAATTCTTTGTATTCTATTTTGCAAGTATGATTTTATTGAATCGGCTGAGATTCCCCCGATTCCACAGGCATTAAGCTTGCCTATTAGTATCATGTTGACAATCACTTGACAATGCCACCCAGCAGGATTGAAGAAGAGATGCACTGCATTGCTGGAATCTTTTCTGTAGATCAATAGGTACTGAATGAGGTAAAATGCTCATTAGGCAATCTGTGCAAAGTTTGTGTATTCAGAGATTGTTTTACATTTTTATATCTTGTGATCGTATCAATTTTGATGTCTATGAACTTGGAATATTAAAAGATGGAATTCTCGATACTGATTATTTTTGTTTTAGAATATTGAAGTTGAGGTTGGAACATTTTTCAATTAATGTATTTGCTTGAATGGATTTGAATTATTTCATGATTATTTTCCATATTTGACAGTATTTCTTCCCGCAAGAGTCGCACAATTACAAGATAATACTCCGTATTGCCCGAACGACCATGTGGTAAGAACTCATGATGCACTACGGTAATCGAAAAAAATAGTGAGCAAATCATTGACATTTGATCGTGCTTTTTTTTGTCTTGACTCTCTTCGGCTTTTCCACTGGGACGATTGGACTTTGGTTTCGATCTCATAACCATAAACCCACAATTCGTTACCAGTTATAACCGTTTTGAGCAAATCTGGTTCGCCGTTGACGTCATTCAACAATTCCTGAGCGATGCTCATGCGATTTTTTTGTCAAAATTCAGCAAATCTAGAAGGAACTTCGCTGCCACTTTCTGCTTTTTTAATCTGCTCATGTATTTGAAGGAATATAACCCAACATTAATGAAAACAACTTTCCAAATATATTATTTTATTTTCTACATTTCAGACAAGGTATGAAATTAAATAATAAAAAACAAACAATTAAAAACTTTAGATCATAAGAAGGAACAACAAAATGGAAAAATGTCTAATGCATTGCTCAGTAAAAACAAAAGTGATTCTCTGAGAAAATGTAACAGTTTCTTGGTATAAGCAGAGCTAAGACAGGGTGCTCAGCAAAACACATGATAAAATTTTTACAGGATGTCACCTGAGTTTTTTCACTAATTAAAAGACTATTCCAGTACCTAAATTTCAGAAAAATTACTTTTTATCAGGGCAAGCGTGTGTCGTCCATAATTTTTGTCAACCTTGAAACAAAGCTGTGAGTTTCTTGATTTTTCCAGATTTGATAACACCCTGTGACGTTTATCAGCAAACTGTAAATGTATATATGGAATTGGAAATGTGTTTAGCGAGGACTGGGAAAATATTAGCTTCCCTAAAATGGCGTTGGCCTAACAGTTCTACTCAACGACATAACCGGTTCAAGGTTATGTCGATGGTTCTACAACCTGGGCTGAAAAGTCTCTGGACTAACACATAGATGGCGCTAGTGTAATTATATTCACCGCTTTTTCAGTTAGTACTAACCTTCAAAAGAAAGCTGTTGAAATTTCATAATATTCTACTGATAAGTTTGTGAATTATTTATGCTAAGAGAGACAGTACTTTTATTATTTTCGAAACAATGGATCAAAACTATTTCGTGTTTTGATTTTACACTGCTTCTTGATGGGAAAAAATACCTTTCAAGGGAAGCAATGGCTTGAAAAGTGTTATAAGGACTCCATTAGAAACAACAATAAAACGTTGGTTTGCTGACTTCAAAAGTGATCGCAGTGGACGTCCAAATAATGAGGCAGTAACAACAGAACACAAAAAGTCCACAAAATGGTTTTGAATGATCGTAAAGTGAAGTTGCGTGATTCAGCTTGACATTGTAAATATATCAATATAACGTGTTGGCTTTATTTTGCATGACCATTTGACTATGAGAAAGCTCTGACACTATTTAAACATGACAAACTGGAATTTTTGCGTTGATATGTGACAATGGATGAAATAGATCCATCACTTCACTTCGGAACGATTGTTATCTAAGTGTAGAGCAACTGGTGATCCTCGTTTAAAGCACCAGAAAGCACAATTGGCTGGAAAAGTCATGTTCTTGGTATTTTGGGAGTGTGGTGTAATATTCATCGACTATTTTGAGAAGGGAAACAACTTCAACAGTGAATGTTATAAAGCGTTATTGAAGGGTTGGAAGGCTGAAATTGCAAAGAAGCAACAGCTTTTGGCAAAGAAAATTTGTTTTTCATCAAAACAACACACTGTGTCACAGGTCGATGAAAACAATGGCACAACTACATGAATTGAACTTCGAATTGCTCCCACATCCACCTTATTCGCCAGATTTGGCTCCCAGTGACAATTGGCTGTTGGCAGACCTCAAAAAAAATGGTCACCGATAAGAAATTTCACTTGAAAGAAGAGATTAGTGCTGAAACTGAGGCCTATTAGGATAAATCGTTCTATGAAAGTGCTATTGAAATGTTAGAGCGGTGCTGGAATGATTGGGACGCTCTTGATGGAGATTACGTCGAAGATGATCACTTGGTGATCGAAACACGTGTCGAGGTATTAAAAATAACGGCTTGGTGTTGGGATAAAACTCCAGCAATGTCCATTAAGTTGACGAAAAAGCCAATTTTGAACAAAGAAACGCGTTTTCTTTCTTAGGACTGGGACTTTTTAACCCATGTGTTAGAATCTTCAACTAAAACCAATGTTTTGTTCTTTTTACTTTTCATTAAGTGCTTTCTACAACAAACTAATATGAATACTGGCCTAGGGGTCAAATAACAATTAAATTACGAAAAAAAAATTAAAAATTTGAAAGGGATGAAAACTGGCAAAAATCATATTGACCAAAGTTCATTAGACACAAAAAATAAAGAAATAACAGTATCTTAATGAGTTTTGTAGAAAAAGAAAGGGTGTTCCTTTTCTCATCCAATATTCTAACACTATTTATACCTTTTTGAATTGGAGGAATGGGGAATGTTCCTCCTGACGAAAATCAAGTAGTTTTCATAAAAGAGCTCTAAAACAACGCATTTTAAACTTATCATTTCAACCTTTTTCTTTAAAAAATTATTCAAATACTTGAAAAAGAGGAATGAAATAATGCATTCAACATTTAAAGGGATTCGTTTCCATTTCACCATTTGGCAACATCGGTTATAGCTAATAAAGGACAATGAATCTGTTACCTGTATGAGACAAACAAAGATGACATATTTCAGAGGGGTGCTGCTCTGTTTACTTATGTTCCGAGACGTTCTGTGACATATGACATTTTGTGCACCTAACCTATCTTCCTCTGTATAAATAAATAACAAAACAACTGTTGTTTGTGTGGCTTGTGGAGGTGGTATTGAACTATAATTTATATTTTGCCTTAATTGTTGATTTAAAAAGATAATTTTCCTTTTTTTAAGTAGAATATCTAGGTACGTATAAATTA
This sequence comes from Leptinotarsa decemlineata, assembly GCF_025532065.1. Taxonomy (NCBI): domain Eukaryota; kingdom Metazoa; phylum Arthropoda; class Insecta; order Coleoptera; family Chrysomelidae; genus Leptinotarsa; species Leptinotarsa decemlineata. The sequence goes on along the minus strand of NW_027412546.1, from coordinate 264,991 downwards.
TTTTAACTTGATATAGGCGCTGTTGCCAATTTGTGAATTAGAAACAAATCCCTTTAAAAATTAAAACCCAACATTTGAAACATCAATTTGAATACTTTTCGAAGTGAATTTGAAAAACTCATGAATTAAACTCAACTTTATTTTGTTCAAACTTGCATTTGCTGTAATAACCCAAATTGAGGAACATTCCCCATTATCTACAATTGTGAACAGAGAACACCAAATTCACCGTTGGAGATGAAACTTATAATGCTTTACATACCAAAAAGATTGAATTGACTGCAATTACACAAATTCCTCAACGTTATTGCTCAGAATTATTACATGTGCATTGTTTCATCTCGGGTGAATCATCAAGTTTCAGTTTTTCACGATTATAGCAAAAACTCCACATTGAATGCTTAACTGTAAGACAAACAATCGTTGGTACTTATATTCATACAGTAATATCACATAACTTACAGGCTATTACAACACTTACATGTATATAACCTCATTTTTCCGTTTCCTGGCAAAGTAAAATGGTGAAAATGGCGGACTTTCACCAAAGTTGCCTTTTTTGTTTTCATAAACGACAATTAGATGGCACTACTGAAGGTTGGTTAATTTACAGGGAGTTTTCGAGAAGACTGTGGGAAATATTTGACTCACTCATAAAGCTTTTCATTGGAGGATTTTTATGAATGCAACACTATCGGAAGAAATGTTCAACTATTGGTTTGCAGAATTTCATCGTGGCTTTATACGATTCCAAATAATATTGATTCTGTAAACATGATTAAAGAAGATCAGCATATGACGTAAATACCTAAAAGGTGGCCCTTGTAGGATGTATAAGTGCTGAAAATAAAATCTGGGACAGTTGCAATCTAGGTTTAAAACTATGTATTATAGTCTCTCAACTTCACCGTGGGATGTTTTTTCCCTACTTAGGGCTTCGTTCACGAGATGGAGTAGTTAGTAGTTCGCAATCTTTCTCTTTGAAAGATTCATATATGCAGTTGAAGTAGTTAATTGCTTCATACCCTTTCTGCCAGCAAACAAATCACTGCCAGGACTTAACTCAATATCCGCCATGCTACCATCCAGGGTATTTTTTCTTTTTTATCATTGTGAGTTGCATACATTTTTGAACAACTTGAATGCTTGAACAGCAAAAATATATGGACGTAACTCAATATCCGTCATGCTAATATCCAGGGCATTTTTTCTTTTTTATCATTGTGACTTGCATACATTTTTGAACAACTTGAACAGCAAAAATATCTGGACGTAACTCAATATCCGTCATGCTAATATCCAGGACATTTTTTCTTTTTTATCATTGTGAGTTGCATTTATTTTTGAACTACTTGAACGCTTGAACAACAAAAATATCTGGACGTCACTCAATATCCGTCATGCAATATCCAGGGCATTTTTTTACCATTGTGAGTTGCATATATTTTTGAACTACTTGAACAGCAAAAAATATCTGGACGTAACACAATATCCGTCATGCAATTATCCAGGGCATTTTTTTACCATTGTGAGTTGAATATATTTTGAACTACTTGACTGGCGTATCCCGCCAGCAAAAATATCATTGCCAGGACGTAACTCAATATCCGTCATGCTATCATCCAGGGCATTTTTTCTTTTCTACCATTGTTAAGTTGCATATATTTTTCATTGGCTTTTCAACTACCTGACTGAATATTATCCCAAATTTTATGGCAATATACAAATAGATATGACATGTAAGCATTTTTTTTTTAATGAATACAACCATAGCAGTGAGTTTTGTTCGAATGTTGGATATTGAAATGGCTTCATGTCTCTATAAGTTTTAAAAATATGAAATAAATCATCAAGAATATAAACGATCTAGTAGAACTTTTGATACGTCATTCAAATTCTTGAAATACCAAATATTCAATGATGAGAGCAGTAACTGTTAAAAAATAATAAAAACGTTATAAGAAAATGTTAGCTTGTATCGTTGCTAATTTCTAAATGTACAGAAAGCCTTGAGAACAAAAAATTCAGAATTGACAAGAAATAAAATCCATTGAATGTGTTGGGTCTGCAAAATTGACACCTCACTAAAAATCTACAGTGAGCAGCATAAGCGTTAAACCCTCTCAACGTCATATTGGAAATTATTCGAACGAATCACCGATTTTTTATTCCGACAAGTTGAAACTCTATCAAAACCATTTCAGGTCGTGTCTAAAAGACCTGAAAAAGCTTTTCAAAATCTGCAATAAACTTCTTTCGATCCCTTTGATAATTGACACAAGGGTGCTCCAGGGTTCCATTTTGGGACTGATACCAATCTTCTTAAATACCATTGAATCTACTTGCAGATAATATTTCTTTTCAACAGCTCAAAATTCTGAAATAAAAATCAATTCCACAATTAAGATGGTCTTAGTTTGGACTTTTGATATGCCCTCTCTTACTAACACAGATAAAACAAGTTCTATGCATTGAAATAATGAATCGGTATTGGAATTGACCGATTCTTGAATTTCATAATGTATTTCTCTGAACAGTTTATAGAGCCGCCACGCGTGTTTCTCTATACAACAGCTTCCTCAGGCATGTGTTTGCATAAGTGTGAATACGCCATAATTTTCCTAATTTGGCAATTCTTAGTTTTAATGTTTTAATTGATTGACTTTTGACTGAGTGACGTTTCATACCAGAAAAGTAAAATGTCAACAACCGACATGTTTTGGCAATTCAAACTAGTATTTTCCATGAACGAGTTAAGAGGACAATGCTCGCAATTCTCACCGTACAGCATATTTGTCACGCGTCAACTCTAAATCATCTTTTGAACCTCTCGCAGTACATACAGTAAAACCCCAACTATTCGAACTCAAACTATCCAGATCACTTAAAGAGAAAAACATTTGTTTGTATTTCTCACGAGACAATTAATTGCGAATAATTCGCAATTCTTAATGTAGTGTCCAAACTGTATATATGAAATTGTGTTCTGTTTTCAGTAATTTAGTCCGACTTTTGATGTTCACAAAAATAAGATGAGTTTTCTTTAGATATGCCATCAGTCAGTTTGTATTTGCCGGTGAATGCGAAAACCTCTTCCCTTACGAAAACGCCATCTACGGGATCGACTCAGAACTCATTCCCATTTTCCCAGAAGCAGACGCCATCTATGAGAACGGCGGAGAACTCACTTACTTTACCCCTTACGAAAACGCCATCTATGAGATCAACACAGAACTCATTAACATTTTCTCTAAAGCAGGCGCCATCTATGGGAAAGGCGGAGAACTCATTCACATTTCTCCTCGCGAAGACGCCATTTATAGGATAGAACTCAATCATATTTCATCTTACGAAGGGGCCGTCTCTGAGATTGACAGAGAACTCCTCGAATATTGAAGACAAAGTCATTTGAAGCTTGGCTTTGCGTGTGACCTCCTTGAGTTCTCTGTTGATCCCACAGATGGCGTCTTCGTGAAGGCAGTAACTTAGGCCAGTACTTTGAGAACAGGTAGTCCTAGCAGACTAGCACCACTATTGAGACCTAAGGCGGGTTAAACAGAGCTGTCTGGTGTTGAATCCTGAATGCTTTGTGTTTGAGCTCTGGTTTCCAATCTGAACTAGAGATTGCCCCAAATAATGCTTAATTGGAGTTTTACTGTATCTGATTACCGACTGATTCAAATCGCCGGTTAGTGACTAGACTAGCACAACATACGAAGCACCAATTCCGCACCATCCGCACGCCATTACACAAAAGGAACTGACGCCAAACTGGAAGAAAAACTCCTCTTTGTCGAGATCTATGGAAGCAGCGAAGAGCATACGTCATAACGTGTGCCTGTGAATAAGCAAATTCACTTTAGTCTTGGCGCGCTTCTTGTACGTGGCGTGGTGCGAGGGTCTCTTCGCTAGGAGTCCGTTCACGGCTCGGACTTCTCTATTTACACTATCTACAACACTAGTTTTGTTTTCTATCGTGTCAGAAACTATATTTTCTTTGTGAACGTCTGCGCTGACGACACAGCGACCGTTATTGGAATCACCAATGTCACAACTATTAACTAACAGTTCGATATCCACTCTCTTCTCGTTCGGGTCCACTGCTGCGGCTTCGGGGGTCTTCTTCTCGCCGTGCTTCCAGATGATGACCACTCAATCCCCCCGACAGGCGCCCGCCCGTTTCGGTTCCGTGTTCCCTCGGTAGATGAACACTTCCAGGAGGATCAGGAGGTCCACCGTCACTTGCACCGTCCCGCACACCCAGAACTGCACCGGAGCGTCGCGCAGCAGGAAGTAGGCCGTCTTGAAGATGTCGCCGCACGTCCACATCACCACCATGCTCAAGCTGGAAGAAAAAAAATTTATATCACCACGTATGCCGTGGAATGTTGGTGAATGTACATTTAACCGATTATTTTTATTTTTTTTATATTGGTACACTCGTCTCGAACACATGATAACGGTTTCAGCCGTAGATAAAAAAAATTGCATCAAATTTTGCGGTAAAAATAGAATTGAGTGCTCAAAAACACTTGAAATGTTTACAGTGGCATACGATGATTGCACCCTGAGCCAGAAAAATGTTTATAGTATAACAATTTTCAATTGACGGTAACTGAGAGCTAACGGCAACAATGTTGAATGTTAGAACTAAATTCTTACCGGGGTCATTTTTATTGTCTATGCATCGCCATTGTAAATAATTGAAAAGTAAGATGATTCTATAAAATTTGCCCTCCGTAACAAGATAGCTTCTGCATATCGATAGGATGTACGAGCGAATAGGTGAACCAGTTCGTTAAATACTTTGAAACATCGGTAAACTGATCTACACTTCGCAGGTCTATTATATTTGCGTCCTTAAAATGCCACAACTAGTCATTCGGTTTCTTCATTATCAAGCGCCCTTATCTGCTTAGGCGTAGTGTGTTCTGTTTCTTGTGAAGGTGACTTTGTTTTGTATTTATTAAATATATTTTATTATATTTATTAAATAGACTTTTATATTTATTAACTTTAAAATATAAGATAGAGTTGGCCGATACTTGTTTATCAAAATACATTATCATAGATTTTCATCACATTCACACTTTATTGTGAGATAGTTAGTTGACTTAGTCATTAAACTCAGGTATAAATGTTCGTTAAACTCATGTATAACTGTCATTAATTAGTTCCTAGAATATTATTAGTTTCTAGGTAGATGGTAATATTTCAAAAAGTATGTATAAATCACAATGTATGTAGAATTCAGTTTGTTAGTGAACACGCTTGAAAAAGCTACTGTGCAGCGAAACACGTGTTGCGGATTTGTTAATCTGTTCTAGTGAAAATCTCACAATAAAGTGTTTTTCAAAATACATCAACTTCAAAATAGTTTTTGAGGTAAGTAAACAACTGACAAATAGCTGAATAATATGATTGAATCTTATTATTTTTGTAGTATTAAGATGGATGCCGTAGCAGGTCCAAGTAATGTACAAAGGAAGCGGAAGTTTATGTCTTTAGAAGAAAAATAGATTGTCTGTAGAGTGTACGAAAATTTAAAAAATACACTTCGTACAGTGAAAGCTGTAGCCTAGTGTTCATTTTTAACGGGAATATCCGTGTCGACAATTGAACGCATTGTACGTGAAAAGTGAAAAAAAGGTGACTGGAATTGTGCAAGCTCCAAAAGTACATTGTCGTGGTAGAAAAAAAAATTGAATTGAATTCTGAAACTTCATAAGTATAACATAGGTAATTATTTCTTTGCTTTGCAGTTCTCTTTCTATATAAAAGGAACATAATACTTATTTTGTGAATTTTTCTGCTTTTTTGAAGTACTGTATTAGGCATAATAAGAAAATGTAATCAGTTTTACCATTGACACCAGGTAGCGCCACCTACTATAATAATTTTTATGTAATTACCTATGTGTTCAAATAAATTAAAATATTATTTTGGTACGCCACTGCAGAGTTGGTAAGAGGATTATACGTTGGTCACTTCAAGTGCGACGTTGCTAATTAATCACCTTCAATTGAAAATTGTTATAGTATACAAGGGGGTATAAGTTTTTCACAGATGGTCAAGAAGATGTGAAACACGTCGCTCGCCTTGGACGCCTCAGCAGATGATTTGTTATAGACTCTTATACTCAATTGAAAGTGGACCATTTGGAGTTATTTTTGCTTGGATAGATGGAATAGTTACGTCTAGTTTCTTTAGGCGGAGTATAAAATACCAGTACTACAGACTGGATTTCAGCAAAATAGAAACTTCTCAGAATTTGTAAATATACAGCATTCATAATTTTTTTAATCGTACATTCATTCTCATATCTGAATAGAAACCAGAAAATTTGAATTTTCAGCTAGCTGGACATCAGGCCCATTAGCTCAGTTGGTTAGAGCGTCGTGCTAATAACGCGAAGGTCGCGGGTTCGATCCCCCCATGGGCCATCTTTTTTTTTTCATATTAGGATGTCATTTAGAAAAATAAAAACAATTACCATGACTGACTGACCAATTCGAGAAAAGTTTCCGAGATTCCAGCAAGTTTTTTTAATAAGCGACTTGATTTAAATAAAAAAAAAAAACTGGGCTCGTCCGGGATTTGAACCCGGGACCTCCCGCACCCTAAGCGGAAATCATACCCCTAGACCAACGAGCCGATGGTAAATAATGTTTCAAAGTCGTTGATAGGCAAAGATTGTATTGCTTTTATTCACAAAAAAGCGCTTAATATTCAAAATATTGTTATGTTATGAATGCTGCAATAGTAATTCCTTTTTTTTTATCTCGACGTGAGGAGCATGTAATCAACACAGATAGTTTATCAAGTTGGGCACGTGTCGATATTGAATACAGAGTAATAACAATAATTTTGATTATATGTAATTATACAGTTATAATAGGTACAATGACAGTTCTATATTGATTCAAACCACACCTAAAAAAATTAAAATTCAGTTATGCTGAATTTAACCTTTCATTGAATTCGTGATCAGTATCTAGAAGTTATTATTACACTCAGTGATTCAGAACTGACGACTACCTATATTTTGGATTCATTTCATACTATTGAAAAAATAACAGGGCCTGGAATAAATTTTCGATTATAGTATCTGCTGGAGTTACAAACTATTAATATAGTATATATGGTGCTCACTTTAAACGGCCCATCTTTGATATTTAATTTATTAAGATAAAAAAAAAACAAGTAACCCTAAATTAAAATTTCAATTGGAACTATTTCACCATCGGAAAGTCGAACAAAAGTAAATTAATGATGGTTTGGAGGTTACACCCCAAAAAGTTTTCAAGGAATATGAAATTTACTGTTTAAGTAAGAACTTAAAGCTTTAAATTTATTTTCCAGATGTTATATAATATTCGTGATACACAAGAATATTCTTTCACAAGATATAAGTGTTTGATATTGAAAAAAAATTGTGTTTTTTCTTCAAATTTTGAATAAAGAGTATTAGCGTTGATTCAACTTATCTTCGAACTGTTAGTTGATAGATAGCCACATTTTTTTTGTATCAAGTGGAGTGGTAGAAAGCCAAAAATTTTCTTTGCCCAAAATTTTAATGTGTCTCCAAATCTGAAAATAAATTAAAATTCCTGACTGGTATGTTTGAAAAATGACCATATTTTTTTCAGGGAACATTTTAGATATACAGTGTGACCCATTTTTAATGGGTCATTATTATTTTCAGTTCGTGTTTCAGCGTTAATAAAACTATTGTTTGAAGAGAAGTTTCATTCGATGGTTGAGGAGTATTTTAATAATTATCTGTGACTAATTGAGAAACATCAAACGAAATATGTTTTACAAAAATGAGTGATGAACAAGGAAACCATGTCAATTTCCGTTTGAAACAGTTTATCTCGAAAACGGTTCAAAATAGATATAGTATTATCTGAACAGAGTTAATCGAAAATTGGATGTAGAGTTGAAAAATGTTGAAATATACAGGGAGTTCCATTTGAAAAAAATTGAGTTCCACTAATTTTTTCATGAGATCAAAGTATCTGCATTTTTTGAAGACCCTGTATGAGGCAAATGAAAATATGACTCGGAGTGAAGATCCTCATAGTATCACTCCACTCCATTTCAAATTTGATCGTTTTAGTGCAAGAGAGTTCAAGATTATCAGCATTTATAAAAGTTTATGTTTGGTAAAAAAAGTATCGAAATTAATTTATATCTTCTAAACGGTAATAGATAGGTATAGGGAAATAGTATATGAATTTGTTGACAAAGTGATAATGAATCATAATATGATATTATATACGGGGTGTTCCATTTGAAAAATCAAAAAAGCCGCTACTTTATAGTAGAAGCGACAACGCCGCTTCGTCTGAAATATTTTAGTCGTATAGGTCATATTGACTTTTGCATACTGTGAAATTTTCAGGTTGATCCGTTAAATAGTTTGTCAGAAACGGCTAATTAACGCTCATCATGAAAAGCCCTGTAGATACATATCTTTTATATCCTCCATTTTAACATAGTTTGTACCCATGCACTATTTATATTTTTATTTCAGTTGGTATGTATTGCATTTTTTAAGTATGTACTACACAAGCTTTGTCTACAAGACTATGTCTTATGATAATAAAGCATATTATTATTAATTTAATTTAAACTTCAGCCTAAGTAACATGCGGTCGGCTATGCTAACACCAAATATGTAAAAAGTAAAAACAATTGAATTTCACGATATTTCTTTTACTACAAAATAAATTTAACTTATACTTTAGCCTCAACAACACGTGGTGGTTACGCTATTAAATTGTAACTTGTATGACACGTTTGTAGGTTTAACATAGCAGCGCCATCTATTGATTACTTACTCAATCTCGTCAACAGATATCGCCATCTGTTAAAATCATTTGAAATTAACAGATAATTGTGAATGTCAAATAATAGACAAATAATTTGCAATAAAATAATATTGCGACTATTGAGATGTAAGCTATCCTATCTTTAAAATTGGATCAAACTGCACAGAGTGTGCAAATTTTATTAAAATCGGTCAAGTAGTTTAGCAGTGGATAGTTTTTTTGAAATATGGTTATCATAGCATGGTTACCGTGTTAGGAATCACACGTTAGGAGTCCTTAGCTCGCACAAGTTTTGACTTCTGAGGGTTGTCGTTCGTAGGGGTGCGACAGTTGGTTAACGGAAACATAGATAGATTTTAAAATAGATATATCGATGTTCTCGATAAAGGTATTTCATCGTCTCTTCAAACTGGCTTGGTCTCATTTGGACATCCTTTATAAAAAATGATGCAAACGTACAAAAAAGGACTGAAAATTCTATACTAACCTCATGCCTTCTGTAGATTTATTCCTATAATTCTTAATTAGCTGAGGCATCCCTAGCATCGCTTCCGTGAACACAGCCATGAATCCAACGGTTTCGACGAAAAACATATAATCTATGAATATGTACATCAAGAGGGAAGTGACGATCATGAAGACGAGAATGCAGTCCAGATACGACTGGAAATCGGTCCAGTTCCAGAAGTACTTACCGTCGAAATCTGCAATAGATTCATCATTAAACAATGTCAAACGATGGTATTTCTAAATGTCCCAGAATCGCAAGTGTTGATTGGGAACCCTGCACCATTTTTGAATTTGAAAAGAAACCACCGGGTTTCTTTTGACCAGTTTCCTTGCAGTGAAAGCTGCAGAGCTAACAGAGGGCGAGACTCTTAAGGGAACCTCAGGCTTGTCCTTTAAGGACCACTCAGTTCATAATGCATCTATTTTAGGTTCAAACTTCTCTGTCTAGTATTGTCACACTTTGTTCTTCACTTTCCACAGCACTTCGATTTGCTACATGTCTACGCTTAGTGCATGTGTCATAGTGCAGAGCTATGCCAGTCACAAATCGGCACTAGTACAAAGTATCACTGATAGATGGAGTAGGAGACAGAGAGCGCTCTGGATGATGTTTGTCTAGAAAGTAATAAAGTCGAAGTTGAAGGTGTTGCGTTGCACTGTGGTATGATGTACTGGTCTGAAAGGCATCTAAGTTATTAATTAGAAATAAGTGTTGTGAACAAATAGACAATAAAGTCTATTTAATTTTAATTTGGTTTATGATTCCACACCTTTACATATTCTAATAGTATCTTAACGATTTCAGTTTTCGTAACTGAAACTTCAAACCACTTTTCGAAAGTCTAGATGACTAATTTTCAGTTTAGTTACTTGATCAAAATTAATTATAAAATATGGTGTCTGGCAAGAATTTCAATTGCAGCAATTTTCATTTGCAATATAGATTGAATGCTAATACCATTTGCTGGTTATAAAAAGCTCAGACAAATTTTGGAGCTTTACTGAAATCCTAGAAGGTCTGGAAGCGCTACTATGAATGGGGAATGTTCCTCAATTTGGGTTATTACAGCAAATGCAAGTTTGAACAAAATAAAGTCGCGTTTAATTCATGAGTTCTTCAAATTCACTTCGAAAAGTATTCAAAATGATGTTTCAAACGTTGGGTTTCAATTTTTAAAGAGATTTGTTTCAAATGAACATATTAGCAACAGCGCCAATAATTTATACGTACCTAGATATCCTACTTTAAAAAAGGAAAATTATCTTTATAATTCAACAATTAACGGAAAATATAAATTATAGTTCAATACCACCCCAACAAGCCACATAAACAACAGTTGTTTTGTTATTTATTTATATAGAAGAAGATAGGTTAGGTGCACAAAATGTCATATGCCACAGAATGTCTCGGAACTCGGAACATAAGTAAACAGAACAGTAATCCTCTGAAATGTCATCTTTGTTTGTCCCATACAGGTAACAGATTCATTGTCCTTTATTAGCTATAACCTATGTTGCCAAATGGTGAAATAGTAACGAATCCCTTTAAATGTTGAATGCATTATTTCATTCCTCTTTTTTAAGTATTTAAATAATTTTTTAAAGAAAAAGGTGGAAATGATAAGTTTAAAATGCGTTGTTTTACAGCTCTTTTATGAAAACTACTTGATTCTCGTCAGGAGGAACATTCCCCATTAGTTGTTTTGTAACAATGTCCTTTGATGCATATATATGAGTACTTTCCAGTTTATACAAAGATGTGAAGGATTTCATAACATAGTCAAATCTATAGGCACTACATTTTCAGTCACCTCAAAAATCATTTGGACTCAAACTCTATACGAGATCTGTTAAAACACAAATTTCCCGGTATACGTACATCCCATTATCGATTTTTACTTTTTTGTGTTGGAACAACCGTCTCGAACAAACGTTGAAAATTTCATCTGTTTAACATGTTTGATCTGTTGACGATGAGAGACATAAAAGTGCTTTTCCATCACAATAATGCACCTGCTCACTCATTATTACTTTTTCGTAATTTTTTGGTCAAATCATGCCTCAGCCATCATATTCGCCAGATTTGCCCCCCTGCGACTTTTCCTGTTCTCAAGATTAAAGAGCCTATAAGAGGATGGTGTGTACGGGTGCACAAGCGTATTATATCTGAGGGGAGAACATTGACGTTAAATAAAAAGTGCAAGTCATTTCATATTTGCTATTTTTCATCTTTAAGAAAAATCTAGTCATTCCTAATGGTAGATTTCCAAAGCTTGCTTTGAAAAATCATTTTCCAAGATAAAAGAGACGACTGATAAAGAAAACAAAAAACTATTGAAACAAACACTTCGGTGATAACTACAAATTACTAACAAAAACTTAGCTAGGCAGTTGCCATATGTTTTTTTTTTTGGTATTGTATTGCACCAAAAGACTCAATTTTATTCTTCATCATTAGTTAAATTTGACAGTACCATCATTAAGAATCATGTATAGAGACACGAATCCATGCGTTAGCATGGATTCGTGCTTTAGCTTTAGACACTTTAGCTTTAGACACGAATCCATGCTAACGCATGGATTCGTGTCTAAAGCTATATTTTCTGATGATTCGAAAATCTAAAATAATTTTCCATATACACGTGTAGGGTGACTTCAAGTTTTCAAGTCTTTCAATTAAGTTTTTATATCCCTTCAATAATTTATTTTTTAAAAAGCTGTTTTATTGAATTGTTACTTTCAAATAGGTAATCAATTATGAATCGGTATTACCTATACCCACTTTGTGAATGATCACAAGTCACCCCCAAGGTGAGTTAGAAAAATTTCCTCATGATGACAAATTCGTTGGAAAAACATGGAACATCATTAATCCTTTCACGCTTCTAATATTGATAATTATTTCCAAATATGGTGCAGGGTATTTGAAACTAGCATGTAGCATGCATAACAGACCCAATAAAAATTTTGGGAATTTTGGAAAATGAATGGATTATTATAATGGATCAGAAACAATAATAATTTGCTTTCAAACTGAATAAGAAGTTAACTTGACTAATGCTTCACTGCATTATTATGTTACTCAAAGTTATTGAAGTAACACTAAAACTCGGCACTCTGTATTCATAAAAAAATAATCACTCAATATAAGATAATGGGCAGATCAATAACCCAGCCCGAAATTGGGACACAAAGAATCAAAGGAAGAATGCTCTCTTGTCCTTCAGTGTTTCTATTTTAAGAATGATGACCTTTTGTTGACTGATAAACCTATACAAAAGCCACCAGAGACCTGATGATGATCTTTCATGAAAACCTTTAATAAATGTGATATAAATAACTGAACAGGGTTGGTGCTTTCGAATTTCATTATTTTTCCTCATCGGAAACATTTTATCATTGATTTTCAAGTCAAATGTATATTGTTGATATAAGTAGATTAGTTTTGATAGGTTGTGACGGTTTTATATTATTATAGGTGGGTATGGCTTTGTTGGATTACATGACCTTGTTTGTGTACAATCAAGGACAGGTAGCTAGATTTTATTAATGTTCATTGCCTCTTCCTTCCAGTTGAAATTATCCCTGGGTTTCTGAATTTCTATTACCTCTCTACATATTCTTGGATAGTAATTTTGAGTTTTATCAAATATTTCTGAAAATACCTCCACATGGATCTAGTTTATTTGAAAGGGGAGTATTGTATGAAGCAATCAAAGTATATAATGCTCTACCAGATCATCTTAGGTCCATTGAAAGTGTCAGCAATCAAAAACTATTTACTGGATAACAGTTTTTGCTCAAACGAGGAATTTTTTCAACAATTACCCCCATATTGCCCTTTTTCATGTATTTTTTGTTTTTGTTCTTGTTATCTGTTTTTATCTTTTAACTTGAGCCTCTAAATCGTTTGTGTGATGTGTTTAAATGTATTTATTTATATGCATCATGTATACTGAACCATGTCAGTATCCTCTTGGATCTAATGACAGTAAACATTATTATCATTATTATAAAACCTTTGGTACTTTCTAGTACTTTCATCAATAACATCAATCAATCCATTCAGTTCCAGAAACTCAAATTGAAAGTAGGATCCTATGATTGTCATTACCATAAGCATTGCTTGAGATGTCCTGTAATAGATATATATTTCATATTTTGTGATTATAATAATAGTATATATCATAACAACATTCATCAAACATGAAGTAAAAGTTATTCAGGTTTCCTGTTTTATTTTCTTCATTGAGAGAGCAAACTTGCGGTTAAAGTTGAATTATTTGAAGATCACCAGGTTTGTATAAATTTTTCCCCAGTTAGTATAATGTAAAATGAGAATGAAAAGTTAGTATATCTAAAAGCTGAAGCGTGCAAGCTAAATTACCAAATATACTGCGAGAAGAGCAGGTAGGCTTAGCATTTAGAAGTCTCTTTACTTCAATGGGTTTAGCTGCCAAAATAATCAAAAATAAGGGATTAGAAACTTCATTCAGGCTATTATTATAGAAGTATGTACAATTTTAGAATGACTTATTTTTCATTCCAGTTCATGAATTACATTTCAATTATTTCTATGAGAACAAAAAATTCAAACAAAATAAGACAGAGCATTTATGATAACTAAAAACATTGTAGGCTCCAGTACAGAGTCTTGAGGTACACCATAAGAAATTGGTCTTGATTTTGTTGTGCTGCTTTTCTTGTTTACAAAATTAGGTTTGCTAAATATTTATGGATTATTCTAGTTCAGTAGCAAATTAAAAATGTAAAGTGATATTTCATACATATATGATCTGCTTGATCATACTTGAGAGGCGAGTGTTTAGTAAGGGAAATGGTTGAAATTAGACAAAATAAAAATAACATGTCTATTCAATTTGGCACAATTCCTTCTGCTTCTTTAAAAAAATTGGAAGTGAATCACTTTCAAATAAATACACTGTAGGTATGTTACTTTTTTGATGTTTTTTTTTCTGAGAAATATAGCAAAAGGTTTAAAGGCTTTAATTTACAAATGGTAGTTTTTATGAAACTTTCTTAATTTCTAAGTGAAACCTAATTTTATCTGTTCATATATTTTTATCAGCTTTTGAAAAATCACTTGGCAAACTATTGATTATTGATTACTATCTAAAAATAACTAACAAAATCTCACCTAGAAAAATCCTTTGCCTCGCCTGATGCAGCTGGTTTTTGTTCCTCACATTAACACACAGGTGGATCATCAAAAACATAGTAATATTCATAATCATACTTTGAACTAAGAGAGGATATTCGAAGTGTCTTCCAAACCTGCAAGATTAGCATTTCTACCAGAGTTCAAAATCCGTTCTGAAAACACTCACCAAAACATAATCCTTAAGGTATTGGCTACCAGAAGGGCTAAACACACTAATAACGAAAAACCTTCGGCATCTCTGGTTTTCCTTATTTGTCTGTATTGCGGGATATAAGGGATGACACCCCCTACAATCATAGCTGCGGCGCTCACCCATCCCACGACAGTGCCTACTGTTAAAGACAACTCGTCAGATATCACCCAATCCATTTTTTTAATGTATTTTCTTCGAACTATTTGAGCAACTTTACATTGTCCTACATTCGACTATTTCAGCAGGTGGCCGTACCCGTGCCCGAAGGTTGTCAAATGCCAAATGATAACATACAATTCCTGAAAATCAAAGTGAGAGGGGTAGATCCCTATTCCTACAATCGTAGAAATTATCGCAACACAATAGAATGTGCTGCCCCCATTGTCTGGACGGTTTCAATCACGAATATTCCATTGGTTAGAGTAATGTCACAAAATAAACAGCTGAATTGCATCCAATCAAGTTCGATTTTGAGGGCTAGAGGAAAATTTAAAATGTTATTCTACCGCTTGTAATGTCTGCGCACTAATAGCATTCTCCACTGTTAAAACCAGAGCATTTTTAGTGTATTTCTATCCTTCATTAATGTATGGAGAAATAGAGGAGAGAGAACTACTAATTGTGTCTCGGTTTTTGTAATGAAAAACACTATAAGAACCCGCCGTGGCTATATTGCCGGCAACGGGTTTAATAATAGATATTAAATATTATCTAGTATTGCTCGATCCTAATAACTCTGTTTTTATCAAATCAGTGTTTCATTTTGAGTCCAGTAATCAAAATACCAGTGAGATATTTCCTGAAAATAGCTATATCATATAATCTCTTGTTTTGTGTGATTCTTGTTACTTTCATTAGCAAATGCACAAAACAAGCAATAAAATTGTAAGAACGTGTTTCGCTATGCAATAACATCGTCACTTTTCGGGAGATACTGTTTCAATGTACTCCTTCCTCCCTTTGAATTTGTTCATCGATTCATCGATGGCCAACTCCCTAGAAGGAGCCATGCAGTCCATGAAATTTTTAGATATTTCGTTCAGAACGGGCCGTAAATTATAAAGTTTGTCATAGCCTGGCTCCCCTTTCTTGGGCATAATTATATTATCATTCAAATGTAGGTTTGAAAGGATCAAGCTAAATCGCTTCACTGGCACCAGTGAACTGATATATGGGTCATTCAGATCTGGGGAGCTACTCCAATGATCTCTATAGCTCTATGCCCATCAATAAGTTTATGGCAAAAAAAAACTTTCATTTCTGATTTGTCCGTAGTTTTAGGTCTCATGGAGGTTTGACGGCAGTATAAATTAGTTTGGAAGACTATATACTCTATGAGATCGTCGGTGAAAAATAGTTAAAAAAGTTTTCCAGGTGTAGGAGAGTCCATATTTTTCACAAAATCTCTTACTCCAGTCTCCGCATTGAGGATTTCCGGATCTTCCTAGACCAGTCACGTGTATTCGACGTCATGTACAGCCGCTGTTGTATCAATGAAAGAGGCAAATTATCTTCTGGAACTGAATCACTATCAGGCTGTATAGTATCGATATTGATGTCGATATTTTCGAATTCATCTTCGGTTTGTTCCACTATTGATTCAGGATCTGAAGGTATATTTTCGGCATCAATATTGTCAATTTCCTGCATGAATTCTTCATAAGTCATACCCTGAAGTTTGAATGGTAAGGATTCCATTACGAAACGCTGGAAAGAAGAAAATCATTGTTGAGGGGCGGTGGTACAAATAAGGTACCGCAACATTTCACAAAATTTTTCAACGATGGATGGATAAACTCGAATGATTCCGTGAACAGCATAGTCTACAGACAGCATCAAAAACATCAGTAACAATTCACAAAAATATCCCATTGTTCTACTTACTTTTGTAGGGGTTTTATAAGAAGAGAACACAATTCACGATACGCTTCAGTGATCATAACCTAAAATGACGCGTATTATTGAAAATAGCGGCAGAAAGTGAACGAGCGGTAAACTGTACAGTTGATAAACTATATAATACACACTGGTTCTAGATTTGAACCAAGGCCCGACAACTACAAGTATTGGGAATAGGTGGTAAGTATTCTGGACCAGCGCCCCATTAAATGCAATATTTTCTGGGTACACTTTATGAACCAGAGCCCCTCAAAGAGTTAAAGTATGTTTTTTGAATGTATGAATACACAAATATGTGTGTATTTGTAGAGAACACTTCAACAAATGTAATTGCAAACGGATACAAAACTTCGAGAAATTTATTGTCATTTTGTAATCTATTGAATTTTTGCGATACAAAAATAGGGTGGACCCATAAATCTGCTGTGGCAAATCAACAAAATCACGAACTTTGTTTAAGCATTTTGTTAGCGTTCTGCTAACGAGATTTTTCTTATTTTTTTTAGTACAAAATATAATTTTCTTCATTATTCCCTGAATTTGGCAAGTACATCTTGAGAATAATCAAATGGTAAGTGTCAAATGTCAGCCGCCGCAAAACACGCCGCCGGAAAATTCTCGTAATTAAAAGAAACGCAATTGATACCAAATCTTATATATTTAACTAGATATAAGTTACATAATCTAAAATGTATGTAATTCAATATATTTTACACATTTAAAATTCAATAAATATAAAAATGTATTGTTTACTATAATGTAATGGTTCAATGGTATATAAAACTAATTTTGAAGTAGTCGGGGATCCACAGTTAGTTCCTGAGTAACTTCGCCATTCTCGTTTATTGCATAAGTAACCAGACATATTTCTTGTCTGTTATCGTCAGTCAGTAATTCCAAATTAGAATCTAATGTATCCTCATTCACTTGTATAATGCTATCAGTACTCAATATAACAGGTTCTTGACTGGGAGAGTCGAGCACATTGATTTCGACGTCCTGAAATAGACAGAGAATAAGGTTAGATTACAGGAATCACATAAAGATTACCGCATTTTCATGCACCTTCAATTAAGGTTTTCTATTCAGAATTACTTGATCAATAATATTTCTATCTCGAATTATGACATATAAGTTCGTTATTACATAAACTATAAACATAAACCAACGGCCGAATCAATTAGAAAAATATGTTCGTAAACTTGTATAAAAATATTACTGCCTTTCAGCTTCAACAGTTCACCGTCGATGTGGCAAAGAAACAAAACGATACTCACCTCATCGTCCTCGTTTCCGTCCAGGCTAGCAATCTCGAACGGTACCAACGTTCCGTCCGGCAGCAGCCCCTGAAAAGTTTCCTTGTCGTCGCCCAAAGACACGACGGGCACCGTCTCGCCGAACTTCGTCGTGATGCTGATCGGGCACCCCTGCCGATCGACGAGCTGCGTCACTTGCAAGTCGTCGCCTTCTTCGACGTCGTTGGCGGGCGCGAACACATACTTGACGTTCTCGGCGAACTTGTGGGAGCGCATGTGCTTGTTCTTGTTCGAACTGTCGGAGAACGTCTTGTCACAGTGGTCGCACTTGTAGGGACGCGCCCCCGTGTGCATACGTTCGTGTCGCTTCAGAGCCCATTGCTCGATGAAGGTTCGCGGGCACTTCGCGCAGGCGAACGGCCGCTGGTCGAGGTGGCGGCGCACGTGCGCCGAAAACGTGTCCTTGTGGAGGAAGCTCTTCTCGCAATATTCGCACTTCCATGGTTTCTCGCCTGCAAAAATTAGCATCGTTATTAGTAGTTTTCAAAACAAGTCATACACTACAGGGCCTTTTGGGAAGTCCAAAAGACAAAGTCGAGAATTCGGAAAAGTCTGGAATTTACGAAATTGAATGTAAGGACTGCGATGCAAAATATTATGGACAGACAAAAAGATCTATTAAAGTAAGATACAAGGAACACATAGCACACTTAAAATATGGAAGACCTGAAAAATCAGCAGTCGCCCATCATATTTTGCAACAAAATGAAAAGTCACTTTTGCAAACTTAGGTTGAAACTAAACGTGAATAATTCATATTTCACCTATCTTCGGTTATGAAAAAGCTAGGTACGCTAGTATTACAGCACAGTTGTTTAATGATATGATCATAAGGAAATGCAAAAGAAACCGTTTTTGAGCCATCGTCTATTGGATTTCTGTCTGGCGTTTCATCGGTACGTTTGGCTGGTGTCTTCAGAAGTCTATGTCATCGCTTCCAAGGTAAGAGGTACACTTCGATAACACAGACCTCTGAAGATGCCAGCCGCTAGCGCCAGCGAAATCTCAAGAAAAAAATCCAAGAGACTGCCTAAAAGCCCGAAACCACAAATCAGCTTCAATTTTGAATAACAAGTTACCTTAATAAATATTCCAAACTCACCTGTATGTCGCTTGAGGTGAATGTTAAACTGCGACGACGTCGTGAACGACTTTCCACAACGGTCGCAGTTGAACGGCTTCTCGCCCGTATGGATCCTACGGTGCTCCAAGAGATTACCCTTCTGCGAGAACGCCTTGTTGCAGAACTCGCACACGAACGGCTTGCGACCTTCGTGCCACCGCTGGTGCAGACTTAGCGATGTGCGATGCGCGAATTTCTGGCCGCATTCGCCGCAGCAGAACCTTTTCTCACCCGTGTGCAGCGTCTCGTGATTGGTCAGGTTCGCTTGCGTCTTGAAGGTGACTCCGCACTTGTCGCAAGCGAACGGCCGCTCGTCAGAGTGAACGAGCTGGTGACGCTGCAGCAGCTGGCGGTGCTTGAAGCCCTTTGGAGTGAATTTACCAACGTTAACAACTTATACGACATGTTGACATAAACAAAGAGAAATATGCAATTTGAGAGATTAAAATTGAATTTCAGACAAGTAGATGGAATCAAATAAAATATAATTGATACAATGATGAGTCAAAGTTTTGAATTCAAACAATATTGAAAACACTTTTCCAACTTTAGTTGATGGCTTATACAGTTTTAGTCACCTTCTGGTGATGCTAACTTGGTTAGTGATACGTAGGTTTTTAACTGCAAGGCGACAAGCTGAAAACAAAGCTGGGCTTTGCAGCTGACCGCCTTGATATTTGAGGTCTGAATTGGTGTCAGTCTCATAGATGGCGTTTTTATAGCGGGAGATGTCAGCGACCCCACTCAAGCTTGTCCAGCAACGCATTTGTGATACGTTATGTGTGGGGTCTAGTTTTTCATAAGCTGATCTTTAGCGAGAGCAGCAGTGGAGGACAGAAAATGAGTCTCTTCGGTAGTCAACGTCGAAGCTCGACTTTGCAACTGATCGTCTAGGAGAACCTTGTTTATCTTCGATATTCGAGGAATAAGTTCTCTGCAGTAACGGCTCGTGCATTGGAGAACAGGGGAGGTTAAAGTCATAAAGACTATTTAAACACAGAAAAGCCCGCCGGAGGCGCGAAAATTTTTGGGGTACCACACCTATTTAAAGCAAAATACGTAATATTTGCATAAATGCAAACAAAAATTGTGTATTGCCGAAAATTATACGAATAAAACTGACCATTAAAAAAACAAAAACAAGGAAAATGGGTTGTCTTTGAGTTATTTAATATAAATGAACTCTTCTCAGTCAATAATACTTTTCTCTTCTAATATAACAATGTTAAAAATTACTACAAATATTTAATGAGCACAAGTACTTAATTATGCTTATAAAAACAGTTCTAAAAGTAAATTTTATTGTCCAGCAAAAACTAACGGGGAGGGGAGAGTCGTGTCTTGCCAGGAAAGGAAACGGAGAATGTGGTAGAAAGGAAGGTTCAATCTGGTTTGTTTAGGTGAATTCACAAGGCACCCGCAAACTACATTTAATCGGCGGTCATTCAAGTTCAATATAGTCTGCGAGGGTCCCGCATTTTGAAAGGTGAATTGAAAGGTGTATTTTGTAATTTTGGATAGGATGGAAAAAAATAAAAAAAGAAACTGAAAGTAATCATAACCTTCGTTCTTAACAAAGATGATATAGCTGTTGCTATATTTTGTTTGCTAAACAATTTTAATTTACAAGACGAAAATATATGCTCCTTAGATTTAAAATGTCTTTCTGTAGAACGAGCTAAATTTTTTAAATCGGAGTATCTTATTTTAGACCACGTTTGGTATTTGGTTTGTACGGAAAATAAAACACAGGGCCAACAAAAAAGTTTTTCTCGTTTAATGAAACCGGTTAACCAATCGCATTTATCGTACCAACTAATATTAAATCCTCGATTTTGTCGATTTTATCTGACGATTTAATTGAAATCAAATTTGGTTGAGGTCTTCCCAGAGTTTTAATAATGTGAAATTTATTATCATAACATAAAGACTTAAAATTATTTGTCAGCAACCAATCGACTATCGTCAGATTTTTTATTTCGTCCAACTTATCCGTAAATGGAAAAAAAAACTTACGGAAAAGTGAAAACCTGAAAACACCGTGAAATTGAAAGAAAACCCTTTGAAAACACATTGAAAATATTACAAAAAAGCACTGCTATAATACAATACTGCCTGTTTTATACACAAATAACAAATATTATCAAGAAACACTAAAACGATTTACCGAAATATTTTTCAGTCCCGGTCCGTCACGGCATCCCTTCCGGATAATTGAATATAAAACAAACGCAGTCGTACACTAACGGAGACCAACTGGAGGCTAGCCTCCTCTAACGCTATAATTTCTGCAACTAAAATTACAAATCGGGACGTATGTCGCTGGTTGAATCAGTCTCGCGGAGCTTGTGTTTTATAAAACGGTCGGAGGCTTGGCTCCCTTGTAACGTATTCGGGTTGATGGTTTATTCGTTATTCGTTCATGGGCGGTGCGTTTGAGTTTTGTTGATGC
Organism: Leptinotarsa decemlineata; assembly: GCF_025532065.1. Classification (NCBI taxonomy): domain Eukaryota; kingdom Metazoa; phylum Arthropoda; class Insecta; order Coleoptera; family Chrysomelidae; genus Leptinotarsa; species Leptinotarsa decemlineata. The sequence continues at coordinate 243,479 of NW_027412546.1, read as the reverse complement.
AGGATACAGTGTGGTACGTACTACGTAGTGAGCGATAGTGTTTTTTCGGGCATATCATGTATTTATATTAAAAATTAATGGTAAAGTAATGATACTCAAGCATTTTTAGAGAAAAAAATTATAATTACTTGTCAATATCTTTCAATTTATTGCGATGAATAGCCTCAAATTTTATGGGGAGGCTAAGCCTCCCTTGCCTCCTCTGACGAGCCGCCGCTGATTCTCTGTCGATCCCACAGATGACTTCTTCATAAGAGGAGGTATTATCATGATATAAAAGTATGTTAAATAAAGTTAGTGTATCCCAAACCACCCAAAATAAGTTGGCAGTTAAGTTGAAGGTGTTCAAGGTCGAACCTAAAAGGCATTTCCAAAGCCACCTTGCTGATATGACGTAAATCAAGGTCGTTCCAGTGAAATTCGAAAGAGTCTCCAAAAAAATAATTACCCAACATTATGAACTGACCCTTTGGTGATCAACAAACTAAAAAAAAAAACTAAAAAAAAAAAACCTGAAGCGAGTAAACAAAAAATAAAATAAAGTAAACATTTAGGAGAGTTAAGCAAAAAATTAGGTGGAACACTTGTGTGTTGCAAGCTAGGAGACTAATTGAAAAAAAAAAACCTTAAGTCAGATATAGAACTAACAAGTAAAAACATAGTTCAGGTGTATTACAAAAAGAAAACATAATTCAGCAGTAATACAGTAGTAGTAATAAGCTCACATGGTAGAATAACTTTCAATTTGGGCTCATGTATTTTGACTAGAGTGTAAAAGTTTCTTAACGTGGTTCTTAACTTGACCAATAGGTTCATAATGAATGTCGAGATTCTCACAGAGTTGATTATAAAGTTTGCTCATTGCAACAACTGGTGACTTGAGTAATATGTTTGTTCTAGAATTTGGTAGATAAAAAGTCAGTTCATTTCTAGAATTAATTCGTGAAACATTAAAGTTGAAGTGGGAGAGTAGTTCGGGACAGTCAATCAGAGTATTCACTAGTTTATAAATGAAAATTATAGAGTAGTAGGTTCTTCGGTTTTGAAGGGATAATAAATTGAATTTATTCAGTAGTATTCTGTTGTCGATGCCTTGTTCAGGGTAAACTCCTTCTAGCTTGTAAGTAATATATTTCATGAAGCCTCTTTGTATAGACTGAATTTTGTTTATGTGGACATTGTATATGGGTGACCATATAAAGGAGGCATATTCCAGCCGAGATTTGATGTATGCATTGAAAAGAGTTAAAAAAACTGTCTCTGCTACGAAAGTTCTTACAGTTACGATAAATGAGCCCTAGCATCCGTTTGGCTGAGCATGTTATTGTGTCATAGTGGATGGAGAAACTTAATTTAGCGTCAAATGTGACACCAAGATCCCTTTGATGAGTGCTTATTTGAGGAGGTGTGTTATTTATGCAGTATTCATGAGAAATAACATTATGTTTAAGGGTGTATTTTGAGTATTTACATTTGTTTGTATTGAGGGGAAGATTATTTTCGGTACACCAGTTGTACAAAAAGTCAAGGTTTCTTTGTAAGATTAAGCAGTCCTGTGATGTAATGGGCAGAAAGATTTTCAAATCATCTGCAAAGAGTAAGAAATTGCTAGAGAGAGTATTTCCTATGTCGTTAATGAAGAGTGAGAATAAAAGAGGTGCTAAATTGCTTCCTTGAGGAGCACCACTGGTTGCAATAAATTGGAACGACTTGTCACCCCTATAATCTACAAATAGGATACGTTCAGTTAAGTATGAGCGGAAAAGGTTCAAGAGTTGGGAGTCGAATCCATATTGGTGAAGTTCATTGATAAGAATGTTATGATCCAACTTGTCAAACGCCTTCGAGAAATCTGTGTAGACAGTATCTACTTGTAGGTTATTATTAAGTGCATTACTTACTGATTGAGTGAAGCACATTAAGTTAGTTATTGTTGATCTTTTGCTTAAGAAACCGTGTTGATTGTTTGAAATTAAATTCTCAACATCAGGTAAGATTCTGTTGTACAAGCAGCACATCTCAAAAGCCTTTGCAAAGTTTGATAACAAGGTTATAGGTCGGTAGTTTTGGATATTGTTTATGGTACCAGCTTTGAAAATTGGGCAAATTTTTGATATTTTCCATTTGTTAGGAAAGCATCCTGTACTCAGTGCTGGATTGAAGATTGACTATAATAATATGGCTAGGAGGTGTGCACAATCTTTCACGAAAAAGCTAGGTATAATAATAATAATATACTTTATTTCAAAAAATGCAGACTAATACAGCTGAAGCAGTAATGAAGACATAGAATGAAAAGGCGTCACAGTGAAAAACATTAAACATTTGTATATATAAAATCTAAAAAAAAATTAAATAATAAAGTAGATATGAAATATGTTGCAAAAATATTCATAAACATATATTGAAGACATATAGAGTTGCCTATCAGGTGGGAAAATTACAATTAAAATATTCACCAGTATTATATGGTTCATTTTCTATAATAATTTTTTTAATTTCTTTCTTGAATTTGCTGATGCCATTGATTGATTTTATTCGATCTGGCAGTTTATTGAAAAATTTTATACACATGTAGTGAGGACTACTTTCTGTTATAGAGAGTCTGTGTAATGGATACATGATATTTCTCGTTCTTGTTTCATGCCCGTGTGAAATATTATAGGTCAAAAAGGTATCTTTATTTTTGAAAAAATATATTAAGCATTCATATATATATATGCCAAACACCCTCCGAAAACACCCTCTACATGATGCTATGTAGGCCATGTTTAACATAACCCGTAAGGTTCTTTTTTGTATTACAAAAATTTTTTGAACATCATGACTACATCCCCAAAACAAAATTCCGTACTTTGCCACCGATTCGAAGCTGGAATGATATATTATTTTCATTGAGTTTGGGTGGAGATATTTGTTGAGAGATCTTATAGCATAAAGCACCCTATTGAGTTTCATACATAGATCTTCTATATGTTCTGACCAGGTCAGAAATTCATTGATATATAAACCAAGAAACTTTGATTTTGATGTTATTTTTCTCTCTTTTGTAGCTATTTTGATTGTCGGTGGACATTCCAACTGCAACTGTCTTGAGCGAAACAATACTGTGTGGGTTTTTGATTCGTTAAGAATTAATTTGTTGCTATCAAACCATTCTTTTGTTTTTTTAAAGAGATTTTCAGTATTTTCTATGATTTTTGGGAAATTTTCACCGCCAATCAATATATTTGTATCATCAGCATAGCTTGTTATGAACTGATCATTTCTGGTATTCATTGAGCATAAGTCATTGGTAAAGATTATAAATAGAATCGGTCCGAGAATGCTACCTTGCGGTATTCCAATATTTGATTGAAGTATCTGTGATTTATAAATCATTCCCTCACTTTTATGTTATCATCCCCGCTTGTGGTTTTAGTTTGTTGTGAGAATTGCAGATTTCAATTAGTGAAAAATGTTTCAAAGAAATGATAGGATTGTTTGAGGTAACATTCGTGTGTTTATATGATTATAGGGGTGGAGAATATGCATAAATAAAAAGACAGATCACAAACCTTGTCGCACGTCGTGCACACAAACCGCCTTCCGTCGCTGTGCTCCGTCTCCTGGTGATAGAGTAGGCTGCTCGGGTGTTGGAAGATCTTCGGGCACGAGTCGCAGGGAAACTCGACGGACGGCCGACTGGGGTCCTCTCTGTTATGCTTGGCGAGGTGCCCCTTCAAGCTGTTGATGTACGCGAACCGCTTGCCGCACTTCTTGCACTCGAACGGTCTCTCGTTCGAGTGGACGGTGCGGCTGTGAGTATCGAGGTTCTGCTTGTTCAAAAAGGTCTTTCGACATTCCGGGCATTCGTAAGGCGGATCGGGTTGAGCCGGGGGAGTGGTGTTGACGTTTTCGGGCAGTTCAGGGATTCGGATGATGCCGCCCTATATAAAAACAAATCAGTTGGTTTTCTAGTTCTCTCTCGTTGAAAAACTGTTGAAACAAAATGCGATGAATCATAGACGTTTCCTTCATAAAACGGGTGATTTTTTAAGAGGTGTAGGATTTGATTTTCATAACAACACAAAAAATCTGAAAGAATTGATGAAATCTTTATTGGAATAGTTATGATCCAAAGAAAATGTGGAAATTTTTGGAGACACTTATTAAACCCAATAATAGTGAGTGATGTTAGACCAAGATAAAGCTGAAAGCTTTGATAATTTTTTTATTGAACGTATTCTTGAAAATCCTAGTACTCTTGTAGTAGCTTAGCAAACTACAGGTTACTACTGGCTGCCTAGGATACCAATCAACAAAGCTAGGAGCTTACTGTCAACTATCGCTGAATATGCTCATCGCAGTTGAGGGCGAAACATTTAAAGCTTGTTTCCCCATTAACAACTGATCCATGAACCAACAAGAGTTACTAATAATAGTAGTACATTGATTGATTATATCTTGAGCTCTTCAACCTTAAACTAATGTTCAGTCCATGAAATTCCTAAGACTACAGATCATAATATCATCACTGTTACAATCAAATCATGTCAGCTGCAGAAATCTAGCACTTTGAAATTATATAGGGATTTTAGTGAAACAAAACTTCTTCTTTTAGATGAAAAATTAATGAATTGCAACTGGAACTTGAACTTGAATGATACCGATACAATATATGCTAACATTGTTAAGAACATAAGTGAACAAGTCAATATTATTAGTCCATTAAAATCATACAAACAATATAAAAGCCAATTGCCTTGGTATGATCATGAAGTTTTTGTTGCAGCAAGGTATAGGGATGAAGCTTACAAAAAATTTAAAAATTGTAGAACTATGATTGATTGAACAGCTCAATGGGGCTATTTATTAAAGTTATAGAAACGATCTTATTAGTCAGTGGACTATGCTTGAAGACTGGCAGTAAACAAATCTAAAGCAAATGGAACTTCAAACGTTCAAGCCAGTCTCGATATACCTATACAGTAGGTTTAATGGACTGACGCCTATCAGAAAACAACTACTCCCCTGGCTAATAACACGAAGGGCGTTGGATTATATCCGACAGGCGTCAGTGCAGGAATCTTCACAGAAAATTTCCTGCATATGCAATTTGCAATACAACTGTAAGAGTCTACCCTCAATTTTGGAACGGGCACACTTGTAGACCGGTTTCGGGCTTATTAGCCACTCATCAGTGCAAGATAGTGACCATCATCTACCTAAAGTCAATGATATTCCACAATTGAAAATCGAAATACTTTCAGAGTATTTCATTCCTCTTCCGAAGTTGAAGCGAACATCACAAAATGTCACTCCATCTAGTGGACACATTTTTTTTTATTTTTTATTGTTTCAATGTCTCATGGCTAAAAACTAATTATATATTTTTTCAATTTTTTACAGCTATTGTTAATAAATTTATTATAAACAAATACATTGTTTACAAGCAATTCGAAAATTATTTTTTTGCATTATATTAATTGAAAAAAATCATGATTTTTAGAAAAAAAAAATGGTTTCTTAAAAAAATTTCTTTGCTAAAAAATGCGTTTGTTAATTAACAATCGTTTTTGAACCTAAATATTAAAATTAAGGAACCGTTTTTTTAATCATAAATTCTATTGTTCTTTAAGGTTTTGGAAAAACTTTTTTTTAAATTCTTTTTTCAATTGTTTATTTAAAAAAAAATTGATATAAACAAATTATTTTTTTTAATTTTTTTTTTCAATACTTTGTTCTACAATAAAAGTAACTGTTTTTTTTAATATCACAATATTAAAAGTTTTATAAAAAATATAAATATTTTTTATAAAATTATTATTTTCAATTGTTAATAAAAAAACAGGAAATTACAATTTTTTTATCATGGCAACGGTAATCTATTTTTTTGCCTATTAAGGATAACTTCATCAAAGGAAAAAAATGTCAGGGTTTTAGTTTAATAATTATATGGATTTTTATATTAACTTTCAATTCAGAAAAAGTTATGAATCAACAAATTTATAATTAACGTTAAAATTGGGATCAAAATTTTTTTGACTGCGGATTATTGTTTATTGATGTATCCTAACATTACATGAATTTTTTCATTCCTTAATATTTACATTTAATATGTATAAATAATTTTTATTATTTTTATGTCAGAGTGACGAAAGGCGCGCGGAAGCGAGACTACTCGCTTTTGGCTCTATTTTCAGGGCTCTGTAAAAATTATAAATAATCGAGATACAGTTTCGGGAATCGGGACTTTTTTTACGCAAATTCATTGATCTTTTCAAATCTTTATTCAAATTTCCAAAATTTTGAGATATTAAGAAAAAACTAAAGCCCCATTTTTTTTCACTTAATTGTTTATAACTTTTGTAATTTTTATCGGCGCGTTTTCGAACCTTTCCTTAAACTTTCTAGGCAAAAATACGAATCGAATGACACCTTGGTCATAATTTTTGGACAGGGCTGAAAAATGTCACCAAAAAGAGCTAAATCGAGTACATGTGAACCAGACTATAAGTATATTGACTGTGATAACCTTGTTATTTATACATCTGTGGCCATTTATATTCTTAACCAATATTAATGATATTGCCTCATGATTTTTTTTACTATTTCAGTAATGTTTACTGTAATTGACATGTTTCTACACCTGAAAAGGTTTTTTATTACGAAGAATTAACGAAGGATATCTATCTATCTATCTAGGCAAGTAACACTAGACACAATACAACAACACATGCAGGGAGTACTAGATGGCTAGGTGAAGAATATGGTACTTAATAATTCATTAATATTAACTAGTTATACATTATATTTTATAAGGAAACTGTTGGTTGACAAAATGTACTTCTTATGACATTAAACATATCTCTCTCTCTCTATCAACCTGAGTACAAAAAAATTATCTGTAGTGTAATCATAATCCTATTATACTCACAATGGAATCCTTTTTGTCGACTACTGATATTCCACTGTGTCCAGTTTCAATCTGGTGTTTTTCGACTTCTGATCTGTCCTTATTTTCAAAATCACACCCAATTCCAGACTGGCACAGGTGATAAATATTGTGAGATTTCTTATGAAATTCGCAACGTCCAGGATGGAAAAATTCTTTCCTACAAATGTTGCACCTATACTTTTTCTTTCCTTTCTTTATAATACCTGAAAACATTTCGATGTGTTGAAGAAAAATAACTTCTGCTCTGCATGAAAAATAAATTTGTAAGCCTACCAAATCTAGACCTATTTTTTGGGCGATGGATGAAAATTGGTTCACCCAGGTCCTTGCCAGAACCATTTTCAGTCCGTCCTATAACAGTTTCCTCAACCGACGGATCTAAATCAGTTCCATCGGTGAAATTTTCATCGTCCAATACACCCTCTTCTTTGAGAATTTTCTCCAATTCCTTACCCTGAAAAAAAATTATCAAATCGACAATTTTGCAATGTTCCCAAGTCTATTTGAAGATTTATGGCATGAATGTAAAAAGTGATTTTGATAGAGGTAGAGGACCTAATTGGAACCCTTGAGGAACACCTGATGTTACTGATACTTCTCTGGACATTAAGTTATCCACTTCAATTATTTGAGTTGAGAACTAATATGAATGGTTATGTAACGTACTTGGACTTCTCCAGCAAACCTAGAAGGAGCCTTGATTTTTCTTTTTTTTCGACCATCCTCTCCGATATCTTCCTCTTCTTGTGCTGTTTCAACGTCCCCCTCGTCTTTTTCATCTTGTTTCTCATCTGCATTATTTTGTTCAACAATTTGCTTGGGTGGTCTACCCCTCTTTCGTTTTGGCCTCTCCAAACCATCAGCTTTTAAAGATAACTCATGTTCTGGGGGGAATAGAGGTCCCTTTGAATATACTGCAAAGCAAAAAAGTTTCAATTTTTGGTAGTTACTTTTTTCATAATATAGTTTGCATCCTCTTTGAAATTCTACTTCCAGTGTACAAAGACATCTAGATATTCAAGTGTGTAGCCTGACTTCCCATAAAGCTTTTGTACTCTCGCTCATTTTCCATCAACATGAATTTAGGTTTCTTTACATTAACTTTCAACGAATATTCATAGTATGAACCTGGGAAATATAAGTCTATCATCAGTAAATAAGTGATTTGAACATTCACCACTATATCATCAATACATAAAAGAAATAATAGAGGTTTCAAGACTCTTCCTTGTGATACACCGTTGTCACAAGTGTTGACGCTTGGGCGTAGACAGATTGAGACCTCAGCGTCAAGTCACAAACTTCTTACAGTGTGTCACTACCTGTGGAGTAGGCAGAATGAAACTCAGTATGGTCATAGCTTCTTAAAAATGGCTTGAAAGCCGAAACGTCAAACAACTAAAACACCAGACACGACTCAACTTGAACTTCAATAATCAGAAAATATGATAATTTAAATTCCGGGTTGAACCCTATCTTGTGTTTTTTGTAGTTCAACGTTCAGGCTTAGACTTTGAAGCCATTTTCCGCCTACTCATCAGCTAGTGACACACTGCAAAGGTTGTGTGACTTGACAACAGGGTCTTATCCTGCCTGCTCCCCAGGTCTCGTCGCTGGTTTCTGCAAGGATCTCAATCTGCCTACTCGACAACACAGTTTTGTATGTCACAGATCATCAAAATTGAATTCTTGATTTTCAATAAGAATATTCATAGTTTATGGTTGAAAAAAATGTATGCCGACGTGAATTCTAACTAGCTACTTACGATTTGGGTATGAATTGCCGTTTAGTTTCAACTTCAAGTGTCGATACTCAAAAAGCTTGTGAGGTATTGTGTGAATTCAAATTATCAAAATATACTGCCAGACTAGTTGCAAACAGGTGTTTTCTACCGAAACTTGATCACTTTGAGAGTAATTCTCATGGCAGATTTTATACCAATACTGTTTAATTTAGCTCAGACTGAGAGAGATTTGTTGAAATTTTTCACCTAGCGAATGCCGTTATTTGAGGCTCTCCCATTTGTAACTGAAATATTTGAAGAATTACAATAGTTGTTCCTAGAATTTTCATTGATTTTTAGGAGTCCACTTGTATTTTCTTTACATTCTTTATTCATTAGGACATACTTAAAAATTGTTTTTAATGAAGCAATAGCTACTGAGAAGGGAAGGTCTGAATAACGTTACATTTCGCCATACTTTGAATCAAATACTTGTCTCCCGTCTCGTCTGTGTGGATCGTGTAAGTTTCGACTGTGCTATTCGGGTTCACGCTATGCAATGCTTCCTCGAGCTGCTGCTTTTGCCTGGCTTCTTTCAGCAGCTTTTCTTGCTGGCATTGGTACAAACTCCTCAGTTTCGACTGACCACTTATGATGAGGTCCATGAAAATTTTCGTAGCTTCCAACTGTATGTGACATCCCGGACAAATGGTTTTTGGAAACTTGGAATCGTTTTCCACCTGAAATTTTTCTATTTGAATTTCCCACCTAGTTAGATCCAAACTACAAAGCTGCTCAAGTTCATGACTGAATTATTTTACAAACTTACCCTGACTGGTAAATATTTATTAACTAGCAGTACTAAACTGTTTGTATTTTCGTTTTCTGAAAATAATGGCATTCCATTTTTGTTTTCTTCGGCGCACAGCCTACAGTAATTGGAATCACATAATTTTGGATCCATCACACATTTTTGTTTTCTGTCAACTCAAAAACGTCTAGAGACAGCCTATTAGTAAAACTGATATACATACAGTACGTCTTTCTTCTTCGTTTCTTGATGAAATGTTAATAGAAATATACATAATGTGTACTAGATATCTACACTGAATATGCACTAGTTTTACCAATGAAAAACCCAATGAAACGCATTAATTCAAATTGAACAATTTTTATTTAATTGATCGATTTATCTATTGGGATGAATTGTTATGAAATGGTGAAAATGTTTAGAATTTGCAAGCTGTGTACTCTCTGTAAATGAGTGAATTATTTGGATTCCAATTTCAATCAATTCAAGAACAATTATATATCGAAGGAATATACACGTAAGAGGTGGATATTGATGTCACAATGAGCATATTGCGACAATATTACAAGTAGATGCTTCTTTGATACCATAAAGTACTTATTTATTTTACATCAAATTGTAAATTGTCACTGATATCACAATTTGTTTTCCCCACGTAGTCACAAAAGTACGTCACCAGGACATCTTATTGATATATCAAAGTGATATTGTAATACTACAAAAATGGTCATTCTAAAAAGAAAAAGAAACATTTTGTAGTTTTCCTAAAACAAAATATAATCATCTTTGTCATCCTCGAGTTTTATAGCATCATTTTGCAACTTTTCTTATGATTGGTCTTCTAAAACTACCACACATATAAACATTTCACAAGAGCGTCACATCTGCACTCAAACTTGATATGCATATAATAAGTCGTTTCCAAAGATAATGGACTTGAACGCATTAGAAATTAACGGTATTCGCATTTACTATTTTCGTATAGTTTTGTCTCATACTCTTGCGTCTGAGTTTTCCCCTCTTGCTTATATTATGTCAATTGCATTAGAAGTTTCTGCCACGAATATTTTGGATCAAATTTTTAACAAACTCCGAAAAAAAATGCAAAATTCGAAATAATGATGCCGCCCTACCTAATTTAGTATGAGTGCTCAGCACGAGATTTGTCGTGAAACTTTATTGCACTTATCTTGATATGTAGACGAAAGATTTCCCAGTGACGTCATTAACATATGTTTTGACGAAAATAGTACCTTCGAATATAGATTTCTATATATATAAAGATAGTACATACGATAATTCTCTTATATTCGTACGTCAATAAACGGTAATTTCCCCCGATAAAACGGTAATCGCTCAAAACTTTCCTGGCAACACTGCAATGACGACACAAGTCATCTAATAATTATATTTCTTAGGTTAAGGCACAGTTAAGGAAAATTATTTTCAAAAAGAGATTTACATCCAATACCTTTAGATTTAGGATATGTGCACATATTTTTATTTTTAGTAACATAGTAACAAAATTATGTTTCCTTTTAATTTTGTCCATCCTATTCTACGGAAGTATCAGATTACAAAATTTACCCCAATAATATATAAACATGTAGTGAAGAGGCATAAAACCACAAAAAAAAATGAACTGACGACATCAAGCACAACAGAGGTAGACACAAACGTCAAACCATTGGGCGAAAAAGTGAAAGAAACCACAAAAACAGTATCGTACTTAGGAGTAATCCTACTGGGAGTCGGAGTAACAGGTTCCCTGTTCTACGCCATTTTTAGCGAACTCTTCTCGAGCAATAGCCCAAACAATATCTACTCAAAGGCTGTGAAAAAATGTATTTCCGATCATCGGATAGAAGATAAGCTGGGATATCCAATCACCGCTTACGGCGAAGAAACTAGAAGAGGTCGAAGGCAGCACGTTTCGCATTTGATCTACGCAGGCAGGGATGGCAGGAAGCATATGAGAATGAAATTTCACTTGAAAGGATCTTTTCATACCGGTACCGTACATTTGGATATGGTTGAGGTGAGATATTAAGGAGTCATATTTTTTTGAAACGTCATTGTTTTTGCCAGGTTCAAAAATAATGTATTATCCTCTAATCGTAACTGACTTGCACTCCCACTTCAATAGTATTCTCTAGTTTTACAGAAATGTGCAATCAGATATATTTATTGTTTTCTTCAAAAGTTTTCCATTTTCCATACATTGATGAAAAGTGGAAAGCCAAAAAGTTTATCCCCAAAAATTATTCTTTTCAAACAAATACAAAATATTCTAGTCTGTAAGTCAATGTATTATTTTTCAGAATGACGCTGGTAACTATGAATATAGATATTTATTTGTCGAAGTCGATGATATGTTGCGGAATACCATTATGGTTGAAGACAACAGGAAAAATGATCATACTGCCACTAGTTTGGCAATAGAAGATTACAAGTATTGAATGTGAGGTTCAATTTTTTGAACAATCCAGTTATTTTTATTTATTAATGGTTATTGAAAGAAGACAAAGAAAAATCCTAATTGCTATTTTGCAAAACAGTTGGATTTCAAAATCAGAAATAAAAAAAATTACAAACTGTTTTGTAAATTATACCCTTTAAATAAAAAAAAATACGTTTTCCTGGCATTTATGAGCTTTACCTCCCTAAAATTAAAATCTTCCAAAAGTAAATGAAATATGTAGGGAACATTTTAAATTTGTTGAGAAATTATACTACGTTTGAATGAAATTTACATAAGTGTACACAAAGTACACTACATGTTGAGAATTTCATTTGCCATAAAATTGTCTAAATTATGTTTCATTTTTTTCTTACTTTGAAAAACAAACATTCATGAATTCTAAATAAAAATATACTTTTTTTGGTGTTGTTTTGTTAAAACATCAACTCATTTTTCCCTAAATTTAAATGACGGTTTTTGCCTACACAGTACACTGGATGTTAAGAATTTTACTTGCTATGAAATTCACTAAATTTTGCTTTCTTCTTTTCTCAATTCAAAACACAAACATTTATACACTCTAAATGAAAATATGCTTTTTTTTGGTGTTGTTTTGTTAAAACACAGTCTACTGAAGAGAAGCAGTACAAGCTACTCGTCGTCGTGTATCACGACGGTAACGAGGCAAGCAATGGACACTACTTAACCGATTCTTTCCACGTCGGCTACAGCTGATTCTTCGGTCAAAATCGTACAGGAAGAACACGTGCTGAAGCCCAAAGGAACGGAGTTCCTTATTTGTTGCTCTACAGGCGCAGCGATACGATCCTACCTGAATAACGCCCCTCTGGGGGGACGAGCTTGCTCAGCATCTGGCATCGGACGGAATTTCTTGGTCGAGTTGAAACTGAACTCGACTTTTTGTTGGTTTTGGTGTATTTTTTTACCGTGATTCTTTTGTAATGTAACTTTTATTTGATTTCACTATAGACAATAAATCAAATCTGAAATAAAGAAAACATTATACAAGCGATTTCTTACAGTTTTTCTCCAGTTGGGATCTGTCTTTAGAATTTTGGCATAGGTGACCAATCTCTTGTCAAAATATTACCTGCCAATTTAGATTTTTTCTATTTTTCGATGTTTTTATATAAGTAAACTTCTGAACACCCCGTGAATGCAAAAGCCGTCATTTAATTTCAAAAACGTCTAATTGATGACGTATCACTAATGAGTTGGATAAATCCTTTTTTTTCTGGTCGAATTTGGTAATTTTTCTCTCGTATTTGATTCGTCTTTTCTTTCAGGGGAGTGACTAAATGCCAGGAATAACTCCCCCAAATAACATTGAGACAGCGTTTAAAAGATGACTTGATTTTAACACCCTCTTTTATTAATTTAAAGAAAAAATCTTGTTTTGACTTGTTACAAGTGTATATCTTCTTCAATCTCTTCTACAATTTCCTTCTAAACTTTATTGAAGGAGTTTTTGCCGTTGAAAGTTAAAAATTTATAAAATTGTTCAAAAATTGAAAAAATTGGGTTCTTGGGTTCAATAATAGCACCTTAATTTTGATATATCGAATTTACTTTCGTGTCATATATTTTTCTTCAACGGAGAATCTTCATAGTAGAAGACTAGCCTGTTTCTAAAGAAATAACTCTTTATTTTTAATAAACCCCAAGCAATGATGGTGTAGACTGCAGAATATTGTACCCAAGCTGCCTTTATTATCTGCCAGAATCCTGGTTTATAGTAAATCCTTTGTTGGGGATATCGAACTGATAGTTTTAGGTTAAACACTCTATTGTTTTCGCTCCTTACGTTTGTATATACGTTCGTTAAATGTGTTGTAACTGGAACAGAGAAAAAAAAACAATTTGAATTTTATTGTTGTTATTTAAGTTGGACCTACTCACTATTTCTTTCTAGGTATTTTTCTATTATATTATCTATTTCGAAATTCTTAGTTTCCTTGCCATCATCATCAACGTCAATGATGGATTCATTGTAAATATTGTTGATCGTATTTATATCACAGTATATTGGATTTGTTTGGTGAACCATCAAATCCGCCAAGATTTGGAAGTGGGTTCCACCGCTTTGATGAAAGTAATGTTGGTAAATAATGGCAGATTGCATATGAAGTGGACAGATATCCTGAAATAACATCACGTCGTTCAAAATTATAATGAGATACATGATATCAAACAAGGAAATTGAAAAGATAATAATTACTAATAATTATGTATTCACTAGTAATTATAATACATAAATATGAAGTATGCAGGGTACATTATACTTTGATGAATAACCTGATACTTCCACTGAGGCTGAAACCCTGCCTTGCCTTGCCTCTCAAGTGAACCTACGAATTTATAGGTACTTACATATGGCAGATACCCGACGGAAAAACAACAACTAATCCAGCTAATGCCGCGCAGAAAGCTGAAGTGAAACCATCAGGCACTTGTGTAACGTCTTATAATTAGAAGATTCGTCGCAAGTATTTTCCTATATATGAAAAGCTGTAACTAATTTCATTTAGTCGGAACTACTACCGATAGACCGGTTTCGATAACAGATTTTCATGAGTTTCTGCGCAATCAAAAACTCGCCGATTCCTGGAACTGAATGGACTGCTTGATGGAAGGCAGTTACAAATCTCTACGGATGGCTTCACTCCGCATGAACCAAGGAGCATTCACAATCATCCTTATTAACTTGCTTTGCAATCTCTCCAGAATGGAGATATTAGACGGAGCCGCTTGTCCCCAGACGCCTGAAGCATACATGATGACAGGCTTGAACATCGTGTTATAGATGGTAATTTTATACTTGTGACCCATTTTGGATCTTCTGTTGATCAGAGGGTACCGACTGGCTATCCGGCCCTCGATCCTTGTTTCAACTGATATAATGTGCGGGTTCCAGGTGAGCCTGCGGTCTATTAGAAGGCCGAGGAACTTTACCCGCGCTTGCCAGTTGATCTCCCTTCCAGAGACCCTCACTTTCCTAGCCGGAGAAGATATCGTTCTTCCCATGGCTATCGCCTGAGTTTTTGTTGGGTTCACTATATGTAACGCACGTTGCATATAGACGATCCCGAGCTTTCGACCCATGGAAGATGAGAGGAGAGCCGAGTCATCGGCGTAGAGAGACACCTTTACACGCTGGGACATCGGGAGGTCGCTGGTGTAGAGCGAGTATAACGTGGGAGAGAGCACAGTTCCCTGTGACACCCCAGCAAGGATCTCTCTGTTGTCAGACAGGGAGCCCTCTACTCTGACCTGAAAATTTCTGTGTTTCAGGAAGGACCCGATCCACCGAATCAATCCCCGAGACAGGTCGAACGCGTCTAATTTGTGTAGAGGGCCTTCGTGCCAAACACGGTCGAAGGCCTTCGAGATGTCCAAAAGGACTACGAGAACTTTACGATTGTGGTTTAGCTCTTGGAGGGTATTTTCGACCAGTCTCAGGGCCTGTAACTCGGTAGAGTGGTCTCTCCTGACTCCGAATTGTTCGTTAGGCACAACATTTCGGTCCTCGACTTCTTCGTTGAGCCTTTGCAGAACGACTCTGTCAGCCAGCTTACCCGCCGACGAAAGCAGACTAATCGGGCGGTAGTTCTGTGGGAACAGCGGGTTCTGACCCTGTTTTGGGATCATGACGACGATCGCATGCTTCCACCTTCTGGGAAAGTGCCTGAGGGCCAATGAACTGTTTATACTGTTCAAGAGGTTCTCAACGCTGTTGTCTGGGAGCCTCTTCAATAACTTGTTGGTTATTGAGTCAACCGCCGGAGCTTTCTTGGCCTTTGCGGCCCTGATGTAACCCTTCAGTTCTTCCACAGAAGCTGGACGGATGTTATCTTCCATGAGGATACGGTGAATCCGGTCTTCTAACAGTATATGACGTTCAATCGTGTCTGCAAAGGCTAACGCTTAGTCGGCGGGGGCCGAACAAACAAAATTAATTCCAATTAGTCATAAGCTCTATCTGCAGTTGATTAAGTAGGATGTACCACTGCGCCACCTGCAGACAGAGTCCGGAAGCAACTCTACAAACATACTCCGTAGTGAGAGCTAGTTAGAGACAAAGTCGTAGGTTCACAAGAGAGGCCAGGGGTGTGGTGTTTTTCAACTGAACTTGAGAATTTAAGGACTATATTACTTCAACAAAAATTATTCATGTTTAAAAATGAGCGTATATAGTTTTATACTCACATTTAGTTGGTATTTCAATGGAAGAATAAGATTTATTGAATTGATTTTATATTTGAAAAAATTCATACGAAAATTGACGATAATTTTGTCTATTTTCCCATCTAGATCGTCGTCCACTTCCCTGAGCTGAAAAAATAAATACAGAAAATGACTTATATTTTGATCCATCCAATTTTGTATATCATGACAGTCTATATATATATATATATATATATATATATATATATATATATATATATGATCTATTCGTTATTGGACCCTTTTGAACATATTTCCGTGTGTCTTCAAAGTTCTGGTGGTCTGCCAGTTCAAATTACAGAGCTGTCAGAGTACTATAGGGGTTTGGAAAGTTGAATATTTTTTACCTGGACAACGAAGATAATAATAATAATGGAAACAAGTAGTTATGAAAAAAAATCTTATCATATGTTTTGGTCGAGGGGACGTTGAGTGTGTAGATTTTGAAAAAAACGGAATAGTGCCAATTAACTATCGTTGTTGACGGATTCTTCACTATTCTACTCCAAATCGGCGAAATTATTTTGGGTCATATTATTTTTTGGAGATCGCCGGATTTTCTTTGATAGGATTAGTATATATGATATATTAGTACTCAAATATGCTTGTAAACTTGATATGTGACCATCATTTTTCTTCATACCTTTATGAGAGAACAAAAGTCTAGATGGTTCAGATGCCGCTTGTAGAAAGGATACGTACTGCAGACTATGGGATTACTCGAATTGTCATTTGTTGCAACCAGCAAATAATCTCCCAAAAGATTCACTCTAGGTTGTTCAAAAAACACGTCGGTCTTCAACCAAAATCCTGCAATAAATCAAAAGGGCATAGTGGCAAAAATATATAGTGTGTCCCAGGAGGTGTGACGAACAACTACACAATTTCAATTTTAGATTGTAGGGTTAAGTTCTACTTCGTGACAATTGAATTTCGAAAATATTTTGTTTTTGAAAAACAAGTCGGCCTTGACAGTGAAGCGGAAACCATTTTCTTTTCAGGTAGTGTATCCTTTTTGTTCACGATATGTTTATTTATTTATTCATTTCATACACTATTCTACAGGATGAACCCAATTACAGAATAGGGAGTAACAGTGGCATTTACAAATATGTACTTACATAATATAATTTGTGAATCTATATCAAATAACAATTAAAAACAGAACTGTCAGTTAGCTAAGAAATGTCTTTTGATTTGTATAATCTGGCAGTTGAATATATCTAGGACGTGACTAACAGAATTAGAGGTATCGCACATTGTATAAATTGAAGATTTTTTCATTATATTTGTACGCGGAGTGTTGAGATAAAATGTGATACTATTCCTAGATGACCATCTAGGAACCCAAAAATGCAACATATGTAACAGTTGAGAGCAGATGATGATATTGTTTATGACCTTGGATAAAAAAAGAAATTAATAATATTTACCCCCTTACCTCGAGGCTACAAAAATTGTAGCCTCGTAACACCTAGATCAGTGAGTGTGTCAGGATGCTCCAGAACTTGATTGTTTATGACATAGTTGTGTGAAGTCATATTCGTTTTCAGTGAGTAAGACATTACATTTGGATATGTTGAGAGATAGATTATTCTTCCGACACCATGTAGCAACGCGATTTAAATTCTGGGCGAGACGTTCGCAATCATTAGAACATGTTATATTGTGATAGAGTTTCAAGTCATCTGCGTATGAAAGGAAATTGACATAAATCTCAGCTCCGATATCATTAATGAACATATTGAACAGTAGGGGTCCTAGGTTTGATCCTTGTGGTACACCAGATGTGGCTATATATTCGGTAGACTTGAGGCCATTGAGTTGGACGTATTGCTTACGGTTGAGAATAAAAATTATGGCTCTGTAAAAAATTCAGGAAGATTTAGCTTTAGGTGGAACATAATAACTAACAAATTCATGACGGATAATGTTGAAAGGTGCTTTAAATAAATAGTTTGCAGGGCATACAGCTGTGAATTTAATTTATAAATCAATACAATTCATTTTGTTTAATCTAAATAATAATCAAAGTAGTTGAATTATCCTGGAATTTTGATAGGCCCATAAGTTACCTTTAAAAATTTGAAAATACTCTAGAAATTCTTTCGCCACCAAGCAAAGCTTAACCCCACAATCTTAAAAAATATAATTCAAAATTGTTTGGTCCATCACACTCATGTTAAATCTATCTTGGGACACTCTGTATATCTAGCGACTGTCACAAATTATAAAACAAGTTTGGATAATCATTTCTTGATAGGGTTGACCAAAAATTTCGGGAAAAAAGAGGCCTTCTATAAAGAAAGAGCTGTAGTTATGTCTGATCCGTGTAATTTCCCATTGGACGATGTTAGAACTCCAGTTGTTACAACAACTGTTGTTCTAAAGTAGTGTTAACGTGGTCATCCTAAACATCTCCACTTACCTCCGCTCTTATATGCGAAAATGAAAGGCAGCGTGTACGTCAAAACTCCACAGAGAAACGTCAGAAATGTCGCTTTCGATAATAGTGTACTTTTATATCTCACTTTGATATTTCTTTTGTACACTTCCAACACAACCATTTCATATTTTTAGTGCTTCAGGTTTTTCACAAGTTGTGTCTAGATTTTCTACTGTTCCTCGTTAACAACAAAAGCGGTTTTTACTTATGTTTGTACTGGAAATGGTTGCTAAGCAACGACGAGGAAAGAGACAGTAAACACGAAAGGTAATATCCCGAAGATAGGAAGAAAGGTTTATCAGTTTTTTTACTTGAAATGTTATACTATTAGATAATGCACTATTAGCGGCGAATAATCATTATTCACTAACTTCCATCATATATATGTGCTGAGTTCAACTCAAATGACGCAGCTAGACAGTGTCAAGTTGGCACTTCGATTTTTGATGTTGTCTACGTTTTGGAATAAACTGATATTAGGTAAGTTGAAGATTTCAACGAAATACGCGCGATAGATTTTGATTCTTGTACCATCTATCAACACCTGTACAAAGTTGGGTTGATCTTATTTTTCACCTCGAAAGTTTTTGGCAAAACAAAAGCAAATGGAGAAACACCAGTGTTTCTATGCGTATTTATCTCAACCATTGATATAACGATTTTTACACATTGTATTCGTAAGTCTCGGCTGTTATCTTGGATACAAGTTAATTACTTCAAGTAAAACGTCAAGTTTTGAATGCAAGATAATATGAACCTTTTTCCTGAAATACGAAAAATCACTCACTAGCAGCGCTAGTAGTTCGGTAGGGACAAACACTGCCTAATCCTCATATAAACAAATGGTAAAGTACAATTAAAAAACAGAAGAAGATGTTCATGTAGCAAAACTAAAATTTGCAACTGTAAAGGATAACAATGTAACATTACAACGTTGGCTTGCATGCCGTAATTTAAAAGTAATTGGAAAAAAAGTGAATTCATAGACATATTAGTATACAGACTCTAGTAAAAGAGTAGCGGTAGATTCAAACTGTAATAAATAAAATTAAAAATAATTTATTTTCGAGTGAAATATGAATCAAATATAGATGGTAATGAAATAGATTTAATTGAATATAATAAATGAATATGATTTAATAAACGATTGAGGTTTATATCTCATTCTAATCAATGGTAATCAATTATGAAAAATTTACTATTCATTTCATGTTTAGAGCATACATATGAAAATTTATTTATTTTTTGCACTGTCAAATCCACTCTTCTCGAAGCATATGTATCCATTTCTTACATCTAACCTCATTAATATGAGGTTTTATAAATGGTATTAAAACACGTTTTCTTCCGGATATCAATTATCCGACTTATAATTCGCTGTACTATTCTCAGGAAAAAGGTTCAATGAGCCTTTATGGATAGTCTACATACAAAGGTAATACCGTAACTTTATTCCAAAGTATCGCCATCTGTATTGGACAAATGGTACCAAAGAGGAAATTGACATTTGTCACTGTTAATATGGCATATGATATTACTGAACGTTCTTTGTTTACATATTACTGAATATAATGTCACGCCACATGCCACGCTGCCTGGTTAAATGAAGTTAGGACTGAATATGGTGTTTTCTTCTTGTACACCTCTTTTACACCTACAAATATAGTAGATAATTTGAGAAATATGCTACAAAGAACAAAAAAGAAATTTTAGAGAATGAAACTGTAATGTCTTCAACTCTGTCAGGAGTAAAACTGTAGAAATTGCGTCGTTGAATTTATTGACAGAGAAAAAAAAAGTATGAGGCGACGTATGAGTCTAGTAAAAAAAACTAAACTCGTAACGAACTCTGTAGTGTCGGACAATTTGATACTTCGAGTCATCTAAAGGAACAATTCGTTCAGGCCAGTCTTCACTTACCCACACAATAGGTTAATGGACTGACACCTATCAGAAAACAAATACTCCCTTGGCTAAAACCACGAAAGGCTTTGGATTATATCCGACAGGTGTCAGTGCAGGATTCTTCACAGAAGAAATTCCTGCATATGCTTTTGGCAATACAACTACCGGAATCAATTATTGGACCGGGCACATTCGCAGAACGGTTTCGGGCTACATGGCCCCTCGTCAGTGCAAGGTAGTGTCCTACATCAACATGAAGTCGATGATTTCCCAGAGACATTGTCGAATCCCTTAAATAAGCAACGATTCACTAAAATATGAATACAGTTCTGCCTGGACTAATATTGACATCTTACTGACTATTTTTATGTATTTTTTTGTAACCCAGGGCCATTTCTGCTCTACCCAATATTTTTATGATGCTACGTCGCGTAATGATGTTTTATTGCATTCTCAACTGGTTAACATTTTTCATTTATTTCGTAACCTCGCACAGGTTTGGACTATTACATAATCTCTACAAAATATACTTATTTTCACTTAAGCACGCTGTGCACATATACGGATATTGAAATTTTTAATGTTTTATTTATCAGTACCTACGATAAAAGTTGCAACTTGTAATAATAGCCCGGGATTCTTATTTTGAATTGCTTTTAAACATATTCTACTTTGGGAACCAGACAATATTTGCGAAATTTAACGTACTATTACCCAAAGGCGCATGCAGGACGCCTCGACAAGGAGGGGCGGTTCTTGAAGGACTATGTACTAACCACATGATTTATTTATTTTAGATAATCCAGGGCTTCTTATGGCGATGATACAATAATTTGTGTATAGTTAAAACCCTAAAGAAATCTGTGCACAATAAATACGAGAGATGAAACCTAACCTCAATAAAGTCAGTTTATCATTGAATTTATACATCAACCAAAATAATACCGGTTCATAATCTACAAAATATCAGGTAAATCCTCACATCAAAGTGATCTTCACAAAAATAAAGCTGAGTACTGGGCACTTGTTTCGTGTTGTTTTTTTCGGCCGGGACAACACAAATAACTTGTTCGGAGTTCCTATTGATGTATCAGTAGACTGGGACCGCACACCACCGATTCATATTTGAACCGTCTGAGTATCACGACCAAACTGACCAATAGTCTTCAATTCATTCAGGTTGGAGCCCACCTCCCTTTTACACAGTCTCTCCAGAATGGAGATATTAGACGGAGCCGCTTATGCCCAGACGCCTGAAGCATACATGATGACAGGCTTGAACATCGTATTATAGATGGTAATCTTGTTCTTAAGACTCATTTTAGATCTTCTGTTGACGGATTCTGTGGACGGATGTCGTCGTCGTCATCTTCCCTGAGGATTCGGTGAACCCAGTCTTCCAACAGCATATCGCGGTCGATGTCGTCGTCGTCAACGTTAAGCTGAAACTGACGTTCCATCGTGTCAGCAAAGGCCAACGCTTTATCGGCGGGGGAGTAGCACACTCCGCGCTCTCCGTGAATGGGTGAGAGAGCAGTCTTCTTCCCCTTGAGCCTGCGAGTGACTCGCCAAAGCTCGTCACTCCCAGGTTCGAAGGATTCGAAAAGCTCTTCCAACCTTTCGTTTCGATGATCAACGATGGCCTGCTTGACTTGGTTGGCCATCCTATTTGCCGCAATAATATCCCCTGGGAAAAGGGTTCGCTGGTAGAGCCTTCTCAGGCGATTTCTCTCTCGTATCAAGGCTTTGATACGAGGGGGAAACCCATTTTAGCTCCTCAGCGGACACTCCTCCCTGGAGGTGACCGCTATATAATTCCAGCTAGACATAAACTGTTTCTGCAGTTGATTCAGTGGAATATCCCACTAATTTGACAGATATAGCTTCAACAAGATGGCCGTCATCAACTGTCAAGGTGCGAAAGTCCCTGTTGGAAGACCATGTACGTAATTTATATGTTAATATCATCTGGTCCTTCAGAATTTGTTCTGCTACTATTATACCGATACTAGAAAATTGTGCCCTGGAACAAACCCCTGTTCCCTGTTGCTACATGGGGTGCCTCTAACTATTCACCATTGTTTCACGTTATCCTCTATAGTTAAATCCAACATGGACCACTTCAAAAACAACCCAAATTCACCATTCAAGCATACGTTTGTAGACGCGATGACATCTCCCCTAGCGAAAACGCCATCTATGGGATCAACAAAAGACTGAATCCTCGAATATCAAAGATGAACGAGGCAGCCCGAGGCGATCAGCTGTAAAACCGAGTATCGAAGTCGACTGTCGAAAGAGACTCGTCCGTCTTTCACTGCAAAGCAGCTAGATCGCTTAGGAGATCCTCAATCATCTTCATTAGGTACCTATTTTAATCATCAAATAAGAGACATGCCAGCATTTTGATTCATTTCAGTATATTACGACGAAGTAAATCCATAAAAATGGTCAACAGTGCCAACATTTTCACTGTCATCTCCTCTGTTTTCCGATATACCGCTGTCTGCCTCGCTTTGAACATTCCACTGAGACACTATCTTTTTCAGAGGCTTCAAAGCGGTCAGACTCTGGCTTATCTTGTCCAGCTCCGAACTGCAATCGTCACTAATATCATTGAGCCACTGCTTGTAACCGTTCTCTCTAAGAATTTTTTTGAGATTGTCGCTGGTTTGGCTGAAGAACAAGAAGTCCTTGAACACCTCCAGTTTCCTCTTGTACTCGTCTTCTTTCAAGGCTGTCAGGCTATGCAAGGACTCTCGCCTTTCTTTCAGTTGCTTCTCCAGTTTCACCGTTTCGTTGAGTTCTTGGAGCCAAAGTGTTTTCTCCAACGATATTTTACTCTTGATGGTGTCTGTGATGGCTTTCAGCGAGATGACTCTTTCGTTCAGATTGTTATGGCGGTTCTGAATTTCTTGAAGGAGATCTTCAGTGGCCTCTGGTTCATCCTGGATTTCCAAGGATAATGGGAATGGTTCAGCTGAGTCTGTCATACTTTCGCCCCATTTGTACATCAAATTCAAAGTGTCAATTTTGACATAGATGTGATGGCATAGTATACCAGGTGGACCAACTGAAACGAATTGAGCATTCTATATTATTGAAAGGTACAAACGGATCCTCTGCACACCAGAAACGCAATACTTACGTATTTTGATGCGCTCTCCCTCATTTACAAAGTTACGGCCCTTCAAAGTTCTGGAAAGGGCAACTTTTCAGCCTTCTTTTTCAAAAAATAAAAAACTTGTTTTCACTAGGTCACCTTTACATCTTATTCCTTCTTAATTGACACTTTTCAATTCAACAATCAACGTTTTTCTTATAAAAGACTTAATTTAAAAACGTATGTTTCTTCTGGTGACATTCTTCTATTCCTAGATTAGTTACTAGTGACATTTCAGAAAATAGCGGTTGGTATTTGCCGCCGCCTACTATTTTAAATTCGTAGATTTGGATTTTTAGTTTGACGTGAGTGATTAGACAAACACAAAATGAATTTGAACGAAATTAATGATTTAGTGAAAGTAAAAGAAAATTTATTTTATCTTAATACACCACCAAAAACGAATTTACGATCTAAAGAATGAAGGCAAAAACATTTGAATTATTTTAGGAACATTGACAGCATCAGTCGTACCAACTATGCCAACCTTAAAAACGTAAAATACAGAGATATATAACCAAATAGCAGTCCCGTACATTTTTCAAAATTTTTATTGGAAAAATGTTGATTGTTGAAGTGAAACGTGCCAAGGAAGGAGGAATAAGGTGTAACTGACCTAGTGAATAAATGCTTGTGTTTTTAAATAGTCTATCTTGTGAAAAAGAAGTCTGAAAAGTTGCCCTTTTCTGAAGTTTGAAGGGCCGTAACTTTGTAAATAAGGGAGAGCGCAGCTTTTTCATATTATATTAAAAGAAATTATGGCCTCTTTCTGAGTTGTATCTAAAGCTGTTGCTATATTTTGTTTGCTGAACAATTTTAATTTAAAAGACGAAAATATATGCTCCTTAGATTTAAAATGTCATTCTGTTGAACAAGCTGAATTTTTTAAATCGGAGTATCCTATTT
Organism: Leptinotarsa decemlineata; assembly: GCF_025532065.1. Lineage (NCBI taxonomy): Eukaryota > Metazoa > Arthropoda > Insecta > Coleoptera > Chrysomelidae > Leptinotarsa > Leptinotarsa decemlineata. The sequence continues at coordinate 218,878 of NW_027412546.1, read as the reverse complement.
TAGACCACGTTTGGTATTCGGTTTGTACGGAAAATAAAACACAGGGCCAACAAAAAAGTTTTTCTCGTTTAATGGAGCCGGGTAATCAATTGCATTTATCGTACCAAATAATATTAAATCCTCGATTTTGTCGATTATCTGACGTTTTAATTGAAATCAAATTTGGTGGAGCCTTCCCAGAGTTTTAATAATGTAAAATTTATTATCATAAGATGAAGACTTAAAATTATTTGTCAGCAACCAATCGACTATATCGTCAGATTTTTTAATTTCGTCCAACTTATCCATAATAAATGGAAAAAAAACTTACCGAAAAGTGAAAACCTAGAAACACCTTGAAATTGAAAGAAAACAATTTGAAAACACATTAAAAATATTACCAAAAAGCACTGCTATAAGCACTGCAATACTGCCTGTTTTATACTGCCGTCCGAATAATTGAATAAAAAACAAACGCAGTTGTACACGAAGACCAACTGGAGGCTAGCCTCCTCTAAAGTTATAATTTCTGCAACTGAAATTACAAATCGGGACGTATGTCTCTGTTTGGATCGGTCTCGCGAAGCTTGTGTTTTTTAAAGCGGTCGGAGGCTTGGCTTCCTTGCAACGTATGGCATTTATCATTTCGGGTACGTACGGGTACGTACTACGTAGTGAGTGATAGTGTTTTTTCGGGCATATTATGTAATTATATTAAAAATTAATGGTAAAGTAATGATACCCAAGCATTTAAAAAAATAATCATAAGTATTTGTCAATATCTTTTAATTTATTGCGATGGATAGCCTCAAATTTTATGGGAAGGCTAAGCCTCCCTTGCCTCCTCTGACGAGCCGCCGCTGGTCTATGTTTATATCTAACATCAAAGTATTTGGGTAAAAACTCGCGAGGAATGTTATCATGAAAGTTCCCGTTAGTTTTTGACAGATCGATTCATATAAAATCTAATGCCATATACCGTTTTCAACAATTTGAGACAGTTCTCATCTACTCTACGACTGTTTTCTAATGCCTGTTGAGCAACACTGGATTTTTCTGGTCTCCGAAATCGGATACGTGCTACATGTTCCTTGAAACGAGCTTTAATAGCTTACTTAGTCTGGCCGATATAATTTTTGTCACAAGCCTTTAGAAGTCTGTAATGTCAAAACCTAATTAGCTTCCTAGTTTCTCTAGAAATGATAACCTGATGTTATTTGACCATGTATTTAAAAAAAGAATCACATACACCTACTTTTGTTGGGCGTCCCATTTCAAGGCGTGATTATGAGACAACATTAATAATTCATAACTGCACACATTCGTGATACGCGAACACTATATCAGTTTTTTTGTTTTGTTCAACGGGTCATATCATATTACGAAATTATGTGTTACTGATTACAGTTTTCATTAATTCAAATGATCACTTATCGAGAACAAATGAGTGAAAACATTATATTTTTGTTCATTCGAGGATATTGAATTAGTTTTATTCCTCTTATCGCTATGAAAATTAATTATTAGGGATCTGATTAATCAAAAGGAACACAGATTTATTCTGTAAAATGTTCACGTTTTCATTGATGGTTCCAAAGGTCCCAAAAAGAGCACCATAAGTTCATTGATAGTACTTGAAACATTTGTTTCAGAATGTGTTAATGACAATAAAATAATTCTTAAAGTATGTCTCTAAGTATGTCTTAGAATATCAATTTGAGTTGTATGGTGTAAAATCCAATCACAATCATAAGGTTTAATATCGTAACCATCTAAATAACTTTCCAACTCCCACCTTATATGTGAATGTTTTCAGAAATGAGCTCTCCTTGAAAGATAGATATGCTAGTGCGGTCTTTTCTGCTAACCTATAAAAGAAAAACAATATAAAGAATTGTTTTGCTACATCTCAACGGAATTAGGCAAAGTTTTCAATGGATAGTGGGACGATAGCCGGTTGGGTTGACGTGGGTAGTTTGCTCCACTCACTAAGTCGACCGTTGTTGTGGGCCGGTGGTTCAAGCCGCGAGGCCGGATGATCGATTTTTACTTCCTATCGTCCAACCCGTGCTAGTAATCACATGTTCAAAAGTAAGACCTCGTTAGTCCGTTAACCAGCTGTCGCTGGTTTACAGAAAAACAGATTTTAAACAAATTTTTTTTAAATATTTCCGGGTTAATAAATTGTACACATACAGTTTCCTCTTGAGTCACATATTTTTAATCCAAGACTATATAGATTTAACAGAAATCTGCTTGAAAGGAAATTAAAAGGTATGACCTCGTTAATCCTTAGCTCGCACAAGGTTCAACTTCTGAGGGTTGTCGTTCGTAGGGGTGCGACAGCTGGTTAACGGAAAACAAATTTTAAACAGATTTTTTTTCAAACAGAAGTAACCAGGGCCTAGAATTTGATGTCAACATGTACCGAAAGCATACTGTTGATCTTAGTTTTAGCCTTGAAGAAAAGAAAACTAAACTAGAGAAAAGTACAAAAAGAAAGAGAAAAAAAAAAGGAAGGAAAGGGAAGAGGGAGAAAAACATGTTGAATGTTCATACTGAAAATGTTTCAGAAGTATAAAATCAAAAGGTACAAATCAAAACACAACAAGACCTCACATTCAGTATATTAAACAAAAGCATACATATTCCTAGAGACGATCTAACACAAAGAAGAGTACCTGATCCAGTACAAATACAGGTAAATTTACCTGAAGTACCTGAAATACCTGAGTTATAACGCTCTGAACGTATAAAGAGGCAGACGACAGGCTGACAAGCTCAGTTTGAGGATAGCCTAGAAGATGACAGTACTACCAACTGTCGAAAGCGCTCGCAGATAATTAATAGAAGATATAAAGCTTCAAATCCTTTTTGTACAATTTGATATTGAAAACGTACGGTACTGTGGAAAAACAATTAATGGCTTTTGCATCACAATAATGCACCTTGTTCGTAATTTTTTGGCCAAAAACAACACTGTAATCATGCCTCAGCCACTGTATTTACCAGATTTGCCCCCCTGCGAATTATTTCTGTTCCCAAGATTGAAAAGACCCGTGAAAGGACGACGTTTTGCGACGATTGAGGAGATGAAAAATGAATCGCGGAGAGAGAGCTCAAGGACATACCAAAAAGTGCATATCTGAACTGCTTTGACAATTGGAAACAACGCTTGGGGAGACTACATTGAAAGGGGTTATATTGAAATTGCTGAATAAATAAATCTTTTTTGAGAAAGATGAAAATTCACCTTATTTTTTTAACAGACACCGTTAATACGGTCTTCCAATGATTGTTTCAGTGAAATCCAAAATCAGTCATATCCAGTTGCCACTGTTGATTCCTATTAACAACAATCACACTTCAATCTCTGGCCCAAATCGGGAAATTATCAGCTATCTCTTTCCGGACCAAACCACAAATTAGATTTATCGCGTTTTCTTCTCGAATAATGAGAAGGCTTATCTTCTTCAAGTCGACCCCGCTGAAGTTATTCGAATCACGTCTCAGCCTTGCCCTACATAGTCTCAATCTCTTTTCAGCGACACATTTCTTCGAAGAGCTGCACTTTCCTCCTTAGTCATTGTTCCTATTTTCCTCGAGTTTTTGGAACCGATCAAGGCAACCACCGCGAGGCTATAATAAATTTCGCCGGATTCTCTGCGAATGTATGATATAAGCAGATACAAGCAGTGCTATAAGTTCAGTAGCAGTTGAAAGTTTGTTTATAAATATTGACTTCTAACCAGTTATCTCTTCCCTGGGGGCAAAAGTCTTGCGTAAAGTTGTTTATTTGTGAGTAGTCAGTGTCGTATAGGTAAGTATACCTTTTCTAAAAATGAATTTCCGAAAAAACTAATTAAGTACTGTGTTACCCATATTTTTTAGATGTTATTTCGTTTTTCATATCAACGTATTTGAATATATCACTAAATTAATCACGTAAAGAGACATTCCTATGTTTTCAAATTTTTTTTGACGTAATATTTTTTATCTCGAAAAATCTAAAGTTTCTCAATGTAGTACGTATTACCTAGCTCTTCATAAAAAATTGTATAAGGTTTCGTTTTGTCTAATTTGTAAATGACGGAAAAATTACGGAAGTTGAAAAAATATTCTTTTCAAAACCGATACTTTAGAAAAATCCATCAAAACGTATTGAAAAAGCACACTGAATAATAATAATGGTATAATAGTGACTTTATTTTCCATTTTACGTAATGAATACTTTTTTCCAGCATAATTAAATAATTATTGACATAATAGGCGGAGTTCAGCTCCGAGGAATGATCTGTTTCATCAATAAAATTATTTTCAGATTATTTTTAAACTTATCTACCGTCATCTTTTTCGATCAACCACCTGCAAAACATTAATCTTTGGTAAAAAACCCGAGGCAGTAGAACTTGGACCCTCTGTATGTAATATGGGTATAGGAGGTTTCTTTTTAGAACTGTCCATACGGTTTTTGGCCTGCCTTCCAGTTGAAGTACAAACATCATTATTGCAGAATCATTAGAATTGAGCTTGAGCTCAAAGATGGCTTAGAGATTGTTATCAATATATGACTGAGTAGATATAAAATCACGAGGCGAAAAAGGGACATATAACTGCGTATCGCCTGCATAGTGGTGGATATGGCATTTTCTCAAAAACAGAAAAAAAATCACAGATATACAAGCTGAAAATCGAGGGCCCACTGATAGATCCTTGTGGAACTTTCCAACAATTTGATTCTTAAAATGTCTCGACATATTTTTATTTGAGATGATTCTGGTCTATAGCATTCAACCAACAATCAAATTTCTATTTATACTATTATCTGTGCTATTGGTCCATCATTCGAGTTGTCTGATTGCTTATTCAAGTTTCTATTTCTAGAAGTAGGTATTAGTTTACAATTCCAAAAAAGGTATTTTGATGAATCGCAGGATGTGGTTTGATAATTGCACAACCAAATTAAAATGATGACCGAGAATCATAGGTGAAGAAAGAAAATTACTTCTTATTCACCCAATTTGTCATGCCGAGGTGAGTAATTCATGAGCGCAAGTATGACTCCAAGTACCGTCCACAATGACATTGGGACCAATCTGATATTTCTTAAAAATATGTCTACTCCCAACTAGTAATATTCTTTGTTTCATTCAAATATATTATTCTAATAGTCTGGTTCACATGTACTCGATTTAGCTCTTTTTGGTGACTTTTTTCAGCCCTTTCCAAAAATTACGACCAAGGTGTCATTCGATTAGTAATTTTGCCTAGAAAGTTTAAGGAAAGGTCCGAAAACGCGCCGATAAAAATTACAAAAGTTATAAACAATTAACCTATAAAGCTATTCTTGATATACACACATCGGAAAAGTCTAGGGATATTTTTAAAAAATGGCAATAATTTTTTTTTAGATCGCTTTAGGGAAAAAAAAAGTTGACGAGTGATTATTAAACGAATGTAACTTACAAAAAAATTTATTAAATGGTCAAAAATACGCATGTGCGCATATAAGCATAACTAAAAATAATATGGCTCTTCTTTGGCACCCCGAAAAAAAATCATAATACAAAAACAATTGGAATCAGTACAAAGTATGGCCTCCACGTTGGTTTATTACGGCCCTACATCTATCGTGCATCGACAAAATGAGATTGTCAATGTCTTGTTGAGGTACATTTGCCCATTCAGCAATTAAAAGTTCTCTCGCTCTCTCAATTGAAACGTTGTGTGAATGTTCCCCATATGCGGAGTAATTCTTCGTTGAAGCATGTTCCACACATGCTCGATGGGATTCAGGTCCGGTGATTGTGCTGGCCATGGCAATACATCAACTCCTTCGTTGGTGAGCCAGTCAGTCACTAGACGCGCGACATGTGGACGAGCATTATCGTGCATTAGGTGGAAGTTTTCACCAACAGCACCAGCAAACGGACGGACGATAGGTAGAAGAATGGTGTCGAGGTACTGTCGAGCTGTGAGGGAGCGATTTGGAAAAACGAGATCGGTTCTGCCGCCGATCATGATTCCGCCCCATAGCATTACTGTACCACCTCTGTATGTGTGGACTTCCTGGACGTGTCTCAAACGTTCATTATTTCCAGGTCGTCTCCACAGTCTTACTCGACGAGAATGTGGATGAAATCAAAATCTGGATTCGTCTGTAAACAAAACTGTGACCCAATCATTTGCATCCCAGTTTTGATGTTCTTGACACCACTGTAATTTTCTACCGCGATTGCCTTTCGACAAAGGTGGACATCTAAGTGGCCTTCTGTTGTGGAGATCTGCTCCATGCAGTCGATTTCTGACAGTATCACGACCAATGGTTACCTGGTGCGTCTGCTGCAACACGTTAACCAACTCAGGTGCTGTGATTGTCGGTTGTCTTCTTGCGGTTGAGACCAAAAATCGGTCTTGAACTGCAGTTGTAGCGCGTCCTCGCCCTGGATGTTGTTCGGCAGGACTGCCAGTTTCACGGAAACGCCGCCACAATCGACTGATAACACTTTGGGAGACCCCCAAACGAAGAGCTACATCATTTTGTCGCATGCCACCTTGAAGAAGCCCTACAGCTCTATTCATCTTAGCCAATGGTAAGTGATGGCGTTCCATGTTAAAGCACAATATTTCCAGTTCAATTGCTGAGCAAGAACTGCATAGAATGTACAAACTTGACACTTTCAGATTATTCATTTTAGCCGAAAACCTACAGTTTGTAAAAAACTTGATAAAAGATTAGTTACCGTTTTTGCAGGCTTTGTTCAACCCATAGAAATCTACAGGGTGGTCGAGTGTACCAATTTAATCGAAATTAAACGACCTCATGTATTTATTTTTATGATATTTAGTATGTTATAAAAATATCCCTAGACTTTTCCGATGTGTGTATTTAATCATATACGAGAAATTTCTGCAAGGAATTTCAGGAAATTCGAAATAAATCGTATCGCAATTTCGGTTCGTCTACTTGAAGCATTCTAGCTGACTTTACAAGCTTATGAACCATAAATTCAGTGTTATCATGTTTATTTTTATAACTCAAATGCATTCGATATTTTTAAGTAGACAACTGTATGAGATAGTGGTTATATTAATAGCCAATAGTATATTTTCATCAAACCATTGAAAACATCAAAAGAAAACTTGAATTATAAGAGTTCGGAAAATATTGCATAATTCGCAGTGAGAGTAGGGGAGACCGGGGCAAGATGAAGCTTGGATCAGGACGGGAAGTAAGCTTGTCTGCGTGAATAATAATCGTATTCGCACCGACGACTGTGCCATTTGTATGAATTTGCTGGGGGAAATTGCACTTGTCGAAAATAAATATGTTATCATTTCTCCTATAGGTGAAGTATGGAACCTCTAACAATAACTGGTACCGAGTTATATATCAGAGAAAACGCAAAACAACACCATACTGATGAGTACGATCTGGTGAAAGCCGAAACACCGACCTGCATCTTGCGAAGAGGAGCTGAATTTTTCTTAGCGTTGAGGTTCAATCGAGACTATGACACCGAGAAAGATATCATCAGAATCAGCTTTGGATTTGGTAAGCGAAACCTATCGATTTTGATTTCGAGGTTAGCTGTTTAGGCAGATAAATAGATAGGTAGATGATTCAATTAACTACGTTACGTAATGTTTGTGGCAGGTTATATAAATAAACGGTCTTATTTCCAAAACAATAAATGTGACAATTATTCACCACTTGAAATCAATGACATCATTCATACCACTGATGATGTCTGTCGCAGTGACAGACGAAACGTTAGGCGCTACACTCTCCAATCGTGACTAATATATAATAATGATACTTTATTCCCATGAAGACAATATAAAGTTTTTCGGGAAACTGACAACACAAAAAATTAAGGATAAAAGTAAATTATAAAAATTAAATAGAAGATAGTAAAAGAAGAACAGACCGAATGATTATTTGAAAACTCTGTTAGTGTATAATAAACATTTTATAACAGATATGCTTCCAGTGTTTGTTTAAAATTATACAGTTGCTTTGAAGCCTTCACATATTCAGGAAGATTATTGTTAATTTTTGGACCTACGTATTCTTGTCTTGAATTTTAGTCACTTTTTATTTCTCTATTTACACATGTAACTGGCTTTTGATTCTCGTATTATGGTGCTAAATACTCTTATTCAATGTAAAATTTGACTTATTTTTAAACAAGTATACACACATTTCAAATACATATAGACTGATGCAAGAGTTGAAATATTATATTTTTTTAAACACTATCTACAAGCATGTCTTTGGGAAATATTTGCCATGCATCATACAAAGCGCTTTCCTGGAACAAATTCATTTTGTATTGAAGTTGACCCCCCACAGAAACAAACACCGTACCTAATTCTGGAGTCTGCAAGAGCATACTAAATAGGTAACTGAGCTCTAATCAATATCGATCTTAAATCATTGAAATGAAACTTCAGGAAATTGAGAGTCAATGCTGTTTACATACAGAATAAACAAAATAGGTTCCAATAAGGAGCCCTGTGGTACCCCCACCGTTAGTTTTTACGTATAGAGTTAAATTTGAAGGTACTATTATTTTACATCAATTGCAATGACACAAATTGATCTTGGATCTGGAGATATGAATTTATACAACTCATACCAAAATTTTCCAATTTTGAAGCCAGTTTTTCATATTCAAATCTCACAAGAGTCCTGCCGAACAGTCACCTGCATCAATATGTGTGATTATTTGATTTATTGATGGAAACATTGCTGTATTAGTAGACTTCTGTTAACAAAAGCCATTCAAAAATGAATGAAGTGTATCCAGAAAGGCATATATATGGGACTGGAACAGGAAGATAATTTTCCACCAACCCAAAGCATATTTATTATTATTGTTATGTTTTTCCCGTGGGTTCGACAATAATTGACTACACTGTAAAATAATCAAACTTAACTTTATTCCACTGTTAATATAATCATACTGTTCAACTGAAACTTCAAAATAATATTCAAATATCTATAGCCTTATTTAAATTCACACTGCACCGCACTGTCACTTGACTTGACTTCGGGGTATGGATATGCGGTAATCGATGTAAATCGAAGCCGATAGGAAATTCGCAAGAAGGCTATTGAAGCCGGTAGGATTATTCACAATTGATTTACGACGACCAGCGGCGGCCGTTGTTATTTTTTTAGGGGATGACTTACAATATTATACCTACTATCATTATATTATTAAATCAACCTGAATGAACTGACCAACTTCCAGGCGAGAAACCGAATCCAGTTTCCGGTACCAAAGCCGTTCGTCCGGTACTACCGAAACTCAAGCATTTCCCGAAAAGCTCCCAGATATGGGGCGTCATGTTAACTCAGAACAGCGGCACCTCCATAGTTCTGAACATTCGCATTCCTCCACACGTACCTGTCGGCATCTGGAAAATCTCCATTGCGACGGCCATTTCTGGACAACGAGGGATCCGTAAAGATTTCACCGTGAGTACTCTTGGGCATTACACATAGGTTCCTGACTAGATAAAACACATACATTTCATATATCACCACACTCTGTTCCCCGGTAGTGAAAAGTAATAAATGCTCATTATAATTGCAAAACTCCACAGCATAGGTGGGTTTATAATACTTTACCGGGTCCACCCTCTTTTGTATCGCGAATTGGTCGTAAACAAAGGATTTAATGAGTGTTCGGGTCGTTTTCTACCTGCAGTGGCGTGCGTTAAGGCATTTGATAAAAAATCATTGTTGAAACTACTCATTTTGTTCATTTATTTCTATATAACTGATATCGTTATTACATTTCGATTCGAAATATTCACATGTGTCATATGAATAATGACACATTTTACTTGGAAAAATATAATGAATGGGTATGCTTAATCAAGAAGTTGTTATCGAGAAAAGATACATATGTAGAAAGATTTACTTCACTTGCATATTTTCAATCAGATTAGGAGTCATAAATATTCTATATTTTATGATATATACCTCTCCTACTCGTCTTACACCTGTTCTTACCTATAAAAAGTGTAGTGTATTATTATCTCAAATGTACACATGTATAAATAAATGATATTTTCACCCTTTTTTTAATTTTTGACCATTTCCATACGTTTATTCAAGTCCGAGAAAAAAATATTATTCTTATTATTAATGAAATGCGGTATTTCATATGTCACACTAAGTGAATTTTATATCATAATGGGGAATGTTCCTCCTGACGAAAATCAAGTAGTTTTCATAAAAGAGCTCTAAAACAACGCATTTTAAACTTATCATTTCAACCTTTTTCTTTAAAAAATCTTCTGACATAAGATGTCAGCCTCACGGCATAAGACCCTGAGGATAACTTTGATTTGAGACTCTTGATATGATCTTCAAATTTCAAATCAGTGTCAATGGATAGTCCCAGAAATTTGGTTGATGGTTTATTCTCAACAAAAATGTTGTCAATTTGTAAATTGCTGATGGAACATTTGTACGTTCGTTTTAGAGATTTGCGTCACACCATCTTTTTATATTGCTAATATCATGATTTATTACTGTTTCAAGTTCAGAGGGAATTTGATCATGTCATAAAATTGTAGTGTCGTCAGCGAGTAGTGTGAACTCTGCTTTAATATCAGTAGATGTCAGATCATTTATGTACTAAAGAAATAATAGTGGACCTAGGACTGAGCCTTGTGGAACTCCACAGTTTATTTTTCCTTCCTCAGAATAATTAGTCGCTCAGATAAATAAGATTCAAACTAATTGAGACTTACACCTCTTTTACCATACTGTTGTAATTTCCGAAGCAGTGTCTCATGACTAACACAGTCAAACGCTTTCGATATGTCACAGAATACAGCAGTTGCAATTTCTCCATCACTTTATTTGTTATATAGACTGTACAATAATGAAAAAATGGCGTCATGAGTGTTTTTTCTACTCTGGAATACAAACTAATACTTGTTTAATATCTGATTTCTCTCGAGAAAATCAACTAGTCTTCTCTTGACTAGTTTTTCCATAATCTTTGAAGTGTTGTTATTAAAGAGATAGGTCGGAGGTTAGAAGAGATGCCAATATCTCCACCTTTATGGAGAGTAATAACAATAGATGTTTTGAGAAAATTTGGAAAAACTCCTTCTTTATATGAGATATTTCTTATGTCAACTAGTACTGATAGAGTCTGGTAGATTTTCGAAAATATTCAAAAAGATATCGTCAATTCCTGAAGTGTGTTTATTTTTTATCTCCCTAAATACTAGTTTCAATTCTGAGAGGTCTGTGTCATATAGAATAAAATTATCTGCTATATCAATATCAGTTAAATTATCAAGTGGATCATACGGAATGTGAATATTTCCAGTTAATTTTTCTCCTATCATGCAAAAATAGTTATTGAAATCGGAGGATGATGATGGAGTGTCCAATTTTTGCTTTCTACCCTTTCCCCTGAGATCATTATTCATCTCCCATGTTTCTCTTGACTTATTGCTTGCTTTATTTATTCTGTTAGTATAAGAAAGAGTTTTAGCTAGTTTTATGGTGTTAAAAAATATGCGGTTAAAAAATATGCGGATGATGTGAACTTTCTAATGTAAGCAACGAAAATTTCTTGCAGACACCCTCATTTCCTTTGTTATCCTTTGTTTATTATTATTTTTTATTTTAATTTTTTTATTGGAAATCTATTATTGAATATGATCAATGGTAATGGATAGGTAATGGATATGGAGTATAAAAAGTGTGTTCACAAATGATTATCGACAAAGTACTGGAGAATTTTATGAAGTTGACCTCCACTCGTAACATAGTGTTACTTTTAGCAAAATTCACTAATAAAAGTAATTCTTCTGTAGAAGGTTAGGTTGTTCTTAGTAGTAGCCACGTTGTTCAATTTATATTACTTTGTTACTTGATTTTGAATGCCTAGTTGATGACGCATCGACAATATTTTAATTTGTATGATAATTGGATGGTTATTTATTACTTATTGTTAATGTGGTTGATTATATTCGTGAATTGTCACCACGTATATAGTGTTGGATAATTGCGTTTCAATTCAGGCATCTAGCGACACTCTCCAAGATATCCGGGTGATTAGAAGTAATTTCCATTCGAAGATTGGTCGTGCAAACAAGTATCTAGTGTTTTTACCAGGCAAGAATTTTGACCAGAAATTTGTAGATAACGTGTGCGAACACGAGTACTTTCAGAGATATACCGAATTGACATTTTGGCTGGAAATTGTTAACATAACAGGGTGCAAAGTTTATCAAAGAATATCGTCAAGAATACTTATACGGCACTTTGATATTTAGGTTTATCGGTGATTGACATTCTGGAAAAAGACAGTATCTCCACTAATTTTCTATTAGTTCTCGTGTTTTATTTTTTACCCATTTTTTTTAATAAGAACTACAAACAAAAATTTGCTAAAACGATAAATAGACAGCATTCTGTATACGACGTTTTATTTTGAAAGCCTGTAATATTACAAATTGCACAACTATGGTGTTAACCACGGTCAATTTTTTTGAAGAGAGAAATACTTTTCAAAGTTTTTGGTGCAAAGTTATTTTTATTTTTTGTTAACACCGAAAAGTAGGTACTCAAAATTATACAGTATTGTAACAGGAACCTAATCTCCAGAAAATCAATGAGTTTGTTCCAAAATTCCTTTTTTATTTTGATGTTTTGGATTTGATATTATTGAATATTAAGCTCTCGTTACAATACTGTATAATTTTGAGTACTATTCGTACTTTGAAAATTATTTTACTCTTCAAAAAAATTGACCGCTATAGTTGTGTAATTCGTTATATTACAGTCTACAGTATACAGTTGTATACAGGATGGTGTCTATTTATTGTTTTGGCGTAGTCCCCATTTTAAAAAAGATGGGTAAAAAATAAAACTTCACTTAGATGTCCATGACTTCAAATCAAGATGTATTTTTTAAAGCTGAATAACTTTTCTAAATAACATTTACCAAGATTTTTCAAAATAAGGGTACTTTACGGGTCTCAAAATCAAATATAGGCTTTACTGTATTTTGTTGGTGCATATTTAGTTTTAGGGAATGCACAAACTTTCATCAAAAATAACTCTTTGCCTTTGTTCGTTATTTACATCAATGATTTTTTCAACTATAAGAAGCCTTGTCACAGTGTTCTATTTGCTGACGATACATCCTTGATATACTCTTCTAGCGGAGCACTGGTTCAGTATCAATAAACTCATGATGAATAAGGAAAAATCACAAAACATGATTGTTTCTATGGCTCTGCCATTACCTGAATTCCAGAGTGTGAAATTATTGAATTATACTCTGGGCAATAGGCTGAATTGGTCAAGCCACATTTCAAGTTTGAAAAATAAGCCATCGAGTGCCTTATTTTTACTTAAATAGCTGAAGCCAATAACAAATTTCACGAAATGCTCAATCTTTTTTATAATACAGATAAACGCTCTGAGAATTCTTGTTGGACCTCAATGTTTCAGGCTGATGAAATCACAACAAACTCCTATGATTTTAAATTGCATAATGCACTTCCTGCCAATATTGAAAATATTAATACGTTTTAAAAAAGTTATAAAAAATATTGAAAAAAAAACTGTTTTTATTCCACTTCAGAATATTTAGAACATGTGCGTAGACACACTTTTGACGCAAGGATGCTCGCCGAACCTCCACACTTAATATGAATATGTTATAATGTACCTTATAAACTTGTTATAAATGTTTACTGTTTATTTTATTTCATAAAAAACTTTGTACCCTACACCTATTTGTTTTTCTGACTTGTCATAAATGTATTTTATGCATAACATGATCAAATAAATATATCTAAGTTTCCCATATGGTGCATACTTTGGGGATGACCCTGTATATAAACTCAAATTCCCAAAACAAATTAATTTCAATAATAGCACTACCGGTGAATCTTCTGTTATAGAATGTTTGATGATATCCATTTGAAAAAAATTAAATTGTACAAAATAAAGAATAGTTTCTACTTTTTCTAATTATCGATACTCTTTTCCACTTGTGTAGTTTCTGAAATCAAAGTATTTACCTTTGAAAACCGTTCGAAATAAATTGATTCAATGTAGCTTCTAAGTATGTCTACGAACTACGAACAAAAAATTTGAATAAAACCAGAACACTCCCAAATATGTTTACTACTTGTTATTAAATTTGCTCACGCTTACACATGGTACAAAATATCTTTCTCAAATGTTTTGATTATGAAATTTTCAGTATTTTTCCTACGAGATTAATTTAGCATTCATTCTGAATATTGTTTTTTACGAGCTATTACAATATTTCCCATATTTTATTATCATTACCATAACTTGAATAAACCCATCAATTAAAACCACAATTAGATATTGTAATTAATTAAAAGACAGTAAACAACATATTATGAACGACGATATACCTTTATAGGCGAGATATACATATAAGGAAGCAAATTCGTTGAATTTTGTAATCTTTCTCTTTCAGATTTATTTTTCGGTCCTTCCCCATCTTCATGTTTTCTGGTAGTCTTTTAGTCAGTTCGTTTCTCCTTCCTCATTTTCTTTTTTTCTCACCTACCTCCATCTTCTGTTTTTAAAACATTTTATATGCATACCTCTATCTATTTGACATCTATTATCTTTTCTTCGTTCCTTCATCGTCTCGTTGAATCTTCCTCGTCCACCTCATTATCGACAGGATTGACAAAATGGTCAAGACTTTCCCGGCCGAGGTTTTCAGTGTTACTTTTTTTATTCGGGTTTGAAAGTCATTATTATCAATTACAGTTACAGAAATAAAACAGAAAAATATAGGCTCCTCTTGCGATGCTGAATCGGGGAAGCTAATATATGACGAAAAAAGCTATAAACGTCAACCTCATCCTTTCAATTTCAGATACCTGATGACATCTACATCCTCTTCAATCCTTGGTGCCCTGAAGATGGCGTGTACATGGAAAACGAAGAAGAAAGACAGGAATACATCATGAATGAAACGGGGAAAATCTGGTGTGGGACTTTCAAAAAGCCGAATGGAAAGCATTGGATTTTTGGACAGTTTGACGAGATATCTCTACCTGCAGCTGTTTTTTTACTGGATAAATCTGAGCTGGTACCAGCGAAAAGAGGAAACCCTGTCATGGTTTCCAGAGCCATTTCCGCCATTGTAAGTGTAGGGTTTTTGTGTTTATGTTGCGTTTTCCAATACCTAGATAAAAATGAAACATGTTCCATCTAGTATTCTTCAATAAAATCATTTTTTTCAATTCGTCCCCAATGTTGAGCTTGTTCAAGATAATAGGCACTGAAAATATACGTACCTGTTTCATTTTGCTGTCAACGGCGTCGACTACTTTGGTCATTAGCCTCGTGATCCACCTAAGGAGCATCATCTCTATTTGCAGTTCGTCAGCCATTTCGTTTTTTTCGCTGACTTAATTGCAGATTGTAACGAATTCCAACCCTTCAGGCTATATGGGCAAAAAAATAAATGAATCGTCGGTGATGTCAAAGCTATCAATCTATTTCTGAACTTATCGTGTGTTGTTATTTGTGAATATCACATATCTCAAATCAGGGGCACCTCAAGGATCCATACTCGGCCCTTCATTGTTCTCTATGTATACTTCTCGCTTACTTACAGACGATGCTTGTGACATTGTCAATGCAGATATAAATAGATTTGTTGAACTGGCAGCGGACCACTGTTTATTTATGAACCCCAGTAAATCGAATATAATGATCTTTGGTCCAAGATATCATCGTTCCTACCAAATATCTGCATTCAAAATGAACCACCAGATATTGTTAATGAAGCCAAACATCTTGGTGTTTAGATGGTTCTAGAGCTGATAATTGAAAAACTCATAAGTAAACTCGTATAATGTGCCTGAAACTTGGGCTACTGAGTTGTTCTTCCACTCAACCTCAAAAAGATTTTATCTATAAGCTAAGACAAAAAAACAGTAATACATGAAAAAAAAATAGGAATGTTCAAATATCTATTAAGATGCTGAAGAAGACGTCCATAACTGAGACCTATTCTGGTCTCATGATGAAAAATGTATAGGGTTAGGCATTTTTTACTTAAAGTTGGCTTTTAAACAGAAGGAGTTTGAATCTTTTCCGTAAAACAGAAAGTTCTAGCTTTCTTATATCTTTTGGTAAGAGGTTGATCACTTGGCATATATTATAGCTGAAACATCGCTTGAAAAATTCAGTTTTAAAACTAGGTGGGATAAGACTACCCTTAAATCTGATGTTCAGATTGTGAATAATTATAATAACTTCAGATAAATGCTGTCGACGATGGTGGTCTTTTGGAGGGTAAATGGGAAGGCGACTATGCTGATGGAACTTCTCCGTTCGCTTGGACTGGTTCTACCGCCATTTTGGAACAGTACTTGATGACCGAGGGGACTCCCGTGAAGTACGGACAGTGCTGGGTCTTCTCCGCAGCCACTGTCACTGTTTGCAGAGCGTTGGGTATCCCCTGCAGATCAACAACCAATTACGTGTCTGCTCATGACACCAACAGTTCACTCACGGTGGATAAGTAAGTGTTGGCACTAGTTAAGATTCCACTGAATATTGTGAAAATATATAAGGATTTTCCTGTAGTTCTTGTATATTGTCCATAAAATATCTTTTGAATGTCGCTTGATTTGTTGATATTAAAGTAGAATTGCCATGTTTACATATGTACGTCAAATATGTATTGACATTTCAATCAATTCCATGCCACTTGTCTGCGTTCTATGTATTGACATTTCAATCAATTCCATGCCACTTGTCTGTGTTCTATGAGGCTATGTTCAATGTTGCTTGTTGTGTTGGTGGTTTTAGTTTTGTGATTGAAATGAATACAGTGTTTCATTAGTATTTTTTATAATTTCCAAAACTGTTTTTCTTACTATTCAAGTAAATCCAGTATACACTCTGATGAAATGTTCAAATAGCTTGGTGTTTTGCATAACTTTTGCAATTCATTCGACATATATCGGTTGGAGTTTTCTCCCAACACCAAACCGTTATTTTAACACTTTGACACGTGTTTCGATCACCAAGTGATCAATTTCATGATAAATATTAAACAGTTCATTCTTTCTCTTGAAGATGATCACTTGGTGATCGAAACACTTGTCGAAGAGTTAAAATAACGGTTTGGTGCATCCAAACGGTCCAAAGAATGCATCACAACTTTACACCATGTACCGTCTTCCTGCTGCTGATGAGATTTTTCTTGTCAGAACAAGGAAAATCTGCGGAAGCAGGTTTGTTTAGTTGCCCGTGTGAATACGTTATAGTTGATCTTTCAGTTCAACCACCTCTCCGTCCAATTTTCTCTTCATCTCTTGTTTCATCATTTTCTTGACCCATTCGTTCGAATTCACTTCAAGTTCATCCATGACTCATTCATTGTTCTTGTCCAATCTGTTATCGATTTCTCTTCTTAGGACGCTGAATGTCTGCATTTTATGCTTTTAACTAAATTTGGAGTCTTATATATTTTATACTGTATTGTTTCCTTCTACTAATTTCTTTCAATCATAAAATCAACTGTTTCTCTTAATTTTCTGTTGCCCCTTTCCTTGATCTTTCTCCTTTCTTGTTCTACTCTTCAATTTCTAGTCTCTTCAATGTATTTGTAACTTCTTTTGAACTTCTTTCTCATCTGTTTCTTTCAGTCTCTTTACTAATTCTTCCTTTTTTTGTCTTATTTCTTGTTCCTTCGGCTCTTTTTTATTTCGTCTCCTTTATTTCCCTTTTTGTTTTTTTCTTGTTTCCCCTGTTTCTCTATTTGTCGCCTTTCTTGTTTTCTCAACTCCTTTTCTATTTTACTCCTTGACATTCTAGGTGTTTGACTGACCTCTTGGTATGCCTTTCGTATCTTTTTCTGTTTCTTGTGCTCTTGAGAACTCAGAAAAGTGTATTTTCAAGAATTTAATCATCTTTTTTGAGCATTCGTTTGGGAATTCACCATAAACAGAACAGTTATAACAAGTAATATGTTTCTTCAATTTCAACAACATACTTGTCACTGTCATTTGTCACCTTTCAGTGTCATTTGTCACTGTCATTTGTCACCTTTCACTGTCATTTGTCACTTGTCACTGTCACTGTCCTCGGTCTCAAATTATTATTATGGATTTTATTTGATGCACTTTTAGAAAGCATTTATAGCTGAAACCTTAATTGTCCATCAATTATAATGTAGGCATCGTATCTTGTGACGGAGTATAGTAGGTCATTGATATTTGAGGAAGTTTGAAAGTAGATTGTGTTGTCTTTCAACTAGATTGGGTAAATATGAATAAATGCATGATATTTTGAGGATGCAAAAATGAATCAACAGCAAAACTCACTAAATGACAGTCCATGGCGGGTATATCTCCACCAGAGGCGTACACAAAGTTTAGTAACAGGTGACAAGGATTTCACGTAGCGATTGTAATTCCAGATATTTCGACATTTTCGGTGAGAAATTGGAAAGCGGTCCTGACGGTACCTGCAACGACTCATGCTGGAACTTCCACGTGTGGAACGACGTTTGGATGACGAGACCGGATCTTCCTGTCGGCTACGGCGGTTGGCAGATCATAGACGCCACTCCTCAAGAGCAAAGCGATAAAGTTATGAGGTGCGGGCCCGCTTCTGTGGCTGCTGTGAAGAAGGGGGAGGTTGGATATCTTTACGACACCCCTTTCGTGTTTTCTGAAGTCAATGCGGATATTATGCACTTTCAAGAGGACGAGGAGTCTGATTGGGGCTTCAGCAGAACCACCATAAATCAGTACCAGTAAGTTAATCATCCGGTTTTATTTGTACAATTCATTTTCAATGAAATGCCGGATCCTACTGCCTAGAAATGTTGGTAGAGATGTATTATTCTAAATATCTATTTTCTAGTCGGAAACGAACGGGGATTGAACCTGCAGTGATTTCATGAACAAAACCCACTAAGCAACCTACCACCCTTCGACATTATAGATATATTTCACTACAGCAAACTATAATCAAATTTTGCAGTGATGAAAAACGAAGGAACTAAAAAATTTAACATCTTTTCAGTGTTGGTCGTAAAATCGTCACGAAAAAATTGGGCCCCACTGACGACGACGGCGACAGCGATCTGCTGGACGTAACCAAACTCTACAAGAACCCGGAAGGAACAGAGGCGGAACGCCTTGCCGTTTACAACGCGGTCCACGGGGTCCCCCGAGCCCAAGAACTCTACGACATTCCCGACAGAGGCAACGAGGACGTCGCGTTCGACCTGGTGGACATCGACACCGTCCCCTTCGGCGAAACCTTCTGCGTGGAGGTGAAAGTCGAGAACAAGTCCGAGGAAGAGAGAACCATCAAAGCGGTGCTGTCGGCGAGCTCGGTATATTATACGGGGACCACCGCGAAAGACTTGCAGAAATCGAAAGGAACCGTGAAGATCCAGCCTGGAAAGAAGGAGACACTGAGGTTGGAGATCACTCCCGACGAGTATGTTGGGAAGCTGGTGGATCACAGTTTTATTAAGCTGTACGCCATCGCTAACGTCGAGGAGACGAAGCAGGTGTGGAGCGAGGAGGATGATTTTACTTTCATCATGCCCCAGGTGACGATTACGGTGTCTGGGCTGCAGAAGATCGGGGAAACCTGTGAAGTTAACTTCAGGTAAGACTATTGAACGTCATATACATGCATGGCTGTTTCTGCTTGGGACCCGTTTAGATTCTGAGGAAAACCCGGATGATCAAAAACTTTTTCTGTGTTTTTCAGTTTTCGCAATCCTCTTGACGTGCCATTGACTGGATGTTCTTATACAGCAGAAGGACCTGGAATCAGGAAACCGAAAATAATGAATTATCGCGATGTTCTGCCAAAGGAGGTTATCAACATGTCTCAGTCCTTCACTGCGAAAGGAAGCGGAGTAAGAAAAATCGTTTTCAACTTCACTTCGAAAGAAATCCACAACGTACATGGAAGTACGAAAATCAAAATAGAGGAATGAATTGGTTTCTATTTATTTTTTCAGGATATGTTAATTCTTTTCAAGATTGTCAATAATGAGCTTTTATCTTAGAATAAGGAAGTAAATTAGTAGAATATTTTGTGTCAAACTATATATACGTCAATACTAATGCCACACATCCATATTGTACATCCTTTCAACTTTTCATTAATACAAATTATTCATAAAATTTTGTTTCAATTACTTGAAAACCAGTAAATAATGTGTTAAGAGCCACTTAGTGCAAATTCTCTGAATGTAACTTCTGGGGACCACCGAATGCTACTTTTTTTAGTGTGACCGAATGAAACATTTGTGTTTCGAACCACAGAATGCAGCTTTCGAATTCGTAGCTACTGAATGCCATTTTCGGGTTCGGTGTCACGTTTACAACTTTTGACTTCAGAACTAACGAATGCTTGAATTCAGAGCCTACGAATGCAACTTTTTTTGACCAGAACCACCGAATGCATCTTTTGAGTTCAGAGCCACTGAATGCAGTTTTTGTGTTCAGAACCACTGTGTGCAATTTCAGAGTTCGGAACCACAGATGTTGTCTTCGTGTTCGAAGCCACCGAAAACAATCTTCGTGTTCGGAACTTCCTTAAGCAACTTTGGTGTTCGGTGGCACCAAATGCAACGTTTAAGTTCGGAACCGCCGAATACAACTATCAAGTTCAGAGCCACCAAATTCAAATTTTGAGTTCAGAGCCACCAAATGCAACTTTTGAGGTCAGAACCAACGAATGCAACGTTCGAGTCCGCATTTACCAAAGGTATTTTTTGAGTTTGGAGCCACGAAATGCAACTTTCGTGTTCAGAACCACTGAATGCATTTTATGAGTTCAGACCCAATGAATGCAACGTTCGTGTTCGCATTCACCGAATGCATTTTTTTATTTTGGATCCACGAAATGCAACTTTTGTGTCCGGAACCACCGAATGCATCTTTTGAGTTCGGAGCCACTGAATGCAGCTTTTTTTTTAGAACCACTGTATGCTATTTCAGAGTTCGGAAACACAGAATGTTGCTTTCATGTTCAAAGCCACTGTAAACAATCTTCGTGTACGGATCGGTGTTCGGTGTCATCAAATGCAAATTTTGAGTTCATAACCAACGAATGCAATGCTCGTGTTTGCATTTACCGAATGCATCCTTTGAGTTCAGAGCCACGGAATGCAACTTTCGTGTTCAGAATCAATGCATGTAATTCCAGAGTTCGGCACCACAGAATGTAGTTTTCGTGTTCGAAGTCAACAAAGGCAATCTTCGTGTTCGGAATTACCAAAAGCAATTTTCGTGTTAGAAACTACCGAAAGCAACTTTCATGTTCGATGCCCTTGAATTCAACTTTTGAGTTTGGAGCCACCTAATGAAACTTCTGCGTTCAAAGCAACTGTATGCAACTTTTGAGATTGTAATCAACGAATGCAACTTTAGTGTTCGAAGCCATTGAATGCAGCTTTTATGTTTGGACCCACCTAATACAACTATTGAGTTCGGAATCATCGTAGGCAACTTCCATCGAATACAACTTTTGAATTCGTATTCAACGAGCGCAATTTATGAGTTCGGAGTCACTAAACGCAACTTTTCAGTTCATAATTTTCCCATGCAACTTTTGTGTTTGATCTCCATATTCAATATTTTGTTTTTGAAAATATATTGTTGAATAAGATGAACGAAGTGTCTTTTTCTATTCGTCCAAAGATACATTACCATTTGGAAAACTAAAGTCGATTGTAAATTTCAGCTACTGTACGAACGAGGGAGCTGCTTAGTTATAGAAAAAGTGAAAACAAAAAATTAGTATACATTTTACTTCGGCTACTGTCCAGAAGATGACTCTGCACTATACATAAAGTAAGAACATCGTAATCTAAAACTTTAGCTATTGTACAGTAGATGTCTCTGCAAAGTCATTGAAAAGTAGAATTTTTGTATATAGACTAACATATACAAAGGCATTACCATTGGGAAACTATGGCTGAATTCAAAATTTAGTTACTGTAAGAACGAGAAAGCTGCTTAGTTATTGAAAAAATGAGAATAGAAAATAAAACATTTGTTTCGATTTCACTTCGGCTACTGTCCAGAAGATAGCATTTAAATATAAATGAAGTATGAACACCGTAATCGAAAACTTCAGGTATTGAACAGTAGATGTCTCTGCGTAGTCAAGGAAATATAAAATAGAAAAATTCAGTTTATCTCTACTACTATTCGTACGATGGCGTATCAACTGCCATCGAGAAAGTAAGGAAACCCACCCAACTACTAAAGAAGTTATATTTTTTAAACTGTAGCGAAGCAGATTCAAATCTGACATCAGAAAACTGCCCAAATATTTCATAGATTGGTTAGATTGGTTCGTATTGGTTTATCCAAAAAATCCTGTTCATTATTTCTAATACAGAAAATGCATTCAGTTGCTCCGAACACAAGTGTTAGTGGTTTAGAAAAAGATAAAAGTAACCTTTCTTGGTTTTGCATAAAATTGCTTTCACCGAATGCAATTTTATGCAAAACTTCCGGAAGGTACTTCCGGAAATTTGCATTCGATGGCGACGCAAGAAAGTGCATTCGAATGATATCCTAAAAAGTTCATTCAGTATTTTAAACACGAAGGTTGTATTATATGGTATATGTTACGCACAAAATTTCATCTATTGGCACACAAATTGTACTTGGTTTTCTCGAAAAGTTGCATTTGTGAGTTCTACATTGAAACTGCATTCGGTAGTTCCACAAACATTAATTGATTCCAAACCCAAAACCATCATTCGGTGGTTCCGAAGAGTTATAACAGGTAGCTTCCCACAGAATTGCATTCAGTAGCTACAAACACAGTTTTTTTATTCTGTTATTTCAAAAATTTTCATTCGGTGGCTTGGTAGAAAATTGCATTCAGTGGCTTCGAATAAAATTGTATTCAGTGACCCCAAAGTGGTTATGGTCTGTGGGCAGAAGATATAAAGGTTGAATTTGACGATATAGAATGAATTTGGATTCAGTAGCTTGAAAAATGAGTGACGTTTCACAAAAAAAATGCTTCATTAGGCCAAACTAAAAAAATATTTGCTGCACGAAACTGTTGTATTAAACTTTTCTGAACTATCGAATGAAACTTCAGTTAGAACCATCAAATACAAATTTGCATGCAAATGCAGTGAATTCAACTTTTTCTGAACGAAAAACGCCATTTTTGAACCAACTTCTGTTGATTGTATTAAACGCCGTAGAATGACATTTTGTCCGATGGTAAACTTTTATGATCAGAGTTAATTTTTTCCACTGGGATTCACTTAAAGGCACCGAAAGCGAACTTTTTTTGTATCATCTTGAAGCAATTTCTTCCGTCGTTGCCGAAGGCAAGTATTTTTGGGTTGTCGAATCGTATTTGAAAGGAAAGGCGAGAGAGAGAGAGAGAGTCTTATCTTTCAATATGCTATGCTGATCGTTATTATCTCATCCAACAAAATTGAAGAACTACAAATTAGGTGTTGAAAAAATTAATCTTATTTTTAGGGTATTGCCAATGCAATATCTGGCTATGAGAACAATTCTGAATAAGCAATGATTAATCTATATTGTGAAGAATTTCATTATCAGTATTTAAATCGTTGATGCAACTGGAAAACCTTAAACGTACATATCTACTTTGCATTAATCACTGCCCACATCTATGTCAACATAAAATCTACAAAATTACCACATGTTATCAATGAAAATAGCTATGAATCATTCTGTACTCCCATCTAGTTATACAATAACAAAGTAAAATTGGAGTCAGTGGCGGCACTCTAGAGAATAGTTACGAAATTCATCAACTTTCAAAATCTTAAGGTCGAAAGTGTTATAGTTGTTGTTTCTGTTGGTATCTCACTTCAAATGTTTTTGACGTTCTCTTTTCCTCTAGCAGCAGTCTCTGGACTCATTAACCTATATCTGGTAAACATTTTTTCTGTATAGGATGTCTGTTAAAAAATATGGTTCATTTTCATTGTTCCCAAGAAACATTCATTTATTGATCAATCTCTGTCAAAGAAGTCCCTCTCGAATATAAATTTATTCATTCATTTATATACTGTTCTACAGGTTACAACAAACAACAGAACAGAGATAAGTCAAATTACAATACAATTACAATAAGGTCTTAGGTGAAAACAATACATACAGAATCAGCTGAAGTAAAAAGACCATACCGCAAAGATGGAACAGTAAAAAATGTCGAGCTGACAACTTGCTGAATTGCATTTGACACACATGTTATGCAGAGGTGAACGTTTCAGAATATTTGTAAGCTGTGTTGGTAGGTAAAAACGATTATCCACTCTAGACGTTGGACTAGGTACATTGAAATTAAATGTGGGTCAATAATTGAAGTATTGATCAGTTTAAAAAGAATAATGTTTTTTCCAACACTCGAAGCAGTTCAGATATGCGCTTTTCATGGGTCTCTTCAACCTTAGGAACAGGAAAAAGTGGAAGGGGTGCAAATCTGGTTGATATGGTGGCTGAGGCATATTAACGTTGTTGTTTTCGTCTAATAACGAGTGAACAAGTGCATTATCATGATTTAAAAGTCACAAATAGTTTTTCCACTATACCAGACGTTTTTTTCTTATTGCAAGAATAACTGATGCACTACGTCACGGTAATCGAAAAAAACAGTTAGCGAAATCTTGACACTTGATTGAACTTGGCGTGCCTTTTTTGGTCTTGCTTCTCCTGGGCCCTTCAATTGGTACGGTTGGACTTTGGTTTCGATGTCATAACCGTATACCCATGATTCGTCACCCGTTATGACTTTTTTGAGCAAATCTTGATCGACTTTTGAATGAGCTAATAATTAATACATAATCATAATCATAATCACAATCACAATCACAATCACAATCACAATCACAATCACAATCATAATAATCATTATCATTATCATTATCATTATCATTATCATTATCATTATCAT
Source organism: Leptinotarsa decemlineata (assembly GCF_025532065.1). Lineage (NCBI taxonomy): Eukaryota > Metazoa > Arthropoda > Insecta > Coleoptera > Chrysomelidae > Leptinotarsa > Leptinotarsa decemlineata. Next base: position 193,899 of record NW_027412546.1, on the reverse strand, counting down.
TAATCATAATCATAATCATAATCATAATCATAATCATAATCATAATCATAATCATAATCATAATCATAATCATAATCATAATCATAATCATAATCATAATCATAATCATAATCATAATCATAATCATAATCATAATCATAATCATAATCATAATCATAATCATAATCATAATCATAATCATAATCATAATCATAATCATAATCATAATCATAATCATAATCATCATCATCATCATCATCATCATAATCATCATCATAATCATAATCATAATCATAATCATAATCATAATCATAATCATAATCATAATCATAATCATAATCATAATCATAATCATAATCATAATCATAATCATAATCATAATCATAATCATAATCATAATCATAATCATAATCATAATCATAATCATAATCATAATCATAATCATAATCATAATCATAATCATAATCATAATCATAATCATAATCATAATCATAATCATAATCATAATCATAATCATCATCATCATCATCATCATCATCATCATCATAATCATCATCATCATCATCATCATCATCATCATCATAATCATCATCATCATCATCATCATCATCATCATCATCATAATCATCATCATCATCATCATCATCATCATAATCATCATCATCATCATCATCATCATCATCATCATCATCATAATCATCATCATAATCATCATCATCATCATCATCATCATCATCATCATCATCATCATCATCATCATCATCATCATCATCATCATCATCATCATCATCATCATCATCATCATCATCATCATCATCATCATCATCATCATCATCATCATCATCATCATCATCATCATCATCATCATCATCATCATCATCATCATCATCATCATCATCATCATCATCATCATCATCATCATCATCATCATCATCATCATCATCATCATCATCATCATCATCATCATCATCATCATCATCATCATCATCATCATCATCATCATCATCATCATCATCATCATCATCATCATCATCATCATAATCATCATCATCATCATCATCATCATCATCATCATCATCATAATCATCATCATAATCATCATCATCATCATCATCATCATCATCATCATCATCATCATCATCATCATCATCATCATCATCATCATCATCATCATCATCATCATCATCATCATCATCATCATCATCATCATCATCATCATCATCATCATCATCATCATCATCATCATCATCATCATCATCATCATCATCATCATCATCATCATCATCATCATCATCATCATCATCATCATCATCATCATCATCATCATCATCATCATCATCATCATCATCATCATCATCATCATCATCATCATCATCATCATCATCATCATCATCATCATCATCATCATCATCATCATCATCATCATCATCATCATCATCATCATCATCATCATCACCATCAGCATCATCATCATCATCATCATCATCATCACCATCATCATCATCATCACCATCATCATCATCATCATCATCATCATCATCATCATCATCATCATCATCATCATCATCATCATCATCATCGATATCGATATCGATATCAATATCGATACCATTATCGATACCATTATCGATATCATTATCAATATCATTATCAATATCAATATCATTATCAATATCATTATCAATATCATTATCAATATCATTATCAATATCATTATCATTATCATTATCAATATCATTATCATTATCATTATCATTATCATTTTCATTATCATTATCATTATCATTATCATTATCATTATCATTATCATTTTCATTATCATTATCATTATCATTATCATTATCATTATCATTATCATTATCATTATCATTATCATTATCATTATCATTATCTCCTTTTGATGTTAAAATAGCAGTCATTATAATATTAGTCGCATTTTTTTCTTATTTATTGGCTAGTGTAATTGAAATGATACTCGTACCTCCGCCTATGGTTACGTTACATCGCGTAAGTTACCCACAACCAGACATCGCTAGGATTGTTATTAAGAAGCTGAATGTACAGTTTCGAAGGTCTAGCACCTGAATCGCGCGAGAAGCAGTCTGGTCAAGTCGAAAGAAAGTGAAACTGAAATGAACTACGTGCGTTTAACGGACTAATTTATTTTATCGAAAATTTTCACTAATTTCAATGGGAAAATTCAAGTTTCCTTGCTGCCGTCCCTGCGGTAGTTGTTTTCGTGCTAGTTGGAGCCCCAACGATGATATTGGATTGCAGCCACTCCCGAAACCCAAAGAAGCAGGTAAGAGTCGTTAACGAGAAAAATAAACATATTTTGGGTAGACATAAATCATGGAAAATCAATTTAACATTTTGTAGATTGCAATCACTGCTTGTCTAACAAAACAAACATGAAGAGCACTAAATAAAGAAATTACCTTCATTATCATCGAGAAAAAACATATCCAGAAAGAGGTTAGTGAGGGGAGGGCAAAGGAAAGGTTTTCCAAGAAAATTTTGGCCCGAATGAGATATTATTTCTGGCGGAACATTTGAAAAATATATGATCCACTTCATAAATGTGTTACCAAAATGATTCTCGGCAAATATACACAGCCACTTCGAAAAACATCGCTCGTTTTTTGAAAAAGAGGTATTTGACGTGGCTCACCGGATAAATAAATAATAATTGAGGCAAATTTACCATGAACAATACAGACAAAACTTCAGTGTCAGATTCATTAGGAGTATATGCGTTGACTTGTGGTTTTGTCCAAAACTTTGTTGGTCAAACGGGAAGAACCTTTTCCCAAAGAATAATAGAACATCGGATTCAATAAATTGGAAAAAATTCCTTTCATGATGTTCAAAATGTTCAATTAGTTTCACTCTAAACTGAGGTGAAAATTATTAGTCATTAATCAGCTACAATTTAGTCAGTATGTTGCGGTTTTGTAAACTGTCCAGCGAAAATCTCACAATAATGTTTTATTTCAATACGAAACGGATTTTCATCCATATTGGCCAATTCCATCATATAGCACAGAATTCTTATGTTCTCCATGAGCATGGGCCTCGTATGCTCACCTCAAAAATGAGGTGAATTTTTATTTTTCTCAAAAAATATTTATTTATTCATCAATTTCTATTTTCCTCAATAACATGTCAAGTGGGCTGAAGTAGGAGATCGAGGGATTCATCATGGCCTACATAGATAGTGTCTTCATCATCTATGTTTACGGTAGTCGTGTGATGGATATAGACATTTTTGACACCAGTGAAAGAAGGAAGGTCGATGATATCTCCCCTTACGAAAATGCCATCTATGGAATCGACAGAGAACTCATGCTTCGAATATGAGATGAATAGGGTTCCCCTTTTTTTGTGGGCCTTCTGCTGAACGGATTCCAACTCGCCGACAAGATAATTGACCTAGTTCACCTCATTCAGTATCGAACATAAACCAGGTTTTGGATAGCTGAACTAAAAAGAAGTGATCCAATTCCTGCTCTCCCATGGTCACCAACCATGCAGAGAATGGGATCTAAACTCTACAGGCTCCATCCCGTACCATTCTGTCATGTAGACACTCCAAACTCTAAAAAGCATGGCCTTCCTTTTGCTGGAAAAGTACAGCCGTGGAACGGACGATTTGGGACGCAAAATCCTATGAAAATGCATAATTTTTTTGTTGATACAGCTTCTCCCAAGTCTACACTCAAAAAGAGTCGAGTAAGATTGGAACTGCAAGTGATTGCAAATGTGAATTTGTAGAAGCAACTTTGTTCTTCCCCGACAGTTCCGATGAGCACATCTGTCAGAGCTTGTGCTGATACTTGCCGCGGAGAAAGCTTCACTGCTGTTACCTTTTGCGAGTGTTTATTATTATTATTATTATTATAAACATCGGCCTCAATCAATTACACCCCTAATTCAAATATTAATTCCACAAACAGTTGAATACCGCCAAGACAATAATTTTGTTGTCACTCGGTGAAGTGGATTTTGTGATGTGCTCAAAATGAATTGTTGAAGATGTCCGGATTCCAAGAAAATAGGAAGAATTACCTTAATATAACTGGAATTCTGAGTATTTGTGAGATACCATAGATTATTGATTATAACATTTGGAATAAATTTCTTTCCTTGATATTATATAAAGTACAAAGTGGCAAAGGCCTGCCGAATGACTGCTTTCCTGACGCACACCGCGACATACATTGAAATAGATCGCAACACACATTTTTTCAGTCTCTTGGGTTATAAATCAAACGTTTCAATAGTGAAATATCTAAATTGAATTTAAAGTTGGCTTGCCACCAAATGTTCCAAAATTTGTTAGCCATTGTATATTCTAGATTAAAAATAACCGATATTGCCAAAACAACTCTCGAAGTTTATCAAGGCTTCTGGTAAATCACTTTTGGTTTATTGATATTGCTAAAAATAATTCATAAACGTGATTTGACGGGACGAGATTTGTAAACTAGACTGAAATTATTTATGTTCAAGTTGAGTAGAACGCTGGTCATATTTTGGAACTATTTATGGAAAATTAAACACTGCGAAACGAATAAAATACATATGTACATTCTCAGTAATCATTTTTGTCACTTTAAAACGTTCGACCAAGAAATGGGACACCAATTTTAGTGTTTATATTTTCGGTCAATGACACCAGAATTCGAAATGTTCAGCAAACATTTCAAGTATCCTCATCCGGAATTGGGAAAATTCAGTCACAGATTAGTCCCTCCACTCCTTTGTATATATGAAAAAACTCGGCAATATCTTAAGTGCGTTTGTGTGTTTCTAAAGATTTGTTTGAAATAAAAATCACGGCCGTTTCTTAGAAACAGCACATGTGGCGCATTTTCGTATTCTAATCATGATCTTTATTGCAAATTCAAGGCGAACTTCATGAGAAAAATGACTAATAACATTTACTATGCAGTGAAAATTTCATCTGTCACACGCCTTTACCAACAGATGAATTATTTTCAGCGGGGGAGTCGGTTCATTAATACATAATCAATAGTGTGAAATATTACATCATTTGCTGAAATAGTATTGGGATATATCTACTCGTATTTCACTGTGGCAAATTAATAAATTAACTGTCTTAAACACATTTATTTCCAACAATATTTCACTAATCACAAACTGATTTATTTATTACACTTAGCAGCTACGCTTAATTTATTTCCATTACTTGAATTTCTTGTTTAGCCGCTCGATTCACTTTCTGAACTGCCCTCTTGGGTCGGGAAAACGGGCTTATATCTTTCGCGGTGAAGTCATGGCTTGAGACTCGTTAGGAATAGTTTGTTTGAATGTAGGTAGATCGCATGGCTTAAGCCAGTGATGAAGACTTTCAGGCTTCTGAATTTTCTCATAATCTCTTCGAGCCTTTGCAATTTTCCTAATTTGACATAGATGTTGGTCTGCAACAAATGCATTAGGTCAGTTTCGGTTCCCAAATCATATTTATATGATTTCATAATTGAACTTGATGTCCAACAAAAACTCTTACACATTAGAACTGTGATATTTTTCTTGATGAGCGTACACTAACCATATTGCGATTTTGTCAGTCTGTTTGCGTGTATTTCATTTATCTGTACAGAGTACAACTGCTCTAGCTAGAGAATACAGCGTGACTCACGGTCGATGGTAGGTTAGACGTTTCTGGAAAACGCAAAGCATGATTTTTCTGAAAATTTCACCTCTCACATTTCCTCACCTGTTCTATCGATCTAAAATATTTTCAGCATTGCGGCGTTGCCACTTCCATCAAAAAGTCCTAGCAACTTTATTTTTTTAAATAGAACATCCCGTATATTAATACATTTTTGGAATCGCTCTGGTATTTTAATACTTTTTTGTTGATAATGTCCTATACCTATCTCTATCTGTTTTCGAGATAAAAAATAAATTGTGCTAAATATGGTCCAAAACATAGCCTTAATTGAAATTAAGTACATCAGTACTCTCAATTCATGAAAAGTTGATATTTTGATGATAGTTTGGACAAACTCGAAATATTCAAATAACACCAAGAAATCGACTCCATATCATACAGGGCGTGCTAAAATTACTATCATTTCCATTGTGCATAAAAGTAGTCAAAAGCTTATTTTTTCAAATGAAACCCCTGTATATTACTCGGTAAATTGAAAGACGGTGAAAAATACTTCAAGATGATATATCATGTCCCTATACCTAAATCGTCAAGTTTTCTCAATAAAGTCACTTCTTCTAGAAACATTATTTTTTTAGAATTTGGATTTAGGTAGCAGTGGAATTATCAAGCTTATAGCAGTTCGGTTACTTTTATAAGTAATTTACAAAGAGTTATCGACGGTGTTTCGAATCATCTTCCAAAGTGAATGCAAATATCGATTATTCAAACGAATTTCTTATGAAATTATTTATTATACACATGAACAAAGTGATCAAATCATTGTCAGAACGTGTAAAAAATTCAACCAAATGTATCCTGAATTAACACCAGTGAACGAGAGGAAGTTTGTAAGGTTACAAAATAATTTCCTTAACTATGACTCAAAGTTTCCAGGGAACAAATGTACCAAAATCATACAGTAAGATTATGTGGGCTAAAATATGTGAAAGTATATACAGACAATAACAGAATAATACGATTCAAAATAACAAAATTGTAAACAAAATATCACATTTTCACAATAAATGCTAAAAATGTTGTCCATTATATTCTAAACACTTTAAAATGTTTTTTTTGTACGCGACTTGTGGTTGCTTTTTCAATTTCCTGGGGATCCAGATCTTCAATACTCCGCACTATTCGCGTCGCAATTCTTCTTTGGTAGGCACTGGAGAACTGTATACCCTTTCTTTTAAAACACTCCATGCATAGGTATAGGACATTACTATCAAAAAAGTATTAAAATGCTAGAGCGATTCCAAAAATGTATTAATATACGGGGTGTTCCATTTAAAAAAATATAATTGCTAGGACTTTTTGATAGAAATGGCAACGCCGCAATGCTGAAAATATTTTAGGTCGATAGAACAGGTAAGGAAATGTGAGAGGTGAAATTTTTAGAAAAATCATGCTTTGCGTTTTCCAGAAACGTCTAACTTACCATCGACAGTGAGTCACGCTGTATAGTCTATTTTGTGTAACATTATGTACTTGAAAATTGCCAAAGATAATGTCCATCAGCACTTGAAGCCCAGAAAAGAGGTCTCGCCTCTAGAAATATTTCACCAGTTCGACTTCTACGTCGCTTTTTCGTATTCTAAAACGATTTTCTGTTTCAGATGTCTCAGAAGGTGTCTCCGTAGATGAACCGGATATTTTAATAATCAGGGAGATTGACCCCTGCATCGCTATAAACGGACCTTTTCATCACACTATGCGGTATGACCTAATGCAACGAGATTTACGGCCTCAATTAGTAATCAGGAGAGGTCAAACCTTTCAACTGGACATCAAATTGAGTCGCCCCTATAACGAAGAAAAAGATGGGATTTCGTTTATATTCACTGTAGAAGGTAAAAGGAAAACAACTTTGATACTCAATTATTGCATGGTATAAAATTATAAGAATTTTTTTCTCATAAGTAGCACATAAGTTTCTCAAAGTAGTAAACTCGTTTAACTTTGATTGTTACTAATGATACGAATAAATAATACTGTATCTACAGTTATGGCGTCCTAAATTATTGTTATCTACACTGTTGTGTTGGATATATTGAGTTAATAAACAAGTTTATTTCTGGATATCAATTTCTCGTAACAAATCTTACTGAAATAAGAAATAACTTCACTTTCAAGTGTTTTTCTCTAACTTTTCCCACAGTATACACCAATATATTAAATTTTTTTTTGACAATTTGGACATCATAGTCTCTCTTTAAATTTCATTCTTAATTTTAGTTTCTTAGGCCTATGATTAAGACTATGTCAATCATAAGCAGTCCATTAAAAAATGTAAAAAAAAATTTGGACATCATAGTCTTTGTTTCTGTTTCAATTCCATTCTTGAGTTTCAAGAAAAAGTTCACTGCACATGCTTCTGAAATAGGCATTGATAAAATGTTTCAGGTCCCTGTCTCACTCTTCGTGACCTTGAAGATGCACAAAGTTAAACCCCAGGACTGTCATCAAGACATTGCCAATTAACGCAGTTCATTGAACAATGTATATAATTTGGACATCATAGTTTTTGTTTCTGTTTTAATTTTATTCTTGAGTTTCAAAAAAAAGTTCATTGCACATGCTTCTGAAAAAAGCATTTATACCATGTTTTATGTCTTCGTCTCAGTCTTCATGACCTTGGAAATGCACAAAGTCAAACCTTAGGACTATGTCAATCATAGGCAGTCCATTTACCAAGGTATAAGAAATTTGAACATCGTAGTCCTTGTTTCTGTTTCAGTTACATTCTTGATTTTAGTTTCAGGAACAAGTTCACTGCACATATTTTGAAAAAAGCATTTATACAATGTTTCATGTCTTTGTCTCAGTCTTCTTGACCTTGAAAATACAGAAAGTCATACCTTAAGACTATGATTAGGACATTGCCAATTATACGCAGTCCATTGTACAATTCATAAAAAATTTGGACATCATAGTATTTGTTTCTGTTTTAATTTCATTTTTATACAATGTTTCATGTCTTTGTCTCAGTCTTCATGACCTTGGAAAAGCACAAAGTCAAACCTTAGGATTATGATTAAGACAATGTCAATCATACACAGTCCATTCAACAAGGTACAAGAAATTTGGACATCATAGTCCTTGTTTCTGTTTCAGTTTCATTCTTGATTTTAGTTTCAGGAACAAGTTCACTGCACATATTTTGAAAAAAGCATATACAATGTTTCATGCCTTTGTCTCAGTCTTCTTGACCTTCAAAATACACAAAGTCATACCTTAGGACTATGATTAAGACATTGCCAATTATACACAGTCCATTTAACAATGTATAAAAAATTTGGACATCGTAGTATTTGTTTCTGTTTTGATTTCATACTTGAGTTTCAAGAAAATATTAACTGCACATGTTTCCAAAAAGGCATTTATACAGTGTTTTATGTCCTTGTCTCAGTCTTCGTGACCTTGAAAATGAACAAAGTTACTATCGTTAACAGCTGATGAATGATGGTGTTTCCATGCTAAGAAACATGATTGCTGTTTTGATATTTTCTTGAATTGTGCGATTTAGTTTATGGTGCGGAATTGTGCGCATAATTACACTTCGATTGGACAAAACTAGATACAAACCCAATTGCAAACAGTACAGTATCAATTTTTGCATTTCAGTTTGTAGAAAAATGAATTCACAAGTAATTTCATTTCACTAAGATGTTTCTCTCATTTCAGATGAAGAAAAACCCACCCACGGCAATGGCACAATGGTAGCAGTACCGCTGCTGAATAAAACGGACAAATATCTGCCATGGAATGCTACCCTGGAAAAAACAAATGACACCTCTATCACTGTCCAAGTGACAGTACCTCCAGACGCCATAGTGGCAAAATGGCGTTTAGAAGTTGACACTAAAATCATTGACGACGGTGCCTATAGTTATTCTTGGGAAACTGGTGAGAAATAGGATGATTGAGTAAATTGTAATAATCTGAAATGCTGACTCCCCGTTGAACTAACTGATATTGAATATTTTTATTTGGTCAAATAATTTCAGAAAGCCAGTAGGTTACAATTTTCACATAGTTCCAATATTTCAGTATTGATGCAAACCTGTAATTCCTTGTATCTATAGGAAAATTATTAATAATAATTTTTTATTTCATTTCTTGACCAATGGCTCATGTATGTAAAAACAAATGACACCATTCACTTTCATAAATATTATTGCAGTTCGTATTTACATTAAATATGGTTTTGAGGAATTTCAGTGATAAGGAGTACCATTTCTGACCTCTGATTCATACGACAAAGTTTAGAAAATGTAAGAATTTTATGAATCTGAATCATCTGAAAACTTGTTGACATTCCATAGGCAATAATGACAACATTTAGAATTATGAAAGAAGGTGAAAGTCCTAAGCACTTTTTATTATATGTCCGAACTTTTAAACCCATGCCTAATTTTTTCTTTAGATAATTAATTTTGGTATTTTAGATCATTTGAAACTAATAGACATGGAGCAGATTTTAACTACATGTTGATGATATCGATGAAGATGAGTGCTATAGTAATAATGATGATAGCGTTTATTGCCTAATAGTTTACCATTTATAGAGCAAAAATACTACTATTGCAGTATACTGTATTCAATAAATCATCCATGAAAAGTAAAAAGTTTTGGTCCAAGATTAGATCTTTGAGGGACTCCACTAGTGCTAGAATAAAAATTTGAAGAGAAACCATTATAGTAGACATATAGCTTCTCATACAGCTTCCCTTCACTGACTTCTGAATGTTTTTTGTAGGCATATACATCCTGTTCAATCCTTGGTGTAAACAAGATCAAGTCTACGTGAAATCTGAAGAATGGAGAGACGAATCCGTGTTGAACGACGTTGGTCTAATTTGGAGGGGTACTTATAATAGATTGAAGCCGGTTATATGGAAATACGACCAGTTCGAGAAAGATATTCTGGATTGTTCCATGTACTTGGTCAGCGTAGTTGGAAAGGTGAAGAGCAATTACAGGTCGGATCCAGTTAAAACTTCGAGGTATGTTTTACACGATTCTTCTTTAGATGAATTACGAATTTTGGTACTTACAATATGGTCCAAAAACAAAAACACGGAATACAAGATTTTGCTAACAATTTTTTTATGAATGTCTATTGAAAACTGTCGGATAGTTAAATAATTTTTGTTGGAGAAATTGGAAGGAATGTGTGTAAGCTAGTTTGAGGGTTTATTGGACGTGCAGGTTTTTATGCCTGCGATTTCGTCTACAACTGCGGTTAAGGACCACTGGAGCTATTTGTATTTTTGTATTTTTTTAGGGCTCTTGCTGCAGCTGTTAATGCAGCAGATGATTATGGGGCAATCATGGGAAACTGGTCGACCGACCATAGTGGTGGAACGCCGCCTACCAAATGGTTGGGAAGCAAGGAAATTTTGCAAAAGTTTTACAAAAAGAGAAAGCCTGTCAAGTACGGACAGTGTTGGGTTTTTTCTGGAGTTCTTACGACGAGTGAGTATGAGTAGAAATGTATATTGTTAGTGCTGAAACCTACATTCTTAACAGCGAAGTATCGAGAATTGACTGAGAAGAGAATGATGAGGAAGCTGGCTTTATTTGGTCAAGTGTGAATTGGTGTGCCTTGTCGTGCCTCGTCGTAATCTGTTGGCAATTGAGATATATTTTAATTCATAAGTTATTTCATTAACTCTACATCGCTCACAATTCATAAAATATATAATTTTCTTCAGTATGCCGAGCTCTGGGAATCCCCTCCAGGACAGTCACCAATTATTCCTCGGCGCACGATACGCAGAACTCCCTGACGGTGGACTACTTCATGGACGAAACGGGTGCCATCATGGAGGAACTCAACTCGGATTCGATCTGGAACTTCCACGTCTGGAACGAGGTGTGGATGGACAGACCTGACCTCGGGAGTCACTACGGAGGTTGGCAAGCCATAGACGCTACTCCGCAGGAGTTGAGCGAAGAAGAATACAAATGCGGGCCAGCTTCGGTAGCTGCTGTGAAACAAGGAGAAGTGCTCAGGCCGTACGATAATAATTTTCTGTTTTCGGAAGTTAATGCAGATAAGGTATGCATATTAAATACATTTTATTCCCTAAAATATATGTAAAGAAGAGCTCTTTTTGGCAACACTGTTTTTGACAGATCAAGCGTGAATCGTGTCTTGTGTTATTGTCAAACTTGTTCAGTTTGGTCTATAATTTAACCATGAATCGACTTATGAATGAACAACGCTTGCAAATTATTGAATTTAATTATCAAAATTCATGTGCAAAATTCAAGTGCATCATGCCTACTTAGGGAGCTATTCGGAAGCTTGTGACTGAATTTCGAACCCAGTTTACATGATTGGACATTAAACCACCAACACGCATACGTAGAGTGAGGATCGAAGAAAATATTACGGCTGTATCCGCCAGTGTTCGTGATGACCGTGAAATGTCGATTCGCCGCCGTTCGCAGCAATTGGGCCTCTGTTACTTCACTACGTGGAAAATTTTGCAAAGGGATTTAGGTGTAAAACCTTATAAGATACAGCTGGTACAATAATTGAAGTCACACGACCTCCCACACAATTAGTATCAATTCAATTTCGAAAATTCACAAATTGACAGCGTCATACCAATTTAATTGTCACTATCGCTAATAGCGACCTACTAGATAGATTAGTTTCGTATTTTCGCATTTATGACGATGTATCTCTGTAGTTGTTCGTAAAATAATTTTTTTTGCGAACTGGTTTATTTTGGGCAAAAACCCAAGGGATCTTTTTTGTTTAGAATGGAACAGGCTATGGTAAACAAATAATAAGACAAAAAGTTACATTAGAAATAAATTTTAGGGGTTGCAACCATATGGTAAGCCAAATAAATTTCTGGCTAAGTGTCTTTTTGGTAGTACAAAACGTCAGATTAATTTCAATATTGTAAATTTTTCAGTGCTTGTGAAAAAAATTATTGTACAAATTTTATGTACCCCCTTTAAGGGGTTGTATCTTAACAAGGGATGCTCCAATGAAATTTCTTTTTATAAAAGATCCTATCTTTTTTTCGATGAGGAATCGCCTCCTTAAATGTTTTACACTCATTTAGTTACACCCTGTAGATAAACCAATGTTCAAGCTTTCTTATACTCAGGTTTGTACTTTTGACAGTTAAGTTCAGTGATGCCTTTAGCCTATCGCCGCTGGTAAGACCTATGGCAGATTGAACAACGCTTTAGGACGGTTGGAACACTCTTTGTCGTTTAAATCAAATCAAAATATATTTTACTGGCCAAGAATAACTATTCTCATGACAAAGCATACAGTCACCATGATAACATCACAAATATACAGTTAGCAAGGAGATCATAAATACACATAAATTCACACTTACAATAAGCGGACATAATTACATATACAAAAGCAACAAGATTTACACCACTAAGCCAAATAACATTGAACAACAAAACTACGATGTGCCAATTAAATGAATAAAGTAACATGCCGGAAAAACAAAAAGAAAAATCTTTTACATTTTGTACATGAAATTACAAGGACTACCTCTAAATATAAAGAATTAGGCATACGTTATATGACCGCCGCCAAAGATAGAGATCTCAGCAAAAAGAATCTTGAAAGTATTCTTCCAGGGTATAGCAGGCCCTCCCAACTATGAGCGTTTTTACAGATTTTCTGAACTTGACTTCGCTTTTGATGACACGCAAGGTTAGGGGAAGGTGATTGAAAATTTTCTTGAGCTCAAAAATTAGAGACTTGCGAATTAAGGTTGAGGAGGGAATTGGAAGCGAGATCAAGTGAGAGGAGCGAGTGTTATAGGTTGACTCAGAAGTAATTATAGCTTGGTATTTCTTGTGCATGAGGTACGCCATTTCAAAAATGTAGATACAAACCAATGTCAGAACTCCATGTTGCATAAGGGACGACAGGTTTCATGGTAATCAGAACTACATAGGTATCTGATTGCCCTTTTTTGGAGAGAGAATACTCTTTGAAATAAATACTGAGCACAAGCGCCCCAGAAGCAGATTCCATAACGAATATGAGATTCTATTAGTGCGTAGTATACGTTCTTCGCTATACCCAAATTCAACTCATTAGCAACGACACGAACCGCAAAGCAACCTGAAGCTAATCGATTGCATAGTTTTGTAATATGGTTACCAAACTTCAATTTATTATCAATCAGAAGTCCTTTATTATCCGTAGAAATGGAGATTTGTTCCTTGTCCAAATAAACATCATCTAAGTCGCCCTTGCACGTCATGATATTTGTTTTGCTTATATTGAAAGTTAGAAGACTGGAATCCCATCAATTCTTAACTTTTTCTATATCTATGCTTATGTGGTAGTTAAGCTCTGAAGAGCTTTTGTTGTGCCATAGAATCGATGTATCACCTGTAAAAATAGTAATTTCACCATTGATGTCTAAGTTGGTGAGGTCGTTAATATAAATGACAAATAGAGTCGGGCCCAAAACTGATCCTTGAGGAACTCCACTCTCAATTACTTGCTTTCCAGACTTAATACCATTAAATGATACAATTTGGCCACGCTCCGATAAGTACGACCTGAGCCAGGAGAGTACCGTGCCTTGAAAACCATAAACTTCAAATTTGCCGAGCAGTATTCCATGATTTACGCAGTCGAATGCCTTTGATAAATCACAGAATATCGCCGCAGCAGCCTCTCGTTCATTTAAATTAATATAAAGAGATTCTAATAATAATAATAGTACTACGTACTATTATTTTGTCCGAAATTTGCTACGTATCTTTACAAATATGTATACACTAGTTATTTCTATGTGATTGAACTCTAACAGATCCGCATCTTTACAGATCTTCTGGAGATACGCCGGTCCAACCCAGCCCCTGAAACTCCTCCGCAAAGACACCCAAGCCATCGGAAAACTGATTTGCACCAAAGCCCCCGGAGCATTCGAGAGGGAAGACATAACCTACACTTACAAACACAAAGAGAAAACCCCCGAAGAGCGAACCACAATGCTGAGAGCGTTGCGTCAATCGGAGAATCTCTTCTCGCGGTATTACCTCAACGAAGACTTCAACGACATCAAGTTCAACTTCAAACTCATCGACGACATCAAGATAGGCCAGCCTTTCAGCGTCTGTCTCGAGATGAAGAACAGGTGCAAGACGAAGGCTTATCAAATAGGGGTTATTTTGCGAGTAGAAGTAGTGACGTATACTGGCAAGGTTGGCAGCAACGTGAAGAACGAGAATTTCTCGGTGACGGTCCAGCCAGAAGCTGTCCAAGAAGTGAAGTCGGAACTAACTTACGATGACTACGGAAAGAGGCTCATAGACCAATGCGCTTTCAACGTGTCTTGCTTGGCAAAGATCGAGGACACTAACTTCGAGTACTTCGCCCAGGATGACTTCAGGATAAGACTGCCGGATATCAAAATAGCCCTGAAAGGGACCCCTGTGGAAGACACAGAGATCGCTGCTGATATTTCTGTTGAGAACCCTCTTCCAGTAGCTCTGAAGAAGGGCGTCTTTACCGTTGAAGGCCCGGGAATTGAGGGAAAGTTGAAGGTAAAGGTGAAGGATACTGTACCTCCGGGTGGGGTGGCTAGAGGGGAGTTTAAATTTACTCCCCCTCGTACTGGGAGGCATACGATTGCGGCAAAGTTCGTTTCGAAGCAGGTGAACGATGTTGATGGTTATCTCATTATTATGGTTGAGCCCAAAAAAGAACAGTTGAATGGGCAACAGTAGTTGCGATGGAGCTGAGTGGATATATAGCTTAAACATTTATTATTTGACTGATATATATTTTTACTAAGAATTATTTATACCATGTTTGTTAACTTTTGAAATAAAGTAACTTGTAAGTGTATGTCTTCTATAAAAGTGATCCTTTTTGTTTTAATGTGGATTGCAATGTTTCTTGGTTGATATCAGAGGTATTTCATATTTTAAATTTGAAATAAGATGAGATAAAGAAAAAAAATAGTGAGATAGAAATATTCAAACGAGTTAGTTGAATAAAAATGTATAGAAAAATAAAGAATTTACCAATGCATGTGAAATACAAAAGCATAAAAACGTTAATTTATAAAGCAGACAAATTGATAAAGTAAATATGAAAGATGAAGGTGCAAAACTGAAAAAAAAAGAAAAACATTTCAAACCGAATTACCACTGATATCTCTTTAATGTTTGTCCTAAATTATGTTAAATTCAATGATAGCCCAAGTACTGATCTTTGAGGTAGGTACATGGAGATTCATTTTCGAACCGCTGGTAATAAATATAAAAAGTTCTGGAGTAGCTTTGTATTAAATATTTTTCTTCTTCTTTTTCTATTTAAAGACCATAATTTTTCTATTTTTTTTTTATTTTTCTTAGTTGGTTTTTCATTTTTATTATTAATAGTGTCACACATAAAGTTCGTAATATATGGAAGTTTTCTGTATTGATAGATTTATTCAAAATTTGATTCCGCAGTGAATTTATGTTTGAGAAATGAGTAAAAAAATTATTCTCTCCTTTAGTTGTGTGCTACCCAGGAGCTGTCAAGTTTGACAATTTTTGGTAAATCCTCACAAAATCAGGTTTATTTGAAAATTGAAAAAAATGCCAGAGAAAATATTGCTCAGTTTCCAATTATTATTATTATTAATAATAATTTGTTTTGAAGTTAGCGTCTTTATACTTCTTTATTTCCCAGTCTACTGTTATTGATTTTTTAATATTTCTGATATTATTTGTTTTTTCAAGTACCTCATTTAACATTTGATTTTCATAATGAGTTTCACACCATTACTATCAGTTCTAAATTCATTGTTCTATTCATTATTTCGAAGGTTGGAAATTGAAAATACGAATGAAAATAAAATAACAACTTTGTTTCAAAAGAATTTGGCGCCATCTATGGACAAGTAGTCAAACTGTGAATGAACAACTCGTTTGAATTATTACTCTAGAGCTCTACAATTTTTAAATAATCGCAAAGAAGGTTTTAGGAACTATTCATAGATGACGCAAAGCCTAACATTTCAACTTTTAAAATTTTTATATAAAGAAAATTAATTTGTGAAGGTATTATTGCATACAAAAATGAATAGTAAACAGTATTGAATGTAATACTTCCAATCTCCGAAAAAAGTGTCAAGAGATGCGTGCAAAACTCAAAGATAAACACATTACATAGTTTTTGAACTAGTATGTAAATTGTGAACAGTGAAGGGCATAGAATCGGGAAAGTAATGATAATTGATAATTGGAGAGCTGTTCTTTAACGAAGATTTCAGTGAAACATTTTATTTTGATGTTAAACCTGAAATATACTTGTTTATCAACCTCAAATGACGATGCTCTGAAAACAGTTTTGTTACAAAATCAATCTTTTCTTGAACTATCTACTCTTAGATGGAATAGAAGAAGATACATATTAGTATTAGTATCAGTAATTTTTTTCAATTTTCAACATTTTCTGTCACGTCTCGTGTAGATATTTGTAATAAAAAGACCACTGCTGATTTTGAAATGGAATGTTTGAAGGACATTGATATTTATGAGGCAGGTTAGGACAAAACAAAATTTATTCGCGAAAAATACAGTTTTTTTAGTAAACAAAAATTGAATATCTTCAAAATTTCATAAGAAATGAATAATTTTCACGCATACATTTTTTTTCTCGAAAAATAGGTTTCACTGTAGTTGTGAATCTTGTTATCTGCAAAGCAAAAAATCTTGTTTCTATTGAAATATGGTAAACCATCGTCTACACCTGAAATTTCATCACATTTCGACTACTTAGTAAGTTAATTTTCCTATTTATAGTAAAAAAATCTATTTCATAATTGTTACTGGAATCTGATGAATCAATTTTTGTATATTGAGAAATATTGCAGTCATATTCGACACTGAAAATTTTTTTTTTCTAAATCTCATATTGCAGAAGCAAAGCATCAATCGGCTTCTCTTTGAAATTAATTTAGGAAACCCTCCTGTATGTAGTCCGAATGCATAATGGCAATTTTTACCAAAGAATCCAAATGAAATTTTTGTAAAAATATCAAAAAATCAATTCCAAATTGATATCAAATCACGTTTCTCCAATTACTCGCTTTTTATGGCAATTTTTTTATTGTTATATTACCTTTCTTTCACCACTGTCACTGTTGATTTTGAGAAAACTGTTTTTATCACGTGACTATTTCAGGCTGAAAATGAGATATTTTTTTCAAGTTGAACATCAAATATGAAAAATACTCATAGTATATACAGAATTCAGCAAGATAAATTTTTACGTAATAACGTGAAAAACAAATGTTTTCCGTAGAATAAAAATTGAACCACGAAATTACCGTGTTTCCCAATTTTTCTCGCAAAATTTCAGGTCATTTGGTAAAATGTTTTATCCAAAAGTTGTACATCTTTATTTTCCTACAATTTTTAGATTCAAATTTTTCTAAAAAGAGGTCCAATTTCAGTGTAAATCATGAAAAACTATTTTCTACCCCCATAGTTCATCCCATGTCATCTCCCGCACCTTAGATCGACTTCAATACATTTTTCTCATAACGAGCACACTATTTTATTTCCCACACAACCATTTTCACGCTGTTAATAATTTTTCCCATTTTCCTCAAAAAACAACGAGTCTCTTTTCCACTTCTACTTCAAAAAAGACAACCCAAACCCCGTCGGCATTTTTACGTACTGAATTATCAAGTTTAAGAGGTGTTTTCCGTAATAGCATCGTGATACCGGAGTAGAAGAAGAAGAAGCAGCAGCGTTTCGCATGCTGGATCAAGATGAGAGGCAGCAACACCAACTAATTCATCATATCGAAGGTGGCTGTGCCTTGTAATTATCCGAGGCGCCGCTCGCACCTTCACTTGTTTTACAGACCGCCCTAGCCTACTAATATCACCAAGGCGATTAACTCCGTATAGAAGAAACGCCGCCGCGTACATGGGCGTACGTGAGGGGAGGGATTGAGGATGGACTCCCCATTTTGGTAGAGATCTATGCCACCAGATTTAACTGTAGGTACATCGAGAGATATATCGAAAAACAGATACATTTTCATGGCAATAGGCTTGATGACAGATTTTGAAATACTGTTTTGTAATGTTGGGAAATATATTATAATAATTACAACGTATATCACATTTCCGCATAAAATAAAAGTTTAGTATAAAATGAATAAACTTTTGATTCATGGGTTTGAAATTCGTACCAAAAGTTCGATGGCGTCGCTTGTGACGTCACGTTCGAGTAGACTACATGTAAACACTAGAAGCTCTTTCGTTAATTCGGTTATAATTATCAGTGAATATGAACTCAAAAGTGTATCGGTCTTGAGCAGACCTTCAGTGTAGTAATACATCAATAGAAACTCCGAACAAGTTATTTTTGTTGGTCCCGTATAAAAAAAACAACACGAAATGAGTGGCTCAAACTGTCAAGACGAAATTCCACGGAAATATTGCCCAGTACTCAGCTTTATCTTTTGAAGATCACTTTGAGGATTTACCTGGAATTGTTGTAGATTATGAACCGGTATTATCTTGGTCGAGGACGAAATTCAATAAAAAAAACTAACTATTTTGAGGTTAGGTTTCTTAGTTCTTCGCGTTTCAACTGTAAGTAACTTATTGCATCATAGCCATAAGATGCTCTGGAGGACCTGAAATAAATAAATCAATGTGTGTGTGTGGTTATAGAAATATCATTTCAATAAGAAAACCTCTAATTTTAAATTATAAGTATCTTTAAAGGCATCAGACTTATCATTTTTGAAAGATTATCATTGTACGTACATGAAAGTTTCAACATTTCCTAAGGCTGTCTTTGTTTGATGCTAGGTGCTAGATTCCATTTTGTTTGCCTTTGTTAATCCTGGTTTCATGGCTAATTTTATGTCATTTTTGATTCAACACAACAACAAAAAAAACAGTCACAGTAAATAATATCTAGATGTCATATTCGTTTGTTTACTCTAACGTGACGTAATTTGATCTGATTGGCGTTCAAGATATAATGGCGGCTTGCCATATTCTGTAGTTACATGTTTTGTAAGCTAATGATAGGGTTTCATTAAATAAATACATCGTTTTAGTGATTCTTACTTACTGTCATTATGCCTAATCATAAGAAACTTCTACTCATTTGAAACCTCCATTTAGCGTCTTCGTAAAAGGAAATAACATCGCCTTTTTTTGATAAGACAATGGTGTATAGGGTGATAGATAACTTGATACACCCATGTGCACAAAAAATGGCCGGCTTGAAATGTTTTTTACAAGTTTCAATTTCGAATATTTTTTTAATTTTCAGCCCGATTTCAAAGTTTTTTCATATATGAAGGGATCTTTATCCTAGATTCATTCATATCGAACAGATATCCTAATGAGGCCCGATTAATACACGTTATACGAGGGAAAACAAAATTACGTTCCTACGAATTCTTGAATAAAACATTTCATTATTTCTACGTATTCGTCATATGCAACGATCAAGCACGCTTCCCGGATTCGAATTCTATTGAGCATGTTTAGGTGAAATTGGACCTTCTGTCGTGGAATAAATCCAAAACGAGTACTTTTCCCAAATACCAAAAGTGCAATTTCTTCAAAAGAAAGCAGTTTTCTTCATTTCCTGAAGAAATCAACTATTTTGATGAACCGCCCGTCGAGAGGGGTATTGCAGATCTGTTGTTCGAGAAAAATAATCGTTTAAAAGAATTTGAATACTATTTTGAAATTTGGGAAAATAGATTGAAACAATCAATTCCCCAATATTCAATTCAGACCCTCCGCCACTGAGGTATGATAGCTACTTATACATTCCGAGAGTTATTTTCCGAAAACAGCAAAAAACTGTTTTGAAAGCATCGGTGCTCATACCTGCTATTTTCAACTCATTTACAAGTCGGCTCAATTAGGATATTTTATGCCTTCTTTGTGAGATTATTGAAATTAGAAGTCGAGAAAAACCATCCGGGGCTATTATCAACGGTGGAACGAATTTTATAGTTAGTACCTGTACGAAAATCAACTGAACGGGGTCGCCTGGTAAAAACTGCCATTATGCATTCGGACTACATACAGGACGGTTCCCAAATCAATTTCAAACGGAAGCCGATTGATCCTTTGCTTCTGAATCTCAGAACCTTGCTGAATTTTGACGTTTCTCCATCACCTGTGTCGCATCAGGTCGTACGGTCAATAAGGAGAGTATTATCTTGAAGTTACGCATCGCTTACGAGAAGCAGTACAAAGAAAACTTTTGGTATAGTGGAAAAACAATTAATGACTTTTGCATCACGATAATCTACCTGCTTGTTTGTGATTTTTTGGTCAAAATCAACACCGTAATCATGCATCAGCCACCGTATTCACCAGATTTGCCCCCCTGCGACATTTTCCTGTTTCCAAGATTGAAGAGACACACGAAAGGGCGGCGTTTTGCGATGATTGAGGAGATAAAAACCGATTCGCTAAAAGCTCAAGGACATACCAAAAACTGCATATTAGAACTGCTTCGAGGATTGAGAGAGAGAGAGAGGGAGAGAGAGACAGAGGGAGAGAGAATATATACTTTATTGTCATAAGAGTAAACTTGTGGACAGAGTTTCACTTAATCTTCAATACAGTTTTTATGTAAAAACAAAGTGCATTTAAATTGATCAATTTTCACTTTGTATACCTATATAAAAACATATATATTTCAAATAATCATAAAAGGTTTTCTTACTCGAAGTTCATTGTAGAAAACGCTCAGAGCAATGGAAAAATATGAATAGGTACCTAAAAATGAAAAAAAAACTCTCGAAAAACTCTATGATACATAGGGAGACGTGAAAGTTGCTATTATGTTGTTATTCAACTCAGTCAACCAATTTCCAGGGCCGTAATTTAAAAGGGAGAATTCACACAATTATAATTGAATATTACCGAAACATCCCGAAATATAAAATTGAATTTAATTTTTCAGTATGAAGTGAACGTCTACGATCCAAAAACTACAACAAAAACTACAGGTCCGTTTTTAAAAATTCAAAGATAGGGGTGGCCCAAGTCAGATGACACTCTGTATTAAAAAATTCATGGACATATTCTGCTAGCCCACATCAAGTGTCAATAGTAAAATGTGGACAGATTTTCAATATGTCTGCGAATAAAGAAGATATAGACAAAAAAATAATTTGGGATTTTTTGGTTTTTCCTGTATATCTCCAGAACCAAAAGAGCTCTTCACATCATTGAATAGGTGTCTAAAATATGCAACTTTGCCATAATTTAACCGACACTCTATCTCTTATCGTTTACGAGATCCCCATGTACAGAAACGAATTAGAATAGCCCTTTATAAAAACATATAAGTCGTTAAGGATGCTGGTTTTTTAAACAAATAAGATATTTTTTTTTAAACTATTACCATACAATTCTTGTATAGTATGGTCTATCACTTAAAAAACCTTCTACAGCGTTCCTGAAGCATTGTAAAGACTTTATTTCTGTCACATTCTTTGGCAAGTGGTTGAATATTTCACAACCATTGTAGACAATGGAATCCTTTGAGACTGATGTCATTGGTATTGGCAACCTAATGTTGTTGGATTGCCTTGACACATAATGGGTTGGTGAGGATTGAAATTTGTTTAAATAGTTCTTAATTAAACACACTGTTTCAATTATAAAGAGATAAATCACTGTTAGAATTCCATGAGTGGTAAAGAGAAGGTAATCTACAAGAGGCTGTCCTTTTTGATTTGCTATATCTTACGGCTCAGTTTTTGCAAAATCTCATCTGAGATATGGAATTCCATATCTCATATCTCCACCTGAGAAAAACAAACAGTCTTAGCTGCTGTTAAACCAAGTTCATTTGCGACTACTCTGACTGCATAACAACCAGACG
Source organism: Leptinotarsa decemlineata (assembly GCF_025532065.1). NCBI lineage: Eukaryota > Metazoa > Arthropoda > Insecta > Coleoptera > Chrysomelidae > Leptinotarsa > Leptinotarsa decemlineata. The sequence goes on along the minus strand of NW_027412546.1, from coordinate 171,332 downwards.
ACACTTTATTACACAAGGCATAAATAATGATCTTCAAATTTCAGTTTTCTATCGATATGTACCTACTCCTAAACATTTTAAGCTACTTTTGTTATCAATGATGTCATTCCCAATGGGTATATTGTCAAATTCACATCTGAAAGTTACTATGTTGGTTTTCAAAATATTCAGAGACAGGTTATTTGAATCACACTAACTCTTTACTTTCATTATATCGATGGATATGATTTTAGTTAAATCATATCCATTGAACATAGTAGGTAGTATGTGATTATTCATTCAACATTAAAATGAGTATATAGAGCTATCCTTAAAAAAAACACTATACTGTATTGTGATGCCCTAAGATGCTATCGTAATTTGTTTATATATATATATATATATATATATATATATATATATATATATATATATATATATATATATATATATATATATATATTCTTCTTTACACACAATGTAACAAAAACAACCATGTATTATTTCTCGAGAAAAAAAATCATATGTTATCTCGAATTTCACAAATTCTGTTCTTCAATCCGTCATTCTCACCTGGTTTTTTATGTTTGAATTTATTATAACTTATAAACCAATTGAGATACAATGAAAAACTTACGACCTATTTATTATCTGTTAATTAAAGAACAAATTCAGCCCAAAATCCAAACTTTAACCCAATTATTCATTACATTTATAGCATTTACAAATGAATGGTTTCTTAATATTAATTACAAGTGATAGAAAACATTGTTAATTAACAAATCCGTTGTCAATCAATAGACATTTTTGTAAGAAATGAGTATAGTTTCGAAAATCATAGTTTGCATCAAAGATTATGTTTCCAAATAAAATTTTTGAATTATCTTATAAACAACAAATTTGTTTATAACAACTTCTCATACAGTAGCAGATACATTCGAAAAAAATCATTTTCATGTAGCTTCTGAACATAAAAAACAGATCTATAGTTATATTGAATGAAAATAATTTTCAATGATTGAAGATTGAACAGATATCTATTCTAAGACCATTCAAAAATAGCTCAAAAAAATTTGAAAATCTATATGTTATTCAACAAATATCGCATTTGCAATGTTTCTGTTTGAGTAGAAAGAAATTGTTAATATCCTAATGCATAATTAAGTGGAAAATCACAATAAAAATTTTTCAATCGCGTATTATTGTTCATTCGTATATCAAGTATCTGTATGAATTTTTTCATTCCTTGATTTTGATATTTGATAAGTTGAAATGATATTTATCATTGAAGGTCCGAACTTGGCACGTCTTCTGCAAGCCAGCATTTTCGCATTTTCAATCCTCTGAGAAAATTATGAATATTAGTCCTACGCAGTTCCAGAAGTAGAAATTTAAAATTGGAAAATTTCCTTTTTTTAAATATTTTTTCAAATTTGAAAAATGTCGTATAGTTTTTGAAATATTTTCAAAAAACCAAACCCCAGTTTTTCTGTTAATTGTTTATGACTGTTGCAATTTTTGCAAGCGGCATTTGAATTTTTTCAAAAACCATTTACACGCCAAAGAAATATTGAGTTCAACGACTTTTGCTAATAGTCTTAGTCCATTCAACAAAAAACGATTTCCACACACAAGTAACAATTTTGAGTTACTCTTTTATTAACGATCCTCTCGAATTCAAGTGGAATAGTGGCTAATGTCATAATTTGCGTAATAGTACTCCATTACATACTGCTTCTGTTGATATTTTACGAACTACAATGGCTCTAACTACAGTTCAGAGCCATCGCTCGAAATTTGCCATGAAATATTCATCTAGACTTCCTCAATTACCCTTTGTCAGGATTCTATTATACACATCAAAATTAATTTACTGCATCTGACACTGAACCCCTCAGGTATATTTTCACCCCATATAATTTTAAAAAAGCGAATGAATGGTAAGATTGCATGTTATTAAGTAATGGCTTCTTCAAAATGGATACGACTTTGTAACAATGAAAACCGCATCACAGCGATTTACTGCAAAATCCATATCTATTACGGTTTTGAATACATGTACAGGGTGTTAGACGAGGTTGATGACTCGAATTATTTCGGAAAATGCTCCATCAAGAACTATTGTGAATATTGCTCTTCACATTTGAAAATATTAGATGTATAACAGAAAAAATTTATAAAAAGTCTCCTTGGAAAACCGACACATTACTCTTCGACCTCAGACCACTTTACTTCCTAGGAACTGTTGTGGAACAACACAAAAAACGAACAATATTGAACTATGTAGATCACAAGCATAATACAAAACTTAAAACCAATACGCAACTGAACACAACATACTGAACAAAAACAATAGTACAGAGAACATTTATTCATCTTGCAAACCGGCTCTACAATTACTTACCTCTGAAAACCGGACTCTAACAGACAACTAATTGAAAATCTGTTTTTCCGTTAATCAGCTGTCGCTCCCATACGAACGATAACTCTCAGAAGTTGAGAAACTTGTGCGAGCTAAGGACTAACGAGGTCTTACCTTTCAACGTGTGATTCCTAAAGCATGGTTGCAGAATCATTCCAGCTTCAACCAGATAAATTCTCTCGAGAAAAATATTTCGTCGAGGCGGGAATCGAACCCACGGCCTTCCGATCGTGAGTCGGGCGCACTATCACCGCGGCTAATTCCGCACATTCAAAAAAGATGTCGAATGTTTCATTTCAGAAACAGATAGAATTTCTATACATCGACTAGTGCTATGTTGCTGTATCGCTGCTGTTCCAATGTTTTGACAGAATCAGAATCAACGAACTTAGGCGTGCGTAGAGTTATAGAACAGTGCTTTAAAAAAATTGTTCTACAGCGCTATCCAGTGGCGAGCTACAGAAATTGGTAAAAATTCTTAGCCTTAAAACCTTGTCTATGAAAAATTACTTATACTTATCAAGTTTCATCACGATCGGTTGAGCGATGTGGAAGTTTATCACTTACCAACCAACCAACCAACCAACCAACCAACCAGTATTTTAGGAAAAAAACGCTGAAACACGTCAGTTGATTTCACGTTGTACGCATTTTTTGGCAATAAAATGAAATATTTTTTCAACCCCTTAACTGTAACCCTCCCCAAATGTAAACCTATGTCGTGTACGGGCCCATTGAAAAGCTCGTAAAAATAGATTCTGACCATATCCTTTATTTTTTTTTGTGGTTATAACGAAATGAGAAAAATATCTTTTGAAAAGTTACAAATACCTAACCTAGTGCTATATACGGGTGAATTAACGTAACAGATGCTAAAATTGGCCTCCACCCTCTACTTGGCAGGCTCCTAGGCGATGGTAAAACCCGTCTACGGAATTCCGAATGGCCTCAGTCGGTATGTGATTCCACTCTAATTCTGCTTTTTAGATCTTCAATATTAGCCGGCCTATTTTGATAAACCTTGTCTTTCATATATCCCCAATAAAAATGATCTAATGGCGTTAAGTCTGGGGATCTTGGCGGACATTCAATTCTACCACGTCTTCCAATCCAGCCTCCTGCAAATATGTCAGCGAGATATTCTCTGACATCAATACCAAAATGTGGGGGAGCGCCGTCCTGTTGGAACCAAAGTGTTTCAGTGGGGATATCTGGATCTGCTTCATTGGGAAACATAACAGCTTAAGCAGGGACTAATTCAAAGCGTAAAAAGTCTAAGTAGCGCGCTGCTGTAAGGTTTCCCTCAAAAAAGTATGGCCCTAATATTCTGTTGTAAATGATGCCTGTCCATACGTTTACTTTCTGAGGACGCTGCGTACGAACTTCGCATATCAAGTGTGGGTTTTCCTGACTCCAGAATCGATAGTTTTGCCTGTTAACTACTCCATGTAAATAAAAAGTAGCTTCGTCCGAAAAGAGTATGTTGAGTGGAAACCCTTTATTCTCGACACATCGCCTCATTATTTCCTCACAATATTGCAAACGCCTGTCATAGTCATCTTCCAAGAGCTCTTGGACAAGCCATACCTTATATGGGTGGTATTTTTCTGTTTTCAAGAATCTCCCAATCGTACGTTTAGACGCGGGATTGTTTTGGGCTAATGAAACCGTTGACCAATGTGGATCTTCCTGCAGAGATACGGTAATGTCCAATTTTTGATCTTCGTCTAAAACATGTGGCCGGCCACTTCTGGGCAAGTCCTTCACTGTACCATGTTCTTTAAATTTGTGTAAGATCTTACTCACAGTAGCCTGGGAAATGTGATTTTCCGGATATCTTGCATTGAATAAAGTATACATCTCACTTTGACTCCGCATTCTATCCCCCCATCCCAACAATATCAAGACTTCGATACGCTGCCTCTCTGGCAATACCATTTTTGTTTAGCAAATTGAAAAAGAACACTTTGAAGGTACCCAATTAATAAACTAAACATACATATTTTGAATTTAACCCAGAAATGCCACAATTTTAAAACTGAGACAATAGTTATCAGGGCATTCATTTTGGTACAAAAAATGCAACAACCTTTTTCTCTTTTTGAGATACACTGGTCAACAATTGCTTGGGATGGCACTGATTTAATGTGTAAGTTTTTGGTGAAAAAATAAAATCCACAGAATGTTGATGCTACATTACGTTATCAGTTTTACACATAAATCAATAAAATTTGTTGTGGTGCCTGGCCCGGTTGGTCTGTTCTTAAAATTTGCAAACTTTTAGAAAGTAGGTACTGGTGATCCTTAGCAATTGTTGAGCAATGTACATCATCACCACTTACTTGTTTTTTGCAACGTTAATTCACCCTTAGATAGCACTAAGTAGGTATTTCTAACTTTTTTGGTTTTAAAAGAGTTTTTTCTTATTTCGTGGTAACCGCATGAGTTAAAAAAAGGGTATGGTCAGATTCCATTTTTTACGGGCTTTTCAATGAGCCCACACAAGACATAGGTTTGCATTTGAAAAAAAAAAAGTTGGGGAGGGTTGCAGCTAAGGGGTTAAAAAAAATATTTCATTTTATTGCCAAAAAATGCGTACAACATGAAGTCAACTGACGTGTTTCAGCGTTTTTTCCTAAAATACTGGTTAAAAAGATATTAATTTTATTCCGGACTTTTGCGCAGCCCTGTATATTAGACTAGTATCGCTGATGTTCCAATGTTTTGACAGAATCAGACAGTAATTGTGGTAGACAATGGGTTTAAAGCCAAATTAATAAACAATACTTTACAAAAAAGTCTACGCAAATAGCGATTTGAGACGCTTTTCCTGTTGATAGGTTAGATAATCAAAATCAAAATTATATAGCTTTAACGTATTTTGGACAAACAACGGAAAAGTGGATTCATTTTTGGTGAAACGAGATATTAAAATTGCATATAGAACAAGTATAGAACTGGCAGAGCATTTGTTCTGCCAGTTTGTGGAGATCAAATAGTGAGGAGTAGTTTATGAAATCAAAGAAGAATATTCATCACCTATAAATGGATTTTTTCCATCAAAACTATAGTATTTGGTAAATATGAAATGAAACTTCTACCTCGGTCACATTAAACAAAAATCCGGCCCAAGTGACTCAAGATTCTTCTCGGAACGAGAGTGAGTAATTGTCGGTGTTTTAGCTTCTCTCCGGTAACTCCTTTGGGTTTATTAGTTTCGTCTGATGCTTTTATGGGCGAACGAGAACTAAAATAAATATTACATGTGTGCAACTCAGAAGCCTGTCGAATTCGTTTAATTTTGCAAGAACAATACTCGCATTGTCGGCTAGGCTCAAAGTACCATCGTAAGATGATGAGGTGTGCTTGCGCCAGAGAGAGTTATTGCCTGATGAGATTGTCTCAAGGATGTGCCGCCTGATAAAGGATCCATTGAAAACGAAACAATAATGTTGAAAATTGAATTATTGGTCAGATGTACAATTTAACATTAAAAAACTACATGGAGGGTTAGAATCTCATCCTTCAGGATGAAAGTGAAGGTGATGACATCTGCCCCTACAAAGATGCCATCTATGGGATCGACACAGAACTAAAGAAAATTAAAATCCAAGATAGAGTGGATGTAAACACTGACATGCCCTACGTACGTGATATTGAAAATCCCAAGAATTGGCCAGGGTCGTATTCAGAACCAACATCTTGTTGATCGCAAATGCTATATCATTCTTAGGAAAACTTTTTTTATAATAACCAACATCTTACCAACTATTGAAGTATATTTATGCACAAGTGAATAATAATAACCTGGTTTTTTCACTTTTTTTAGACCTATCAAAAGCATTCGATACTGTTTCTTCTAAATTTCTATTCAAAAAATTACTAATAATGGGCTTTCCCAATAATACGTTGTGTTGGATAGAATCGTACATGGAAAACCGTAGTTTGGTGGGTTAATGTAATGGAATTACATCAGTTCCTTATGATGTGAAACTAGGTGTTCCACAAGGGTCTGTTCTGGGTCCATTGTTATTCTTGACTTTTATCAGTAACTTGCCTGAATTCATATCAGATTGTAACATAACTATGTACGCTGACGATACTACAATCACTATTTCTGGAAAGAACGAGAATGAATTATCAATGAAAATTAATTTAGTTATTGACGAATTCAGTAGTTGGTGTCAACGTAACAAACTGATTTTAAATAAATCTAAGTCAGTGCTGATGAAAACATTTGTTAGGAGGGATTTCTGTTATAATTTAGTCAAAGTGAATGACATAAAATCATCAAAAGAAGTTGATTTTCCTTCTTGAACAATATCGTTAGTTATCCAAGAGTTTTTAGGCTTCTCCAGTGGTTGTGTTTTGTTCTTGAGAAAAAAGATAAGTAAGCATCATGTCCAATTACAAGTTTTGATCTCACCATTTAAAGTACAATTTCTACCATGGAGCTAAAGCAAATTCAAATCCAAGATAGAGTGGATGTAAACATTGACATGCCCTACGCACTTGATATTGAAAATCCCAAGAATTGGCCAGGGTCGTATTCAGAACCAACATCTTGTTGATCGCAAATACTATATCATACTTAGGAAAACTTTTTTATAATAACGAGTGAAATGCACAAGTTCTGCAGTTTAACGGGAAAAATGCAGATAATATGTGTAATATAAAAAAAATTTTAATTGGATTTTTCACAGCGCACTCAAGCATTATATGAAAAGAGACGTAATTATTTCTTTATTGATAATTTTTATTTAATGTAAAATCAAAAGTAATATTAATCAAAACTATTCAACTGGATGAATTTATCTCTTCATCAGTAGTGTCATCCTCACGAATCTGAATTATCAGTGGCTCGATTTGTGCCTCTATTATGTTATCAAGCTTCCACATCTTGTCTCGACTTCCAATATCACATGCCGAACACACTTCTCCCATTTCTCCGCTGTGACTCTTTTCAAAGCCTCATCAAAAAGTACTTTGAGATCTGCAAATTTGAACGTGGTGTTATGCTGAGCTACAAAATTCTTCACATCCGCCCATATTAACTCGATGGGATTGAGCTCGCAGTGGTATGGAGGCAGGCGAAGGACAATTTTGTTTTGGCTGCTGCTATTTTGGTATTCAAGCTTGCGCTCCTCGACAATTTTTAGTAGCTGTACTCTTAGCAGTGAGTTTTCAAAGCTACTCTTCTTTGATCGCAGCCAATTTTGGATGTCAACCTTCTTTGAAGACGTTGTCGGAATCTTCTCTAACCGTCGCGAATGATGAGGTGCATTGTCCATTACAATCACAGCATTATCCTCCAGATGGGGTAGAACTTTCAAAAACCACTGTTCGAAAGATTCACCGTTCATTTCTTCGTGACAATCTCCAGTTTTCTTCGACTCGAAACACCACAGCCCTTCAGCAACAAACCCATTCTCATTGCCGCTGTGACAAATAATAAGCCGTTTTTCTTTACCTGAAATTATGTAGAGGTATGTAAGTAAATAAAACAAATAGGAGGGTTACTTTTTATATATTGAGATTGAGGCAGGTCTAAATATAACTTTACCTGATGGATTTGTTGATCCGGTGGATAGTCCATCTAGAAAGGCCCTCCTAGATGAGGTCACAGTTTCATCGACCCATACTTTAGGGGTAGTATGACCAGCATTAACCCAGGTTTCATCCATATAAAAAATTGTTTCCTGTTGTTCCCTATAATATTTAATTTTGGTCAAATACTCTCTCCTCCATAACACAATTTCCTCTCTATCCAATAATAAAATATTGTGCCCTCGTTTTTTCCATACAAAATTCAAATGTTTCAATACTTTATGGAATGTTGACCGCTTAAAACTTGGCAATAAAACATCTTCATTTATTTCTGTGAGTACTTTGTCTATCGTGGGTATTTCCTTTCTGAAAAAGTACTCATGCACTTTCCTCCTGATTGCATGTTCCTCAGCATCATCTATTGATTTTATAATGGTTTGACGATTCTGATTTGTATTCGGTTTGGAAAATGTATGATTTTGTTTATATTCCCGTAAAACATTGTAAATCGAAGCGCAACACACTTCAATTTTATAGGAAACTTTCGATACGACTTCGTCGACAGCCGATGTCTCAGTTTCTTCCATCTCTTTCTTGAACACATTTAAAATCACTTCTTTCATCTCAACACTCAAATGTCTTTTTTTGGATCGTTTCCTGGCTGGACTCAGAGGATAGCTCACAGTGTCATCAGCAGTGTCTGTACTGGACATCTTGGAAAACAATTTCAAACAATATACTATAACGCACGCCACACAAACACGCAAACGACTGATTATAACCCTGTGCTACTGGAATCTACTGCAATGTATTTGAAGTGGTGTACTCTTTGATTTGAAGTTTGAAGAGCACCAACATGGTGAAAATTTGAGTTTTTGACCAGTAGGTGGCGCTTGTAAAGACATTTGAATAGCATCACTGAATCTAGAAGGTCTTGGCCTTCTTACGGGTATGGCCAATGGGCGTGGGCTTATACTTGAAAAAGCAAGTTTCTTTCTAGTTGGTTTTTTGTTGTTGGTTATGTTGAACAGTGGGACTATTTCGAGTATTCCACTGCAAGATTCAAAATAAAAAATGTTTCCATGTTTGAAATGATACTTTCAATTCTTTGGAAGTCTGAAAATGAAAAGTGAAATGAGGTTATGTATTATCATCTTCTTCTTCTTCCTTCATTCAGAGGTCAGAGATATTCAGAAAAGAGTAACAAGCAATCGGGAACTGGACCTTTTATGATTTGTATCGATTTTGTGTTCTGTGTATCGGAGCGGGCAGAATCTAGAAACAATGAATTCATGTCATTTGCTGTAGATGTCGCCACTCACATTGAAATAAAATTCTATCGCCAAGAGCATCTTACCCAAATCTACCGGGGAAAGTTCATCTACTGCAATTTTTCAATTTGCGTCGGAAATCTACTGGAAAAGTAGAAATTTACCGCATGTGGTCACCCTGTTGGGAATGCACTTCCCGTAGATGGTCCCCGGCGAAACGAATTTTTACGGCGAGTCTGCGTAAGAGCGGTGAACGGCGTTTATGGCAGTTTAAGTCATCGAAAGGTTCCCGAGAATGAAATTGCAATAAGGTTTTTGTGGAAGTCGAATCGCCCTAAAAGTCAGCGGTGATGAATGGCCGAAGTAATAATTTCACTTTATAGCCTCTGCCTGTTATGCCACTAATTTGTTTTTTAAAATAAAACCAGCTCGCCCAAGGCGAACACACATTCGCGAGGGTTTTTTTGCGAATCCGAGAACTTTCTCATTACCGAGTGGTGACATTTTATCTGGTGTTACTTTCGATGTAATTGCCAATAGACGTCATTCGGTTGATGGATCAAGATGCGTTGACTAGAACTCGAATTTATAATATAACTTTATTCACAATAGATAAATATAAATACAGATAGGGTTTTAAGTAAATAACAACATAGAGTGAATCAATAAAGCGACTTATTTCCCATCAAAATTGACATATATGTATGAATGATATGATGTATAAAAACCATATGTATGTAATATTAAAAAAAATGGCAAAATTATAAAATGTAGAAATTTTGATAATTTAAGAATGCGTTTGCATTTAAATAAAATTCATCAAACATCATAAAGAATACACGATTCAATGAATACAGGTATAATAATAATAATAATAATAATAATTATAATAATAATAATGGAATGGAATAATAGTGGAAGAGTACACGCATGCTATCGGTATGAAATTCGGGATAGACAAATGTGCAATGGTTCATCTCAAAAGAGGACGATGCGGGGACTACGGAGAGGATGTGCAGCTCGTAGATGGAAGCATCCTACACCATCTGGATGCCGGAGAGACGTATATTTACCTCGGGGTGGAACAACGCCACTCACAAGAGGTAACTGCAGTGAAAAACTCTCTCCGCGGCAAGTATCAGCACAAACTTCGACAGATCTGGTCATCGGAACTGTCGGGGAAGAACAAAGTAGCTGCAACAAATATGCTTGCCGTTCCAATCTTAATCTACTCGTTTGGAGTAGTGTCGTGGACTCGGGAGGAGCTGTATCAACTCGACGTAAGGACCCGAAAAATGATGCATCTGTATAGGAGTTTGCATCCCAAATCGTCCGTTTCACGGTTGTACTTCCCTCGACAAGAGGGAGGTCGTGGACTTTTGAGTTTGGAGTGTCTACATGACAGAATGGTTCTGGATACAGCCTGTAAAGTCGTCAGGAGTTCGGATCCCCTTCTCTGCATGGTCCGTGACCATGAGAGAGCAGGAATTGGCGCATTTCTCCTTAGGGCAGCTGCTCGAGCAGCTGATGAACTCGGTATAGTATTCGACTCTGAACGAGGTGACTACAACTCTGTCACCGAGTTGGAACCCGTTCAGCAAAAAGCTCAGATAAAAGCCGCAGAGATCACCTTACTTCTGCGGAGACACAGGGATAAGCCGATGCATGGGGTCTTCTTCAATAACATTGAAGACCTTGGCTTATCAAAGCGCCTGACGTTCGCTTTTCTCAGGTCGAGTGGGCTGAAGTCGGAAACTGAGGGGTTCATCATGGCTTGCCAGGATGGTGTCTTCAACACCTTAGTCTACCGCAGTCGCGTGATGGGTATAGAGGTTCCTGACACAAGGTGCAGGGCCTGCCGCGAGGCGCTCGAGACCCTAATTCACTTGCTATCAGCATGTCCAGCATATGCGGTCTCGGCCTATATACATCGACATAACGCGGCCCTAAGAGTGCTATATTACCATCTACGGCACTCTTACGGTATTGACGAGACACCGGTGTTGCCCTACACTCCGGGGGATATTGAATCCGTTATGGGGAACGAGAAGTGCCGAATTTATTGGAACTATTCGTTCCCCACCCTCAGGATCATACAAGCTAACAAGCCTGATGTAGTCCTTCTCGACCACCAGACCAAAACGATATTTGTCGTGGAGTTTTCAGCTCCTGGCGAGACGAATATCATCAGAAAAGAGGAGAAAAAACGGATAAAATATCGAGATTTTCTCTTTGAACTCCGCAGACTCTATCCAGATCACTCTGTCAAGATGGTCGTTCTGAATATTGGAGTCCTTGGTGGAATGATGTCTTCTCTACTCTCGAATCTCAAAATCATACCGGCTTGCCGCACTAAGGCAGAAATCTTAGCCGCACAGATGCAGAAGGCTGTCATTCTTGGCTCACTGCGTTTGCTCAGGGCACATGATTCTCGGACCCAATGATCACTTACCCCACGGTGTGGGGAGTGGTCATTGGTTGATTATGCTGGCGCGCCCTCCCGAATGTATCGGGGCTTCGGGGGATAGGGCCTGACCAGCGCACACTACGGTGAAAATAATAATAATAATAATAATAATAATAATAATAATAATAATGTTTGTTAATTATTAATCTTACCTAAATTGTATAATATTTCTATATATCAGACCATATGACCGATTTTTGATAATATTTGAAATTCGGCTTTCAGAGAGTCAAAAATATTTTTTTTTTATTATTTATGCTTTCTGGGAGAACTAATTTTCATTTCCCCGCAAGAATGTGTAGATCATGCACAGGAGATTCTTTCAGTTGCAAATTGAAAGAAAATACCATACTGAAATAACTATTTTCAAACTAACATTGATTTATACGAAAAACAAAGAGATTTTCGTGTTAAGATGCTGAAGAAATGCTGTACATTTTGTGAATAAGCATAAGGCGTACCACAGGGTTCGGTGATGGGCTCAGTCCTCTTTTTTCTTCACCTCAGCAGAATGAATGATATTACTAAATACTATGTGGCATTCTGAAAAAAACTACTTTCACATGAACAGTGTATTAAACGAAAAACAAAGTGATTTTAGTGTTGAACTGCTGAAGAAAGGCTGTACTTTTTGCATATGAACCTAGGAGTTCGACAGGGTTCGGTGATGAGTCCAGTCTTCTTTATTCTTCAGCTTAGCAGCATAAATAATATTACTAATGACTATGTTGCATATGCCGATGACTTTACTCTTATCGGAGGAAGTGAAAATTACATCACAACAAAGTGCAACTCCCTGTTGCAAAATATTAGTATTTTTTTTTACAAATCATGATATGTTCTTCAACCTCCGACTTTCGACACAGAACAACGTTCTATTAGATAGCTCGGCTACTTCAGTAATAATAATAATGGCTTTTATTGATGGTTCCATACAATTACAACCAATCAAATGGCAGGATTCAATATCTGCGTATGATAAATCATTGCAGAGATTGCTCTTCCATCCAACCGTAAGGACAAAAGAAAAAAACAGTGCAAACAGTATCAAAAGCGAAATTGATATACAAAATATATATATTTTTTGAGCTTGGAGAAAGGTTGATTGAATTCGACAATCAACTTTATTGTCCAAAAAAATACAATTTTATTGACAAAGCTTGTTAAAAATCCTGATATGTATAGCGCTTCAAAGAATAAGAGAAAAGAAACAATTCAAAAACACAAATACCCCGAAATGCAATATTTGAGCAAAACTGAGTTCACATATCTAATAAATAAAATATAACAACGTTTGTAGACAAAATAGTTTGTATAGTCCCTTTCAAAAATGTAAAAAACAAATATACACAATTTGAACATGAGTTCACATGTCATGGTAACAAAATAAGATATATCACAGTATAAAATATAAATTGAAGTATAGGTGTCTAAACAGGGCTTTTCATGATGAGCGTTAATTAGCCGTTTCTGGCAAACTATTCAACGGGTCAACCTGAAAATGCCACAGTATGCATAAGTCAATATGACCTACACGCCTAAAATATTTCAGACGAAGCGGCGTTGTCGCATCTACTATAAAGTAGCGGCTTCTTTGATTTTTCAAATGGAACACCCCGTATATAATATCATATTATGATTCATTATCACTTTGTCAACAAATTCATATACTATTTCCCTATACCTATCTATTACCGTTTAGAAGATATAAATTAATTTCGATATTTTTTTTTCCAAACATGAACTTTTATAAATGCTGATAATCTTGAACTCTCTTGAGTAGTTGTTTACGCACTCAAACGATCAAATTTGAAATGGAGTGGAGTGATACTATAAGGATCTTCACTTCCAGTCATATTTTCATTTGCCTCATACAGGGTCTTCAAAAATGCAGATACTTTGATCTCATGAAAAAATGAGTGGAACTCAATTTTTTCAAACGGAACACCCGGTATATTTCAACATTTTTGAGCTCTACATACAATTTTAGATCAACTTTGTTCAGATAATACTATTTCTATTTTGAACCGTTTTCGAGATAAACTGTTTCAAACGGAAATTGACATGGTTTCCTTGTTCATCACTCATTTTTGTAAAACAGCTTTCGTTTGATGTTTCTCAATTAGTCACAGATAATACAATGAAAAGATAATTATTAAAATACTCCTCAACCATCGAATGAAACTTCTTTTCAAACAATAGTTTTATCAACGCTGAAACACGAACTGCAAATAATAAACCCATAAATTAATGAGTTAATTTAATCGTCAGTGTATTTCAGAATATGTTCAAACACATCTCCACCTCTACTTAAACAAATATGTCATGTCAAAAGATTGTCATGTGTAGCGCTTCTGATCAAGTCTGGAGTCAAACTATTGAAAGCAGTTGTAACTCTCGATTTCATATCTTCCATTGTTGTTATTGGAGTAGAGTAAACCATATTTTTAATGAAATCTCACACGAAATAATCTAATGGATTGCCATCTGGTGTTCTAGGAGGCCAACGAAAAAGTCCATTATTACCAATCCATCTGTCTTCGAAGATTTCGGTTAAAGCTTCGCTGACTGAATGAGAATTATGGGGTGGAGCACCATCTATTTGGTACCATACACGTTCTCTTCCTGGTCTATTATTTAAAATCATTTGAATTCCATTCCTCAGTAAATCTTCATATTTTGATGCATTCAAATTATCATCATAAAACTCGATATAAAAAATTGACTCATTCTTTATGGCACAAAATACATTGAATTGCCATCTTTCTTGAAAACCCCTTTGGCGGACAACATGGTGATTTTCTGGCGCCCAATAATGACTGTTGTGTCTATTGAAAACTTCATTTTTTGTGAACTTGGCCTCATCTGTCCATATGATATTGTCAAGGAAATGTTCATCCTCTTGAGTCTTGACAAGTAACCATTAAAAGAATTCCACTCATGAAATACTTGGCATGTTCTACTTGCAATTTTATTGCACTCACCATAAATTATTAATAAATTCAAGAAATCTTCATTACTGTAACCTAATCTTGACATAATTCTATTATAATTGGTAGCTATCACAATCAGTCAAAACCACCAACGAAAGTCTGACGTTAAATAATTAGTTTATTTATTTTTCCAAAGCACACTATTAAAAAAATCAAAAAAAAAATTACCAAGTACTTATAAAAAAAAATGTTGAATATCCAAAATAAGTGATGAATTCAAAAAAACGAGCAAGAAAACCACGTCAGTTTCCGTTTGAAACATTTTATCTCGGAAACGGTTCAAAATAGAAATAGTATTATCTGAACAAAGTTAATCTTAAATTGGATGTAGAGCTCAAAAATGTTGAAATATACCGGGTGTTCCATTTGAAAAAATTGAGTCCACTCATTTTTTCATGAGATCAAAGTATCTGCATTTTTTGAAGACCCTGTATGAGGCAAATGAAAATATGACTCGGAGTGAAGATCCTCATAGTATCACTCCACTCCATTTCAAATTTGATCGTTTTAGTGCAAGAGAGTTCAAGATTATCAGCATTTATAAAAGTTCATGTTTGGTAAAAAAAAATATCGAAATTAATTTATATCTTCTAAACGGTAATTGATAGGTATAGGGAAACAGTATATGAATTTGTTGACAAAATGATAATGAATCATAATATGATATTATATACGAGGTGATCCATTTGAAAAATCAAAGAAGCCGCTACTTTATAGTAGAAGCGACAACGCCGCTTCGTCTGAAATATTTTAGGCATGTAGGTCATATTGATTTATGCATACTGTGAAATTTTCAGGTTGATCCGTTAGATAGTTTGTCAGAAACGGCTAATTAACGCTCATCATGAAAAGCCCTGTATAAACAAAATAAAACACATATATTGAATCACAGCAAAGTTCCATTTTAATATTCATCAAGTTTGTAGTACGCTTTTGTTGCAAGGGCATTTTTAACAAGGTTTCTGAACTTTTTATGGTTTTTTCTTCCTAATTCCGTAAGGTATATGATTATACACCTTTTTACTTTCATAAATCAAAGAATACTTTGTCTGACTTGTTTTTGGAACAGGAAGATGTATTTTATCTTCTGTTACTTGCTGATAGTTTCCTTCATATCAGAAGAATTTTTTCCATGTCAAAGAAGCGTGGTGTCATCCGCAAAGATCGTAAAAATTCCTTGAATTGAGGGAGTAACAAGATCATTTACATAAATAAGAAAAAGAATCGGGACCAGTACTGATCCTTGTGGAACACCCCATGAGATATCCTTAGTGTGTGATAGTTTTTCATTTGATCTCACTAACTGTTTTCTATCACTTAAGTGAGACCTGAACCAGTCATTACACACTCCTCTGACGGATTTAATGGACTTGTGTTACGTTGGCAAAAGCATACTGATTCAAATATCGCTTATTTTGATTAAATTGTAGACTCATAAAAACGGACAAAATTTTAAAACAACCTAATCACTATTCTCTTCCCTTGTTAGATAGTTTACTATTCAAAAGTGGATCAGTGTACAATAGGTAGTGCAGTCTGTTCACTTCACGATATACCAGGGGTTCAAAAAAATAACTCCAATTGCCTCACGGTGATTTTCAACTAAGAAATCAGTGTCACCCGTCTAGTCCTCTTCAGCACAGGATTGTCATCTGTCGAAATGATTCCGCGATCGTCCTTTGTCGATGAAACAAGCGAAAGCGGCTTATACATCCCAGACGGTGTGATGTCGGCCGGCCTGAGGCGGTCGGTTCTTTGTTTCACACCTTCGACCCGTTCCAGCAGTTAATTAGTTTCAGCATCTAATTATCGGAGCCCGGCTCAGTTTTCGTGTATCCCATAAATAATCGGGATTCGAACTGAGGCAGTGCCGTGCGAAGGGGCATGGAAATAGTGGTCCAAAAACTTTGACTAATACTTAGATATTGGAATTTCACCTTTCCCAGAAAGAAAGTAAACACGCCACGAATAAAAACGTCAAAATAGCTTCAATACTATTTAGAAAACAAATACATAGGACGAAATAATATAGGGAGAATATAGGGGGAAAACAGAGAATATATAGGGTGAAATTTCGAATAGGCTGCATTTTCGAAATTTTGAAAAAAATTTGGGCTGGGTCTACTCACGAATCCTAAAAAAAAAATCGATACTCTCATGTCTCCAGAGTTACAGCCCTTCACAGTTCCGAAAATTGCAATATTTCAGCATTCTATTTCAAGTATGACAAAGTTCCAGTATTTGTTCACCACTTTCACATCTTATTCCACCTTTTTTGAGACTTTTAAGTTCAACAATCAACAATGAGTAGGAGGTGTTTTGTGGGTTCGACGACTTTCTGCTAGCGAAATATATGATCAAATAATCTGCATCAAATTTTGTATATAACATGGAATTGAGTTCTCAAAAACACTTGAAATTTTGACATTGGCATACGGTGACTGTACTTTGGCTCAGAAAAATGTTTACAAGTAGTACAAGTGGTACAATCATGCCTCAACCAGCGTATTCACCAGATTTGAACCCCTGCGACTTTTTCCTGTTTCTTAGTTTGAGGAGATCCATGAAAAGACGGCGTTTTGCGACGATGGAGAAGTTAAAATCCGAATTGCACCCAAAATTTTTGTAGAGACACTTTGAACAGGTTGAAAGTCACATATTTTAAGATTTAGGTTAGGTAAATTGCTTCTCTGTCTGTTGTGAAAAGTGATGATGATGTTCAAACAATTCACGTGATTTGTTAGATGGAATCGAATTGTTTTGGATAGAACTTTTGCGGTGATATAACTTGGTTTTGACTACGGGGTGGGATTTTCCTCTTAGCTTTCCTGAAGGACGCCCCTGGCAAGAAACGAAATATTAGCTGATTGTCGGCCATCTATCCAGCGGTACCTTTTAACATTTAGTGTCGAAATCATTACTTAGGTGTAAACTCGAGATGAAATTGCCCTCCTTCTCATAACTCATTATTCCTACACTAGCGCAATCATACAAAATTAATGGCTCTGATTATGTCTAGAGTCCGATTAGATGAGATATCTCAGACGAGTTGCTAAACAAAATGAGCGTGAAGTTGAGCTGTTAATTCGGCTTTCGTTTCTTTCAAAATTATAAGGTCATTTTTATGTTACAAAAGATACGTTACAGTTTGTCCAATGGTAATAAGTTTACATTTTCATTTATATTCATGTCATTTCAGCGTCTTGGAGACTAAACGTTTCCAATTTTTATTCGGAATCAGTGACTGATTCTGGAGATATATAAATGGGACAAAACTTTTTTTTAAATTCAACACGATTTATTTCAGGGCAGTTTTGGATTTCCAATGTGATATTTCTTTTATCGAAAATCGATCGTTGATGAGATATTTTAGTTTTTATTAAAGAAATAAGACAACACATCTTCATCTTCACACAAAAAACGTGGAAATATTCCAAAGACAGGAAGAAATCAATTATTTTCGAAATGAACTCCAAAAAAATGTGAAATTCATGCTATACAAAGAAGTAACTTTCAATGAATTGATGGAGGTAGCCGTTACTACGTGGTAGGAAATCATAATGAAAAAAAGGGAATCGAAAATTTCTATGTTTTTACCACTTTAAGTGGTAAAAAAACATAGAAAGTTTCAATTCTCTTTTCTTCATCAAGTAACTTTCACACACAAACTGGAAGAAAAAACCATCTCGAAACAACTACATATTCAGAAATATTCAGACTATTGGAAATTCCAAAATATCTTCAAATGTGGAAAATCGTCATAAAATAATTCAAATTCATTCAGGCAAATATATCAATCGAAAAATGTTTCAACCTCAACTTCAATATTCTAAAAGAAAACCACTCAGTATGCACAACTTCATTTTTTAATATTCCAAGTCCAAAGGCATCAAAATTTATACGATTACAGGATATAGAAATATAAAACAATCTCCAAATTCGCAAACTTGCACGGATGCGCATCAAGCACTTTGCCTTAGTACGGTGACCGGCGCAAAGTTGCAACCTCAGCATATTAATCTTCATAAATATTGAGGGAGCTCAAGATCAACAAAAAGTATTGAGAAATTCATTCAGTATTTATTGATCACCCTTCAAAAACGGTTCCAGAGCATTTTTGGAATGCGGTACATCTCCTTCTCGTCGATCCTGCTGAGTAGCAGTATAATGTAGAAATATGGATGGATATCTGGAATACTCGAATTTTCAAAATAAAAAATATTGCTGAATATTTTTTGTGAAAAAAATCTTCATTTCAAGTTGAGGGAAGCACTTCGTAAATCTTCAACGTTTCAAAAAGAGAAGAGTAATAACAAGTTTATAGTAATCCCATATGAACCCCAATACACGAGAGGGCTTCAACAGATATTCGATAAAGTAAATATGAAAGTTGCATAAAAAACTTCTTATAAATTGCAACAGCTTCTTGGTAATCCAAAAGATAGACTAGAAAACACAGAAAGGTCGGAGATTTACGAAATCAGTTGTCAAGATTGCAACAGCAAATACATCGGCCAGAGCCGACGAGCGATTAAAACCCGCTTCAAGGAGCATTGTGCACACATGAAATACGGAAGGATAGAAAAATCCAGTGTCGCTCAACATGCTCTAGACAAGGACCACAGAATTGGTGAAAACAATCTGAAACTGATTAAGCATGTGCATGACACCAGGCTACTCGATGCATGTGAGAGTCTAGAAATAGCAAAATGTAAAAACAGCATGAATGGCGATAAGGGACCTATCCCGTTTAGCCCGCTTTTAAATTTTCTGTTAGGAAGAGAATAATTACTAAGAACTTGCAGGTAGTTAATTACCGAGAAATTCCATATTGGACTTCAGGTATACAACCTCAGGTAACGAATTTTAGTATATAAGGACTAACCAGGCTAGAATAGGTATCAATTTTCTTCTCCTGAGGATGCTAACTTTGTTGGCGAAACGCGCGTCGAGTGCAAAAATATCAGTTTGGTGTTAGGGCAATTGATCTCGAAAAAAGTTATTCAACTTTCACACCAAAGGTTTCAATCTCATCGTTATTCCTGAGTTTACGGACTAGGTCAACTAATTATCTTACAATAAAATGTGAATGTAATGAAAATCTATGATAATGTATTTTGAAAAACCATGGTCGGCCAACTCTTACTGTACTTGGAACCAATTCTTCTTATCCTCTCCGATAATCCTCTGATGTAGGGAAGTGCAAGCACTGGTTGTGACGGCTTCTCTTCCTTGTGAGGCTCCTGTTGTCTTTTAGCCCATCTTTTCTACCATCGCTTTGGAGTATCCATTCCGTTGAAGATCATTTTTGATGATGTCTAGTTCTAGTACAACATTAGAACCTGTTTCAGATCCGGTAACACTATCCGTAGCAGCCTCACGAAAACCAGGCCACCAAACGCGGACTGCGATTCCAAGAATTGCATTTACCGGATACCCTGTAAATGCGGAAAATCCTATATTGGTGAAACTAAGAGGCCTTTGAATGTTCGCATTGCCGAGCACAAGAAGCACACACAGCGAGGAGAAACCAGCAAATCAGGAATAGCAGACCATGTTTGGACCCATCAACACAACATCGAGTGGTCCCAAGCTGAGATCTTGCACAGAGAGGAACATTGGTTCAGGAGAAAATTTAAGGAAGCCGCATACATGTTGTCCAACAACGTATTCAGCCAGGCCAGCGTAGATATACGAAACATATGGAAACCCATCATCAAACGAAAAATGACCAACTCCCGCCAAAACGGTCATCTTTTACGGAATCAGTGAAGCGGAAAATGGAAAGTAGAGAAAGTGAAAGTATTTCAACGACCTATAAAATAGTCATCTCTCGGAGGAATCAGTCCAGTCATCACCCGAAGACGATTGTAGATACCAACAATCGAAACGTCGTGAACTAACGTGACTTGGACTCTCTACACTTTTTTATTTTTCATTTTTTGTTATTTTCTTTTCTTTTTTCATTCCTTTAATTTTTATTTATTCAATTATTATATTTTACTTGTAGGTTATTTCACTATCATTTCATTTCAGGTTTATTGTTGCTTAATATAATTGTTATTTTCAACTATTCTTTTTTAATTATTCTTTTTTACTTGTTTCAGGGATTTCAAATCATTTTATATAGTAGACAATGGAAGTCCGAACTAGTGAAATTCATCACGAAACATTGTCAATCAGCATTCTCTGAATGCCCGCTGCAGCAGCAGCGGGCATTCAGAGAACTGGGGTGCAGAACTGGAGAATACGGTGGATGCGGAAGCAACTCAAATGTTCTATTCTACAAACTTACAGTCGCACAGCTGTGAAATTTGTACATGTGTCTTTCAACTGAACTAAGAACCATATGGATTTAATACTAGCAGCGCCATCTTTGTGTCAGCCTACTAACTTTCCAGCCCACCCGTCAGATACAAACTGAAAATTCCCTTACCTGCTCGAATCAAGGTGTGTTATTTGAATAATAGTTCATTTGGCATCTCCCGTGTGTTCTGACACACTTGTTCTCAGGTATGGCCAGCTTGTCCCACATAACTTTTTTGGATGTTACAATTTCATTTGTAAACTATGTTAGATTGAATGTCACGAGGTATTTTTATTTTGTTTCCTCAGAGGTGGTACATCAGGGATGATGTGCTTCACGTCGTTTGCTCCTGGATGTGTTTTTTGTGTGGTTTGAAGACGACGTTTGTTACATTTGAACAAAAAATACTCTGCATTTTTTTGCTTAGAGAGTGAGAGGAAACGTTCAGGCAAAGAACCCGCCGGATAGAACAAAATCTAATCGCAGCTGCGGACTGTGTGAATAAATCGGTGCATTTGTAGGGCGCTCGGGGGCGGTGCAAGTCCTTTGAAGTAATCGTGGCATCCGCCATCAGCGAGGTCGCGCGTGACCAGAGAGAATCGCCGGCTCCCGGACAACACATCAACACAGGCATTGTTCCACTCCATCGTGTCATTTTTATGCCTCTGCGTACCGAGAAACAGGAATCGCTTTTAGTGACACTTTTGTGAAAACCTTTCCAATTTATTTCTGGCGCGAAGGTATCTGAATGAACGGAAAAGCGTAACATTTCTGGATTTTCCTGCCAACAATCAAAACTGAATTGAGCTTGAAATCTTTGCTGATAAATGATGGAAGTTTTCTACAAAGTTACAATTTGAGAAATGAACAATAAAATAAAGAATGCAAAGTGATGCAAAGGAAAAATATATATTCAAAAAATTAGGTTTAGCAATCTACTAGTCTCGTACATATATTTACAGTTAAAGTTTAGCATGTTCAGTTTGTTGGTGAAAGGCTAAAAAGTTAGTAATATTTGCATATCCAGCGATTTTCTGCTATCAAAAAAATATATCAAAGAATTTGTGTAAAATTTTGTGTAAATCGAGATTTTGCTCACTGTGGCAGGGTGTTTGGTGTAGGTGCTACAGACCAAAATTCCATTTTTTAAAATAGAACGCCCTGTATATCATTACATATTTAGATGCTACGTTAAATTCTGATATCATTTCATGTTTGGTTTTTGAAATTCGGTTACGGCGTTGTTGAGTTATTGCACTTTTCCTTAAATATGAAGTTTCAAAAAAACTTATTTACTCGTACACGAATCCAGTCTATATCTTTTATTGAATTGAACTAGACTACTACTGAATACAAACCATTATTCTCACCTCTACGATATCGATATCAGTTGAATATAATATTGAAATTTTTGAGAATGTGACTAACTTGAGGGTGAATTGCTTTATATTGCAAAATTTCATCAAGTAGCTTATGCTTGTTGATGCCATAGTAACAAATGTTGTTGAATTGTATCTACTTGTCAGTTCGATTCAGTGATTCTTTGCAAAACAGTAACTGTGTTCTTTGTGCGAAAACTCCAGTATGCCTTTCGCGTTTAGTCCAAGTGATTGCATTGATATGTTATTAATTTTTGGGGAATGTCAGAAAAACTGCCGTCAAGCACAACGTCTATACCAAGAACGTTTTCCAGACAGACCCATTCCGTCACGAATGACTTTTTCGAGAGTTGTAGAAAAATTGCGAACTGGGTCATTTCCTTCTACTATAAAGCATCGTCATCATACGAGATCTGTTAGAACTGAAGATTTAGAGATCAATGTGTTGGCTTATATTATTATTCATCCACATGTTTCTATCCGTACTCTTGCAGAAGAAGTCGGTGTGAGTAAATCTAATGTACAGAGAATTCTGAAAGAAAATTAATACCACCCATTCAAAATTCAGTTGGTACAAGGTTTGAAACCCACGGACTTTGAACGACGACTTGAATTCATTGCTTGTATTCAGGTAATATTACATGAAAGTCCTAACATAACAATCGCGATGAATCGCGATTCCACAATAATGGAGTTGTGAATCGACATAACAGTCACTATTGGTCTCAAGAAAATCCCCACTGGGTCCGCGAAAGTAATTTTCAAACTACTTGGGGTATTAATGTATGGTGTGGATTGTTCAATGGCCGCATCATAGGACCTCACTTTTTCAATGAAAATCTCAATGGATTGCGATATTTACATTTTCTAGAAAATGATTTGATCCAGTTGATGGAAGATATTCCCATAGCAGAACGACAAGGAATTTGGTGGCAACAAGATGGTGCTCCTCCTCACAATTCACAGGTTGTTACTGAATATCTGGATAGAACGTACCCAAATAGATGGATTGGTAATAAGGGTCCAATTCGGTGGCCGGCTCGTTCCCCAGATTTATCACCGCTTGATTTTTTCCTATGGGGTTATTTAAAAGATATTGTTTTCACTACTCCCCCTTTGAATGTGGATGATCTGAAAATGAAAATTCGACTAGCGTGCAGTGATATTACGCCTGATATTATAAGAGCGACTTGTACGAGAGAAGTGATTCGACGTTTCGAAGCCTGTATAATATCTAATGGGCATCACTTTGAACAATTTTTATGACTTATTTCTAGGTACCTACCATTCTTATGAAATGATTTATCAAGTTATATTATTTACATTGTTATTAATTAAAGATTTGTTTCATTTTCGCAATTGTTTCATATTCAAAATGATTCCTGACTGAATTCCACAACTCAAAATTGGAACCATTACTTCGAACACCCAAAATTTTGACTAATTTTCATGTGATCTAATGCAGAGAGAATAATTGTATGAGATATTTTTAAAAATAATAGTCGTTCTCAAGACTTTACATTTTAAGCAATAACTCAGTTCTATTTAAAAAAATGGAATTTTGGTCTGTAGCACCTACACCAAACACCCTGTATATTTAAAAATTATATCAAAATATAGCTCTAATGAACTCCTAAAACTTTTGTATGAAACATATTTGTGTATCTCCTTCAACAAACCAGATATTGCCTGTCACATAAAATGTGGGACACCCGGTATAGTGTTAATGAACGTAAGCAAAATGGCGAGGATAACATATACATTAAATATGTTAATGGCGTTCCTTCTATCAGTAAATCAAAAAACTCAATACAAGATTCGGTCACGTGAATATTCGTTCTTTGAATAATTGTTTTGGTGATTTCAAAGGCTCTATCAATAATAACAAAATCTCAATAATTGGTGTCAAGGAAACATGGTTCGCTCCAGAATATCCAGATAAATTTATTACTATTTTTGGGAAGGGTGGAAGATAGCCTTTGGCTGACCCTTTTCCTTTTATGTATAAATGTATTTTCATGCATAATAAACGATATTATTATTATTATTACATTTGAATTGCGGGAGTTAGTACAACTTCCGGAATAACCGAAAGTTTTCCAAAAAACGCCGTTGCTTTCATTCGATAAAGCATATCAAGAAATCTATATTTGCCAATATTCTTGACATGAGAACCAAAAAAGCTACGACAAGAGTGCTCTGATTTATCGCCGGCAAACAATCGAACTCTATAGTTGGCTTCTACATAAGACCAGCGCAATACAAACACACTCAATAATTTAATTTGTTAGTTGGCGTTGCTTTGATGTAGGTGTTTGGTGTCCGTCTACCACACACGAAGCGACCGATTCTTGATTCCATCCGACAGAGCTCAACTTCACTGAACTTTTTTTTAATCCATCAATCTAGCAATCGCGCAACGGTGTAATCGCCTTGGCGATTCCATTGTCTAATATATAGACTTCCATTGTCTAATATATAAAATGATTTGAAATTCCTGAGATACCTAAAAGAGAAGAATTAAAAAATGGATAGCTGAAGATGAAAATCATATTGAGCAAAAACCTGAAATGAAATAACAGTGAAATAAAATACAAGTGAAAATAGAACAATTGAACAAAAATTAAATAAAAATAAAGCCATATGATAGCATATGGCTTGGTAGGTGGTCTGCTAGGTTGAAATGTTCATCTATTTCGAACCTTCCAAAGAGTTTCTTGCTTCCGTTAGAGGTTGAGTCTTGTTTGAAAATCATCAGTGTTATTATTAGATTGACTGGTGCCTCAGCTATACTTGTTTCCTTATAACAATCAGTTAGTTTGGTGCATGTTTGACAATACAGTCGATCATTACCTGTTAAAAATTCCATTTTCAGATGATTTAACAATAAGCTTTGCACGGACTGGTTATTAGTCATATTAGGAAAAGCTAGATGAAGTTCCAGAAATTCACATAAGTTTTCGGTACTTCTTGAACATTTACCACAAAGTAAACAAGTGAGGATTTTTCCAGCAAAAGATTTACAAACACAAGACGAGATGGGCTGTACGGAATCATTCAGTCCAGAGCGGTCAGGATGTATTGATTTTGCTATTGTTTTGCTCACGAAGAGTATTCAACAAGAACCCCAACAATTCGGAACAATCCTCTTGTTGTCCTAACGAGTATCTAGTGGACTTCAAAGACTCCAGGAAATCGGTTGGAGGGAAAAATGATACCTTCCTACGAAACTGCAGCTGCACTGCAGAGCACATATTTCGTGACTGCCTCGCTGGGGACCGAATTAGGTTTTTAGAATTCGGCAGAGCCGTACTTTTACCATCTGATCTGAAAAACCACTCACCATACAAACTAATCGGCTTCGTTTAGAAGCTGGGTTTTTTTGGTCGAGTTTGAATAGGTGTGATCCATAATAAATCCTTGCGGGTTGCGGAGGAGGGTCTTATATATTCACTCACTTTTGACCTAACCTAACCTAACTATCACATAAGATTGCGAGGGCCTTGCTATAGGCTCATGCCTCTTCAGGGGTTGTGTATATTACTATACAATTTTTTATCTTAATCCAAGTCTTAATCTATGTTAGTATAGTAAAGTATAGTGAAGTAAGTACAGTAAAATGTATCTAGGAGCTAGTGGTTAGTATTATTAAACTCAATGTGCTTATTCTAGGTCGGTATGGTAAGTGAGTTTTTGTGTTCCTTGGGCATTGCGGTTCTTGTTCCTATTTGCGGTGTTGTCCTATTGTAGTTAGGTGTATGATTCGGCATGTTGGTTGTTCTTGTTCATCTTTCACTGCCTGAACCATTGTGCATGCTGTTTTTGGCGACTGCACTGGTTTGGGCTGTGGGGGTTGAGCAAACCGGCCATCGGATGCCTGCTTCCACGTAGCCCCGTTGGATAAGGGAATAACAGAATCACTTGTGGATGTCGAGCTCACGACTCCAACTGACCTCCCTGTAAATTTAGATTAGGAGTGAGAGCTTCTCAACTCCCCAACTCCTGATCCAAAACATGAACCTAAAGAAACCTTTGTTGGTGCAGCTAGGAAACGACTGAGTCGTCTCCTCAGGAGTGAGGTACCTTATGAAAACGTCTTGCATCAAATTCTTGAGCGGCGTGCGTAGAATCTGTCTCAGGTGGAATCCTTCTAGAACCCCCGCGGGGCGTCCAGGGGGTGCTGGTGCTGCTGAGGCTTCTGATAATGTATCGGCCTTCGAGTTCCTGACATCTCGAATTCATAGGTGTTATTTCCACAGTGTTTTTACATTCATTGGAATGAATCGGAGAAGGAGGTTGTGGATATTACGTGGTATTCTCCTCTCAGTTGTTTGTATATGGTGGGATAGTCTTGGGGAGATCACATAGTAGATCAGGACTTCATAGTCCACGGTTGATCTTTTAAACCGACCTATGAGAAACCCGGCTCTTCTCTGAGGGTCTTCGTGAAAGTAACCCCCGAGTCTTGGAGCGGAAGGTTCTCTCTTAAAAGTCTAAGATCCAAGCTGTAGGCATTCAGTTTAGGCCAGGTTGTGGTGTTGGCGTGCCTGAAAAAGATAGTCTGGGTTTTGGTCGGGTTAATTTTGATACGCCACTTGCTGTACCAAAGAACTAAGTGGTTTATCTTAGCTTGTGTTTGTGATTGAAGTAAGCGGGTGTTTGAGCGGGAGAATATAGAATCTTATCACCTGGGTATTGTGAGATTCTCTGCGTAGTAGGAGCATCGTGTTAGTAGATCAGGAATAGGAAAGGGACCTAAAAAGAGCCTTGTGGGTATCCATAATTAGGAGTCGAGAAGGAAGAAAGAGTGTTACCGACTTTGACGCGGAATACATTGTTGGAATTTCTATCCAGTTTTATATTATCATAGGTTGGGGTGGCTTTTTTTCTCTGAGTTCGATTACATAACCTTAAGGACAGGTAGCAGGATTTCATTATTGTTCATTGCCTCTTCCTTTCCATTGAAATTATCCGTGTGTTTGTGAATTTATATTGCCGCTCTATATATTCTTGGATAGTTATTGTGACTTTCTTCGAGTTCTGTATCTTCCTACGAAATAATGTGACTGCAAATACACAATTTCCAAAAGTTATGTCTTTTTCATTTCGGTTTCTTCCATTCACCAGTTCAGAAATAATTTTAGGAGCGCCGGGAAACATATCATCAACAACAACATCAGAAACCACTCTTGAAAATGTTTGTTTCGAGGGTACATCGATGATTAAGTAATTCATTGTTTGTTAAGAGTTCAACTCCACTTTTAACATCTCGTATGGGCCAGAACCATAAGGTTAATCATGCATCTTTTAACGCTATGTTTAATCACTCGCTTTAATGGTAAACATGTGGTTTTAGAAATTACTACTAATAAACACCTTTTATGTTTCAGTCAATGATAAGTTGATGGTAATGCTTTTCATTTAACAGTGCCACAGTGAATGAGAGAATAATTTGGAGTAAGTGGATTTGTAGAACCAAAACTGTTGATAACTCGTTTGATTCTACTAACTTTGCTCACTTGAGTTTAACAACAATATATATATATATATATATATATATATATATATATATATATATATATATATATATATATAGGAATAACGAAGGGAATGAATCGGGTATAGCAGTCAGAGGCAGAAAGATTGTAAAACTCTTTTTTCTGTTCAAGCTTTCGAGGCGTTTATTGTCTCTTCATCGGGAACTCTACAATAATTATTGAATAAACAAACGGTTATGGACAACGTGTTCATACTTACGAAAGTGAGGTTAAAATGAAGTTAACATATATATATATATATATGTATATATATATATATATATATATATATATATATATATATATATATATATATATGTTGTTTGAAGAATACTCTTTCTTATATGGTCGAGCTTTCGAAAATGTTTATTCCCTTTATCAAGACATCTACAAGAAATTGAGAACATTGCAGCAAAATTGTAAAACAACTAGGTAAAAAATGTACTCACAAACTTGAGGTTTTAGTAAAAAGTCAGACGTTGCAATGAGAAAAACAAAGTCAATACTTTTCATCATGTAGAAAAGTGTCACACATTAACATTTTTGAGTTTCAGAGAAAAAGTACGATGAACTTATTTAATTTAAGGATTTAAAAGATTTTGAAATTTTAAAATCATTTCACTGGCTATGCTTGGCACTTACTAGTGGCGTGGTAGCAACCATAAAGAGAGAGAGGAAACAGGAAATATTCGAAATTTGATAATTGACATTCTATATAGACATTTGAAGTTTGAAAATTTGACAGTGAAAAACAAAACTGGATTACCAAAAGGCACACCAACACCATGGTTGACACTAGCAAATTCAAAAGTATCTGAATATGGGTACAGAGCTGCTAGACACTCAAAAAAGAAGTGACTGGTTGTTTTGACAGGCGCAGCACAGCGCTCAAAAATAAACACTATCTGTTGCTTGATGAACCTGGAGGAATTAGTTCCAATTTCAAGATGTAACTATAAATGGTGCTGAGGTTGTTGAGCTCAGTCTTTTTGTTTATGTTATTGGTATTCCTTTCGATAAAGAACATTTCTTCAAACAACCGTTTTTGTAGATTGCTTTCAGTACACAAAACTCTAACTTCGGTGTAGTTCATTATGTGTTTAGTGCTGATGACATGCTCTGCAAGTGCACAGGTGGTTTTGTTTGTATTACAATCACTTTTATGTGACGTTATGCATCCAGATAAAATTCTAGATGTTTGACCAACATATGTCTTGTTGCATGTATTACAAGAATTTCATATACTACATTTGACTTTTCTAAAGTTTTCAAAGGAGTTTTAATATTGGAAAAAAGTCTAGTAGTTACGATGTATTGAGCAAATTTAATATGTTCACTCTTGAAAACGTTCAGGAGTTTAGGTGTTAAATACTGAAAATATAGTCATGTTTTAAAAAATAATAAATTTAAAGGTATCTCTCCACTATTTGAAATATATTAAAGGGTTATTATTTATGGAAATATTTAAATTGTTTGGAACAGTATTCATGACTCTGGAAAAGGAGCTAAAAAGTAGTTTGTTCAAAAGTTTGCAAGGATATGAATTTTCAAGGAGAATACCTTTTAATTCTTTAATACATTCATCTTTAAAAAGTGGATATGTTAGATTGATCACCCTGTTCTTTATGGTAAGGACCATTCTTACCATCCAACGAAGATGAAAATAAACTTAGTCCGTACCTAAACTCCTAAACTCCTGCATTCCCATGGTTCCATATTATGAAGGTGTCGTCTTGCGTAAAGAATTCGTCCTTCAGTTCGAAGTAGCAGTTTCGTACACAGCATCCTAGTAATTCCATGATTACTTGTATCGGTAAGTTTGCTCTATCTTTCAGATCCCCATCTCCGGATAGCTTCTTCTGTATGATTTGAAGTGCTTCTTCGACAGGAATGTCAGTGTAGAGGCTTTCCACGTCGAAACTGATCAGTTGATCCTGTTCTTTTACTTCAATTTCCCCTAGTATTTCAACGAAATGCCTTGAATTTTTCACAAGAGATGATGTTTTACCTTGCAGTGGTTTAATTATTGGTAGTAAAAATCTGGACAAGTTCTGAGTGGCTGAATCTCTGGAGCTAATGATCGGTCTGAGCGGAACATCCGTTTTGTGGATTTTGGGTAGACCGTACAGGTTAGGGGGCTTACTGTGGTGCGGTGTTAGCGATGATCTCTCTTTTTCCGAAAAATAGACTTGGTGTTTTCTCAAAGTCTGGTACAACTTCCTTTCTTATGATGCAGTAGGTTTTTAGACTTCGGCAGAGCCGTACTCTTATCATCCAACCCAGAGGTCTCCAAACTTTGAAGCCTTCGGGCCATAATGATTTTTTCAGTTTGTTCCAAGGGCCAATTTCTGCCCTTAACTATATTTCTAGACTAGGATAGTCGCAAAGTGCGTGACCTAAATAAACTTACGCGTTTTTTGCATTTCAATTATTATTGTGTATTGTGACACTTACCGACATCTAGTGGCGAGTAGTGGTACTATGTACTACCTCTTTCAGCTACCCGCTAGGTGGCATTAGGCGTAATTAAATATTTGGAATTGCCGCGTTGGTTCGAGAAAGTTCTGGTTCTAGCTAGTGTATTCCGATCACCTCGAGATGCCAGTAATAATTGCATATAAAAAGGCTAGCGGCGCAACTGCGAGTTAGTCTGCGTAGGAAAGGCGATGGAAGCGAAACTGTCTATTGTGAAATAAAGTAACACCCGTCAATAAAAGTATTTTGATTTGACTTATTGTTTTTATGTGTGATTTGTTAGTATGGAAAAGAAGCGAAAAATTGACAGTGAATGCAGAACGTTCCAAGAAAAATGGAACTTTCAGTATTTTGTGATTTGAGTCCAGTAATAAAACGCTATGTTTAATTTGTAATGAAACCATAGCTGTTCTCAAAGACTATAACATTAAACGACACTATGAATCGAAACATCTTCAAAGTTACTCCAAGTATACAGGAAGTTTGCGGAAGGAAAAATTTTAAGCTTTGAAACGCGGACTCAAATCGCAGCAATCTTTGTTTACCAAAAGGAATACTGAAAAAGAGTCTGCAACTCGCGCCAGCTTTCGTGTGGCTCTTGAAATCGGAAAACGTGGCAAATCATTTACCGATGGAGAAATGATAAGGGAATGCTTGATTGTAGTAGCCGAAGAAGTATGCCCCGAAAAGGTAAATTTATTTAAAAGTATCAGTTTGTCAGCAAACACCGTGGCTCGGAGGGTGCAAGACATCGCAGAAAATATATCATCTCAACTGTCTGACAAAAATGGACATCATGAGTGGTTTTCTCTAGCATTGGATGAGTCAACGGATGTGTCAGATACTGTTCAGGTGTTGATTTTTATTCGCGGAGTAGATAAAAGCTATGAAGTGTATGAAGAACTTCTTGATATTGATAGTATTCACGGCACGACAACTGGGGCAGATATTTTTAAGGGAGTTGAAAATGTCATTAATAAAAAGAACCTTCGATGGAGAAATTTGAAATCTATAACAACTGATGGAGGCAAAATATGTATGATAGAAATAAAGGAGTGGTTGCACTTGTGTCAAAAGCTGTAGAAAATCATGGTGGTTCAAAACCATTAGTCTCACATTGTATCATTCATCAACAGTCCTTGTGCGGAAAATGTTTGGATATGTCTGAAGTTCTAAAGCCAGTCATATCAGTTGTTAACTTCATCAGATCCACTGGGCTGAATCACCGACAATTCCGCGAGTTTATTCAACAGATTTGAGAAAATGATTTACCATATCATATTGCCGTACGTTGGCTTAGTTGCGAAAAAGTCCTTAAGCGCTTTTTTGAACTTCGAGCAGAGATCGAAATTTTTTTAAATGTGAAGAAGCGCCCTTTTGCCGATTTAGAAAATAGTGAATGGATGTGGAAGTTAGCCTTCTATGTCGATTTGATAAATCATATGAACGAACTGAATTTGAGATTGCAAGGAGAAAATCAGCTTCTCCCTGATTTATACACCAATATCAAATCCTCAGGCAGAAGAAAATAATACTATTTCAATCGCAATTACGTAAAAAATGTTTCACACATTTTGAAACATGTGAAATATTCAGCCACACTACAGAAACTGAATTTCCCGTCAATTTTGCAATCGTAACTTTGAGTGCTTTGAAGAAAAATTTTGATACTCGTTTTTCAGATTTTGATGTCATTGCGAATGAAATTAAGCTTTTTCAAAATCCTTTTGATTCTGACATTGAAACCCTGGCTCCGGAAGTCCAAATGGAAATTATTGATTTACGGTGCAGTGATATGCTTAAGAACAAATATCAAAATTCATCTTTGTTGGAATTTCATAAGAGTCTTCCACTGGAACAATTTGATAATTTGCATAAATTTGCTCGTGGGTTGTTTTCTGTTTTTGGTACTACTTACTTGTGTGAGAAAACGTTTCCCAAGATGAAGTACACAAAGAATATTTACAGATCTCAATTAACCGATGAGCATCTTAAATCTCTTTTGATAATTGGTACAAGTGAAACTGATCCACAACTACAAAGTATTGTCGGTGGAAAATCACAATTACTTAAATCTCATTAGTGTTTTTGTTTTACTGTGATTCATTTCAATTATTTGTTAGTTATTAATATGCCTAAACTTAGATACTTAAGTTAAGTTTTCTTTGTCATCATTTCTGTCGTTAAGTTTTACCTTGCAAGTAAATAAAACCGAATAATTATCATTCTGTGTTGTCTTCTTCAACTTATCACAGCAATGGTAACAACAATTAGGTAATCATTGGCTGTCGCGGGTCAGATTGATGACAGTAAATCATTGGCTGTCGCAGGCCGGATTGATGACACTGGTGGGCCGGATTTGGCCCGCGGGCCGTAGTTTGGAGACCCCTGATCTAACCTGAAAAATCACACACCATACAAACTAATCGGTTTCGTTAAGAAGCTGGCTTTATTTGGTCGAGTGTGAATAGGTGTACGCCACAATAAACCACAAAAAAATTTGGACTAAACCTAACCTAACCTCCTGGAAGATGGACCTGATGGGTCAAACACTATATCCTAGTTCTTGCACATGTTCCAACTTGTCTGTATATCATAAGTTCATCCACTTTTCACGGTTCGTATTTCTAACGGTGTAAGAAGTAGCTAGGGAGAATTCAATATACGGACAGTAAATTGTGACCTCCTATGTGAAGAGAGAAAAACCAAGCTTATGGAGATTAAGGCTACTGAATTTGTCCAAAGAAACGAAAGTCTCACTCATTTCTATGCCTTCAATGAGAGAAAATGGAAGCAGACGTTTCCATGGTTTCGTTTCTCGGCACTATGTGCTTCACGAACTTCATCATTTCCAGAAAAATCGATATCGGCCGCCGGGATCATCATCCCCAAGTTAACCCCGTTCCATGCGTCCAGTTAAGTTTGTAAATTCACACCACATTCTCTGCTCATTGCGACGTCGGGAACATAAATCTTCGGGCCGAATCCGAACCCTTGGCGAACCCCTTCAGGCATGTTTGACTTTCCGGTGAGTTATGATCCGGCTCCATATTTAAACAGCGAATTTAAATGCGATTAACGTACTTTAATGAGGATAGAGGCGAGTTTCTGTGTGGCACCCGGATTTCACACTTTGAACTAAGAAAGGGTGAATTATTTTCGAACCATTTGCTTTCTGCAACGTGGAACAGATGGAGTGGAAAGGTTTATTGAGATTACTGCCGTTGTGCGTCGGATTCGCCTTTTGTTTTACTGTTGATGCTGCGAGGGAAATTTGGAAAGGCAAAGAGCGATTTATTACAAAAATTATCGAGGGTAGTTATTACAAGAACTCGGAATTGTCCTGATAAATTTCCATTTTTCAACGAAAACTTTGTTAATTAGCATTACCATGGGAGCAACTAGTATGATAATTTCACAAGTCCGCAGAACGAGTTGCTATATTTATTGCTAGTTGCTTGGTTGCGTTAAAAAATTGACATTTGTAATGAAAATAATTACAATGAGTCTTTATTTACCATAAAAAGTACAATTGGAACAGACAAAAAAACAACTTTCAGTATAAACGTGAATACGCGCAGTATCAGCAAATACTGTTTTTCAACTCAACCTGGAAATGGCAATAATTGAGCAATAACAAAAAAAAAGTCGAGTTAACAGCGATACTGTGATGATGAGATCAGGTATAGTCGAAGTAATCTGTATTGTGAATAGTTGAAGCTATCGGCATTGCAAAGGCCAAAAAACCAATACATAGAAATAATGCCGCTGCCAACTAGTCCACGCTGACTAAAGAATTGGCGGTTCGTATTGTTTAATTTATACTAACCGCGTTTTATGATTGGATGAAGAGTCATAAAACTAAATTTGTCATGTTACGGTGACGAATAGAATGTGGGGATGAGTATCGCCGTTGTTTCGTCAATGTTCAGTTCAGGAACTGATCGCGATTTGAGTGTTGAAATTCGATATTGGTGCCGTTATGATTACTTAAAATTTTTGTTATCTGTTTAAAATGTGGCGTCCTTGGACAAGTACTAATAGTAATAACGAGTGTGATAAAAACGCAGACTTTTTCCTGTGTAGTGATTCCAATAGCGATGGTGAACAATGTGAAAAAGAGATACAGTGAATAAGATTTGGATGCATTTGAATGCTGAAACACAGAGAGTATGTTTCAATGTATATAAGAATCTACATCTCAAGTTTGGTTTCGAGGGAAACAAACAATTACAAGCAACAAACAAACAAACCTAATGAAGGCAAGACGCGATGTAACACAGGATTACCAAAACCTCCAGATGTTCATCTAATATAATCATTGAAAAAAACAATATACGACTATTACAAAAGCAATGAGATTCCTACAATTGAAATCATAAGGAAGAAATTGAATACTTCCGGCCATAACGTGAGCTGCTGCGACAAAACTCTTCAGAATTGGATAAAGAAACTAGGATTCAGATTTGAAATAATAAAAAAACTCAAGCAGTTAGGGAAAGCAGAAGAATAGTGGAATTGCGTGACAAATACTTAGAACAAATAACAAAATATAGATAAGAACAACGGTAAATTTTCTATTTGGACGAAACTTGGTATGATACTCACGACACAGTTACGAAAGGATGGACTGATGGTTCGAGAATGTGTACGCCTAACATGCCTGCAAATAAAGGATCGCGACCAATCATTGTGCATTGCGGAGGAAGTGAAGGATGGGTTACGAATTCTTTGAAATTATATGAAAAAAAACTTGAGGACTGCAATGTTGACTATCGTAAGAACATGGAAGCTATTATTTTTGAGGAATGGTTTGAAAACACATTGATCCCAAATTTGGTGGCGAATAGTGTAATAGTTCTTGACAACGCTTTCTATCATTCGCGACAGCTCATCAAAGTACCGAATAAAAATTCGAGGAAACATGAAATACAAAGTTTTTCAATGGATAACAATTTGTATTTTGAAGATAACTATACGAAAAACCAACTGCTTGAAGTTTTACAGACAAAAACATTTGAAAAAGTGTATGCCCTTGAGAGTATTGCTGAAAAGTATGGACACACCATGTTGAGACTTCCCCCTATTTTTGTGTTTTCAATCCCATCGAGTTGATTTGGGGAAAATTTAAACAAAGCATCAGGCGTAAAAATAATCTTTCAAAATTTGATCAGAAGGTGATAGAGCTACTTAAAGAAGAAGTATCTAATATTACCGAAGAAAACTGACAGAAAAGGATTAAAAAAGTAATTTTAGTTGGAAAATACTATATGTAGATTGGACACTTCCATATTAATGGTGGAAATAAATTCATTATTGATTCAAATGGGGACAGTGATAGTGAAACAGTGAAACTATAATTCTACTGCCGTAGAAGATTTTTTTTATTACCAAGATCGGGAACGGACAAGAGACTAGACAGCTAAGTATGTCTTTAGTCTTTGTTTTTAACTGTATGAGATCCAAACTCACAGGGTAGTTGATTGTGATATTTGGGTGCATTTTACCAGAAGCAGCGGGTGAAGATGGAAGATTTGTGTTTGGGGACGACTAAAAATTAACTATTCCGTATGGTGAAACTAATAATCGTTGATAATGATCAAAGCTTCTTCAGTAAGTAATGAAGTTGATGAGATATCCTAACTGTATGTGCGTTGGTGAGTAGATAAAGGGATCTGAGTTCCTCAGCTTCTAACCATCTTGGTTCTTGCATGGCTTAGGATATATATGGTCATATTTCCTGATACCTAACGGAAAAAGTAGACAGCTATTCTGGATACGCTGTTGTCGAATAACATTATCTCAAAGCATGTCCATGACTTTCGCAATAAGAAATTTTTGACGTGATCAATGACTCGCATAGTCTGACTTTTGAGTTTGTGTTGAGGAAATCACGATTTGGGAACAGTTGCCCGAGAACGTTGTAAAAAGTTTGGTTAAGATAACTGACATGTTCAGTGAAGCGAAGTTTTGGATCAAACCACAATCCCGATTTTTTAATCTCGGTCACGCGAACGTGTTCTTTTTACGTCCAAACATTACATTGCAGGTTTATTACCTATAACCCAGTTCCCAAAACCTACATTTTATTGAAATTTTTTGTTATGTTCATCGATTTACTGCTACTAATTGGGGTTAGAAGTTATCCTAGGTATAGACAATTCAAGTATCAAATGATTTATGTGGCAAGAATTCTCTGACATTCGATCAAACTTGATGTGATTGTTTTTGTCTTGACTTTACTGGGCTTTTTCACTGAGACGATTGGACTTTGGTTTCAATGTCATAACCATATAGCCATGAATCGTCGACAGTTATGATTCTTTTAGGCAAATCTGGATCGTCGTTGACGTCATTCAACAAAAATTGCATGGCATAGCGACATAGTCGACACAGGATCTAAATGAACCAAAATAATAAATTAATCACAGGTGCTGTTTTTTTAGATCTTCAGAGGGCATTTGAAACTGTTAACCGCTCTTTACTTATTAGAAAACTAGAAAGCTTTGATATTATTGATGATGCTTTAAAATGGATGATGGAATATTTAGATAATAGAAAACAGAAATTAAAATTAAATAACATTTTATCTTCAGAAATTATAAACGAGTGTGGTGTACCGCAAGGTAGCGTGTTAGGTCCTCTTATATTTTTATTGTATATCGATGATATTTCATTTATAATTGATAGATGCTTTGTTCATCTGTTTGCAGATGATACTTTAATATATTATGCATCAAATGATCTGCTTGATATAATTAATGTAATA
This sequence comes from Leptinotarsa decemlineata, assembly GCF_025532065.1. Lineage (NCBI taxonomy): Eukaryota > Metazoa > Arthropoda > Insecta > Coleoptera > Chrysomelidae > Leptinotarsa > Leptinotarsa decemlineata. The sequence goes on along the minus strand of NW_027412546.1, from coordinate 134,186 downwards.
AATGAGAAATTAAAATCTGTATATAACTGGTGCTGCTTCAACTCGTTGAAAATCAATAAAAATAAAACAAAATTCATGATTATAGGAAATGACAAGCAGTACCATGACTTCAAAAAATATAATTACAATATTAAAATATCAAATGATAAAATTGAGTTAGTAAGAAAAATTAAATATTTGGGTGTAATTGTAGATAATAGAATGTTTTTTAAGGAACATGCTTCATATATTATTAAAACAATAACATTCAAAATCAATTACTTAAGTAGGCAATCTAAGCACTTAAACCAATGGTCGCTTTTACTTTTGTATAATAGCTTGATTTTACCTCATTTTACTTATTGTGGAACCATCTTGTACTTACTAAACCAAAATGAAATTGGAAGACTTTGGAAGAAATTGGTTATCAGTAAAAAATTACTTTCGTTATTTAGCATTAATATTTATTTTTAAAAATAAAACTGGTGATGTTCCTGTATATCTACATGACAAATTAAAGTATAACTTTGAATATCATGAATAAAATACAAGAAGTCGCAATAACTTTCATATACGTCAGACTAGTAATGTCAATTCAAATAATACAGTTTTCATTGAAGGAGTTCAAGCATTCAACGAACTACCGGAGGATATTAAGAATGCTACCTCTCTAAATATATTTAAAAGAAAATTAAAAGTGCACCTTTTAGACCTACAAAGTGTTTAGTATAGGAACCTGCTAATACAGTTTTTTTTCTTCTTTTTATTTTATTTATTGTGCTGTTTTCATTTATATGTTTCAGTGTACATGATTTTAAATTTTAAATTTTAATTGTGACATTTAAATTTTTAACCTAGATTAAGACTAATATTGTAACTGCATTAGCTTGTGCTAAATAAACGATACATATAAAAGTACAGGCCCTATTTGCATCAGATACATTGTTTCGTGATTCAGTGGAGGCGCAATAACCGCTCCACCCTGTATACAAATTGAGTTGATTGACACGGTGCGACGGGGTGAAATTCCCTCATATTGACCGTGTAGCGGCTGTGTCAACACACACACACAGTGAACTCATTGCGTGTTACATGCAAATTAGGGCACATTAGTATGCGTACTTCGGGCACATCTCGTGGAAGGGAAGAGAAGTCACAGATGGTGCCGCCATTGCTATTACCCTTTGGGGACGTTGTTTACACAAACAAAGGATTTTTCACCAGCAGCGACGACAATATTGACAGATTCTGGTTAGGTGAATAGCCATGTTTGTAGCAACGTACGCTGTTTTGCATGTTTTGTTCCGATTGAAGTCAACAGTTTCTGATTCGGAATTGGGACGCCTTGTATTTACATAGGACCATTCCAGGTCGGAGGAACTTCATCGCAGAAATGAAGTTATTATTTTCAGGAGCTGTTGGAGAAATGCAGTAAGAGCGTCAACAGCTGACGTGAGAACCTTTGAGAACGCCAAAGATATTGATCAATTTTCATACAGCTATAATAATTATCCATCGTAGGGAACGAGAAGTGCCGAATTTATTGAAACTATTCTTTCCCCCCCCTCTCAGGCTCATACACGCTAATAAACCTGATGTAGTCCTTCTCGACCACCAGAGCGAAACGATATTCGTCGTGGAGTTTCATCAAGGATCTGCATCAGTTCTTGAGGGTGGTGGAAGAGTACACGCATGCTATCGATATAAAATTTGGGATCGATAAATGTGCAACGGTCCATTATTAAAGAGAACGTTGCGGGGATAACGGAAAATAGGAGCTGCATCAACTCGACGTAAAGACCCGAAAAATGATGTATCTCTATAGGAATTTGCATCCCAAATCGTCCGTTCCACGATTGTACTTCGCCCAACAACAGGGAGGCCGTGGACTTTTGAGTTTGGAGTGTCTACATGACAGAATGGTACTGAATACAGCCTGTACAGCCTGTCTGTGACCATGAGAGAGCAGGAAATGTAGCATTTCTCTTTAGGGCAGCTGCCCGAGCAGCTGATGAACTCGGTATAGTTTTAGACTCTGAACTAGGTGACCACAACTCTGTCACCGTGTTGGAACCCGTTCAGCAAAAAGCTCAGATAAAAGCCGCAGAGATAACCTCACTTCTGCGGAGATACAATGATAAGCCAATGCATGGGGTCTTTTTCGATAACTTTGGAGACCTTGGCTTATCAAAGCGCCTGACGTTCGCTTTTCTCAGGTCGAGTGGGCTGAAGTCGGAAACTGAGGAGTTCATAACGGCTTGCCAGGATGGTGTCTTCAACACCTCAGTCTACCGCAGTCGCGTGATGGGTATAGAGGTTCCTGACACAAGGTGCAGGGCCTGCCGCGAGGCGCCCGAGACCCTAATGCACTTGCTATCAGCATGTCCAGCATGTATTGACGAGACACCGGTGTTGCCCTACGCTCCGGGGGATATTGAATCCGTTGTGGGGAATGAGAAGTGCCGAATTTATTGGAACTATTCGTTTCCCACCCTCAGGCTCATACAAGCTAATAAGCCTAATGTAGTCCTTCCCGACCACCAGAGCAAAACGATATCTGTCGTGGAGTTTTCAGCTCCTGGCGAGACAAATATCGTCAGAAAAGAAGAGGAAAAACGGATATAATATCGAGATTTTCTCTTCGAACTCCGCAGACTCTATCCAGATCACTCTGTCAAGATGGTTGTTCTGATTATTGGAGTACTTAGTGAAATGATGCCCTCTCTACTCTCGAGTCTTAAAATCATACCGGCTTGCCGCACTGAGGCAGAAATCTTAGCCGCAGAGATGCAGAAGGCTGTCATTCTTGGCTCACTGCGCTTGCTTAGGGCACATGATTCTCAGACCCAATGATCACTTACCCCAAGGTGTGGGGAGTTGTCAATGGTTGATAATGCTGGCACGCCCTCCCGAATGTATCGGGGCTTCGGCGGATAGGGCCTGACCAGCGCACTCTACGGTGGAAAAAAATAATTACCTACTATACATTGGTAAGTGAGTAGTTCACGAATCTTTGTGAAACTAAGGAAAAAACGAAGGTTATAAATTTCAAAGTAAATATTAAAAATATATTTAGCTTTAATAAGGTAAAATATATGGCAAAACATGCACAAAAGTGAGACAAAGGGAAAACCATATGAGCAAGGCATAACATGAATATATTATCTATCCAGAAGACTTCAGATATGTTTTCAACTTTTTTTTGAAATTATATATGGAGTTGAGTCTAAAGTCACTGGGCAGAGCATTATATTGTTCGATAGAGTTGTAAATAAAACTACGAGAAAAGCAGGCTATCAAGTCTTTTGGAATAATTAAATTGTGATGGTTTCGTGTCCTCGAATTATTCGGTGATTTGAAAGTGTTGAATCTTTCATAAATATAGTTTGGCTTTTTATAAATTATGTGTATTGACGAGTAAGTGGAACTGCCAGGTTCCTGGCTCCTCGAACTTGGGGAATATATGGTCGAATTTTCTCACACCATAAGAAAGATGAATGCAATTGTTTTGTATTTTCCGTAAGCGATTTACATCAGTTTGTATCAAAGCAGGCCCGTAGATTATATCGCAATATGCAAATCTAGACAATATGGGGGTTTTGCAAAGTTTCATCTTCAATTTGGAAGTCATGATATCTCTACTTTGATAGAGTTGACGTAAGATACTGTATGAGCTACGAAAAAGTGAATTTATATATTTGTGAAATCTCAGATCAGCATCTAGCCACAAACCCAAGTTCTTGCTTTCTGTAATTGTTTGTAGTAAGTCTTGTCTAAGTTGGATTTCAATTGTTCCTCCAATTTCCCATCTTTTGTGTTTCGGGCCGAAAAGTATAAGCTGAGATTTTTTAGAATTCAATTCCAGGTTATGGGCTACAGATAGATCCAGTAACTTTTGTAGATCGCTGTTAATTTTTTCCATTGCCAACTGCCAGTTACTTGAAGGACATCGATAATATAATTGAGTGTCATCTGCATAATGATGAACTGTGCAGTGATCAACTATTTTATGGAAGTCAGATATATATAGAGAGAACAGAATGGGACCAAGGATAGAGCCCTGAGATACTCCATAGTCAACAGGTAAAGCACTAGAAAGCACTATAAAGGTGAATAATAATGATAATCGATGGGGAGTAGGAGGAAGAGGAAGTTCTCATCCCAAAAAACGGAGATTTGTTGATTCCTGGAGAACTACAGATCGATAACATGAATACATTCGTATTGTAACAAATTAAAGAATTAACTGTCTTGAAGAAAAATATTTCCAATAATATTTCACTAATCACAAACTAATTTATCACTTAGAAACTATCGCCTCATTTATTTCCACTATTTGAATTCCTTGTTTAACCACTCGATTCACTTTCTGAACTCCCTTTTGGGTCGAGAAGCCAGCCTTATACAGTTCTATCTACAAATCCGTAGTCGTTTCGGTTCTCAACTACAATTTTACCGGCGGTTGCCGACCCCATTCTTTCGCGGTGATGTCATGTGTTTGTTACATGATTCGGCCGGAATACTGGTCAGGGGCGGCTTTAGACTCGTAACAGTGTTATAAGTTGTTCACGGGCTTCCTATGCATACGAATACTCATCGCAGGCGACCAAGTATTTGATCGGATATTTGAGCAGAGAAGATCGAAGAGAGGAGTCGCTGGATGAGAAAAGAACCTGCTCATCGATAGATGTGTAATGCAGGACTTGATGAAGTATGAGCGTAACCTCTCTATGGCCTGGCTCGATTACTTCGAGACATTTGATACAACATCGCTTGCGCTCATTTAGCATTTACTCATGTGCCTTGCGGTGCCTAACGAAATAGTGAAAAAGCTTTAAAAACTGAGTACACTCTGTGACTCGCTTCACCATAACATCTGATCAGGCTAGAGTCCAAACAGAGCTGCTCAATTTCAGAAGAGGTGTGCTTCAGAGCGAATTCATTAGTCCTCTTCTTTGCTGTAGCTTCTCACTAACACCATTATCCGTTGCGCTGTGCAGTTTTACATGAATGATTTTAAACATTATAACTCTGGACGGGAAGTGCCGAATTTATTGAAACTATTCTTTCCCCCCCCCCTCTCAGGCTCATACACGCTAATAAACCTGATGTAGTCCTTCTTGACCACCAGAGCGAAACGATATTCGTCGTGGAGTTTCATCAAGGATCTGCATCACTCCTTGAGGGTAGTGGAAGAGTACACGCATGCTATCGATATAAAATTTGGGATCGATAAATGTGCAACGGTCCATTATTAAAGAGAACGTTGCGGGGATAACGGAAAATAGGAGCTGCATCAACTCGACGTAAAGACCCGAAAAATGATGCATCTCTATAGGAATTTGCATCCCAAATCGTCCGTTCCACGATTGTACTTCGCCCAACAACAGGGAGGCCGTGGACTTTTGAGTTTGGAGTGTCTACATGACAGAATGGTACTGAATACAGCCTGTACAGCCTGTCCGTGACCATGAGAGAGCAGGAAATGTAGCATTAGTCCTCTTCTTTGCTGTAGCTTCTCACTAACACCATTATCCGTTGCGCTGTGCAGTTTTACATGAATGATTTTAAACATTATAACTCTGGAGAGAAGGATCTTCATCAGGCCTTGAGGGTGGTGGAAGAGTACACGCATGCTATCGGTATGAAATTTGGCATCGATAAAGGTGCAACGGTAAGCCCATCCAAATCGACCATAGTAGCATTCACCAAGAGGACTGAAACGGATGGTCTCGGCCCTCTAAAACTTCGAGGTGAAGAAATACAAGTGTCGGGGGAGGATAATATCTGGGAGTTATCCTAGATTCCAAACTGACCTGGAACCAACACTTGGACAGGATAAAGAGAAATGCGGAGGTAGCACTGATGCTTGCCAGACGCACCTATGGAAAAACATGGGGGCTAAAACCAGACATGGTATATTGGCTATACACGATGGTGGTTAAACCCATGATAAGATACGCATCTCTGGTCTGGTGGCCAGAGATGAAGCAGGCGACCGCCATCAACAAACTAGGTAAGGTGCAAAGACTTGCATGTTTGGGAATGACGGGAGCAATGAGAATTACCCCAACAGCTGCATCGGAGACACTCCTGAATCTATCTCCTTTACACTTTGTGATAATGGGGAAGGCCAGGATGGGCCAATTCAGACTGGAAAACTCACCGAACTACAAAAGATCGGACCGAACAGAAATTTCGGAACAAGTGGAGGAGCATAAATTGAATATGTGCACGGACCACATGACACCGAAGTACAACTTTAATACAAACTTCACGGCCAAAAGAGTGGAGAGTGAAAGACCATTAGTCATTCCGAAAACATGTATGGAAAAAACACCTGGTATACAGATGGATCGAAGACCAACCATGGAACGGGAGCTGGAATATACCGAGCGGATAGAAATTTAAACTACAGCTATCCGCTAGGACTATACAAATCTGTCTTTCAGGCGAAAGTGCAGTGTGCAAGTCTTATTAAATTGAGACCTCAAGGAAATGAGCTGATCAATATTTCTACAGACAGCAAGAGCACACTAGGGGCTCTGACAAACCCAAAGGTGACATCAAAACTGGTCTGGGAATGCCATGAAGAACTGAATGAACTTGCAAACAGGAACAAATTAACTTTGTACTGGGTGCCAGGGCACCGACAGATCTGATCATCGGAACTGTCGGGGAAGAAAATAGTTGCTGCTACGAATATGGTTGCCATACTACTTGTTTGGAGAAGTGGAGTGGACTCGAGAGGAGGTGTATCAACCCGACGTAAAGGCCCGAAAAATGATGCATCTTCATAGGAGTTTGCATTACAAATCGTCCGTCCACGAATGTACTTCTTCTGACAGGGAGGCCTTGGAGTGTCTACATGATAGAATGGTACCGGATGGAGCCTTTAAGGTCATCGGGAATTCGGATCCCCTTCCCAGCATGGTCGGCGATCATGACAGAGTAGGAACTCGATCCAGGGGGTATTGAATCCATTGTGGAGAATGAGGAGTGTTGAATTCATGTGAATTATCGAGTCTTTTTCTTCAGGATCATCCTGATGTAGTTCTTCTCGACCACCAGAGCAGAACGATTTTTGTCGAGAAACGAAAAACAGATAATGTATAGACATTTCTCCTTCAAACTTAGCAGATTCTATCTCGACCTCCAGGAGGATCCAATCCTCTCTACTCTGAAAAAGCACTGTATAATGCAGTTAGTAGTTGAAAGTTGAAGGCCTATAAGAGTTGCAGCTCCTCGAGATAATGAAATTTAGAGAACCTCGCTTGATGAAAGTACGCAGACCTATAACATGGAGCAGCAAACATACAATGTCATTGAAAACTTAGAATCATGACTGTTAATTGGAATTAAACTATATACCAAACATTTTAAAGGAGTTTGTTTCGTTCGTAACATTATTTAGGATTTTAATATTTGTACCTTACTCTTTGTTGAATACCGTGTCAATTGAGTTTGTTTGAATGAATAGTATGTGCGTTGAAGTCTTCTATCTTTAATCTATTTTCTTATCTCTAGAACTATAACTACTGCTCATGAATGAAGCAAAAAAAATCTCTCAATATCGAGCAACCGAAAATCCAACCACATGTTCGAATAAATATACAAGCACCCCGAGCCAAATTGATTGTCATTAGCATTAAATAAATCGGTTATTTACAGAGGCAAACACAAGCGAGGGACATTAACTTCGATATTACAAAGGGATGCGGGAGAAAATGAATCAGGGTGGCTTACATAACGCAAACAGGGTTATATGAAGTACAACAAGGGTACACACCGACAGACAGAGATTAGCGAAGTCGTATGATACGGATGTTACTTATTAAATGCTGATCTGCGGATCTAATCGGTTAATTTGAGGGGTGGATCCCTTCTTATTGTTCGAATTGACTTGCTCGCCTCGGGGGATCTGGAAGGGATGATTGTACTTGTGACTATAGTGAATTATCTCAATTATATCACAAGTATTGCGATAGGACTGCAATGATATCGCTTTGGCAAACATTCCTGCATCGAGAAAATATGTTTTTGATGAAATCAGTCCATTTTTCATTCTTTCAGAAAGTGGAGGGAAAAATAGAGCAGTTAGCAATGATAAAACAAAATCATGAAATTTTGTCGATCGTCTTTAGGTGTTTTCATTTTCTAAATTTTCAAAGAATATGAAAATTGTAATAGAGAACTTAACACACAGGTGAGAACTGGAAACTTTTTGAATTTCACTGGTTCGGACTTCCATTGTCTACTATATGAAATGATTTGAAATCCCTGAAACAACTAAAAAGAAGAATTAAAAATGAATAGCTGAAAATAACAATTATATTAAGCAAAATAAACCTGAAATTAAATACAAATAAAATATAACAATTGAACAAAAATAAATAAAAATAAAGAAATGAAGAAAGAAAATAAAAATATAAAAAGTTGAGAGATTCCAAGTCACGTTAGTTACTACGTTTCGATTGTTAGTATCTACAATCGTCTTCGGGTGATGACTGGACTGATTCCTCCGAGAGATGACTATTTATAGGTCGTTCGAGTACTTTCACTTATCCCCGCTTTCTATTTTCCGCTTCACTGGTGCCGTGGGAGATGACCGTTTGGCGGGAGTTGGCCATTTTTCGCTTGATAATGGGTTTCCGTATGTTACGTATTTCTACGCTGGCCTGGCTGAATATGTTGTTGAATTTTCTTCTAAACCAATGTTTCTCTCTGTGCAAGATCTCAGCTTGGGACCACTCGATGTTGTGTTGATGGGTCCAAACATGGTCTGCTATTCCTGATTTGCTGGGTACCCCTCGCTGTGTGTGTTTCTTGTGCTCGGCAATGCGAACATTCAATGACCTCTTATTTTCACAATATAGGATTTTCCGCACTCACAGGTTATCCGGTAAATGCAATTCTTGGAATCGCAGTTCGGGTTTGGTGGCCTGGTTTTCGTGAGGCTACCACGGATAGTGTTACCGGATCTGAAGCAGGTTCTGATGTTGTACTTGGAACCAATTCTTCTTATCCTTTACGATAATCCTCTGATGTAGGGAAGTGCAAGCACTGGTTATGACATTTTCTCTTGTCTTTTAGCCAAGGTCTTTTCTACCATCGCTTTGGAGTAGCCATTCCGTTGAAGATCATTTTTGATGATGTCTATTTCCTTCTCGAGACCTTCCTTCGTGTTACAGATCCCGAAAGCACGGTTATTTTGTAACCTTACAAACTTCCTCTCGTTCATTGGTGTTAATTCAGGATACATTTGGTTGAATTTTTTACACGTTCTGACAATAATTTGATCACTTTGTTCATGTGTATAATAAATAATTTCATAAGAACTTCGTTTGAATGATCGATATTTGCATTCATTTTGGAAGATGATTCGAAACACCGTCGATAACTCTTTATAAATTACTTATAAAAGTAACCGAACTGCTATGAGCTTGATAATTCCACTGCTACCTAAAACCAGTGTGCTTAGGTATTGTTGTTATGGAAACGCCGACAATGGGCTACTTGGATATTGTACGCGAATCGTTGGCGTAGGGTTGTCAACAAGGAGAACGTGTCATATCAATCTGACATGTAACAATTCATGACTGACTTGGGTTATCGTGATAACAGTGAGAAATTATTTCTCACTGCAATGGCGGATATTCCTCACTGCGTATGAGAGAAGTGGCACATTGTATAGCATCCGTAGAAAAACATTTTTGTCGACGTTGTTGTCAAATTCATGTTTCAAACTATCAACATTTTGAAAACTTCCCACTCCACATAGAAAAAATGTTTCAAAGTATTATTTTGATCAACTTCGACCGCTGAATACCAAGAAAAACTCCAGCAACATAATTTAATCTTCGAGAACGGAGCGTCTTCCATCGTGGAATCAGAAGCTCGGGCTCACGAGCCGTGAGTGACGTCTCCTAAGGTAATGGATGCTGTTAAAAAGTGAATCCGATTCGACGCGGACCCTCTTCAATGTCACCCTCACAATAGGTGAGGACTCACCTATGAAATATTCATCCAAGGATGGACACCGCATTTGCATACGTAGCGCGAGTTGGTGAGTAGGGTGCTCGTATGACATTTTTCAAGTCAAACGTGATGTTTCTCTCTCGGAAACAATGTGGAACAAGACGGATTACAACCATTCGGCTAATACCTGGTTATTGATTTCCTGTTTTTTGGAGTTATACTTGTTTTGGCGCGTTAGGGCGTGAATTTTTACGATGCGCACGCACACTGTCACGAAAATCTGATAATCTGAAGTTAGCTTCTTCTTCTTCAATTTATATGGCCGTTGCTTCTCAGTTGGGCGCATTTGGCCAGATTCCTCCTGTTCATAGTGAACAGTAGCTTCGACAGGGGGCGCAGCTGTCATGCTCGAGGGAATGCGGCCACCCTGTCTTCTCATTAACTTTTTCTTTCATAAAAAAACTTTATTTCTTTAGTAGGCGGCCACAAGTCCTCTCAATATGTCTTTCAAATAACACATCTATTATCTGTTTGAAGGTGATTGACAATGTTTCATGATGAATTTCACTAGTTCGGACTTCCATTGTCTACTTTATGAAATGATTTGAAATCCCTGAAACAACTAAAGAAGAAGAATTGAAAATGAATAGCTGCCTATAGAAGTAATTATGGAATTACTAGGATGCTGTGTACGAAACTGTTGTTTCCAACTGAAGGACGAATTCTATACATAAGATGGGGGACTGCCAATGGGGTCGCCACTTTCACCAGTTATACCCAACATATATATGAAGTGGTTTGAAACTCTGGCCAGTAAAGAAGCCCACAAGAAACCTCGAGTCTGGTTGAGATATGTTGACGACACCTTCATAATATGGAACCATGGGAATACTGAACTAGACGCATTCCTGAAACACATCAACAGCGTGAGACCTTCCATCAATTTCACAATGGAGAAGAAAATCCACAAAGAATTGCCATTCTTAGACGTTTTGGTGAAGAGGACCGACACTAAGTGGGAAACATCTATATACCGAAAACCCACTCACACGCGACAGTATCTGAACCACGAATCCAACCACCATCAATCGACTGAAACAGGAATCATCAAGACTCTATTAGACCGTACTTTTGGGCTCTGTAATACGAAGGAAGGTCTCGAGAAGGAACTAGACATAATCAAAAATGATATTCAACGGAATGGCTACTCCAAAGCGATGGTAGAAAAGACCTTGGCTGAAAGACAGCGGGAGCCTCGCAAGGAAGAGAAGCCGTCAGTCACAACCAGTGCTTGCACTTCCCTACATCAGAGGATTATCGGAGAGGATAAGAAGAATTGGTTCCAAGTACAACATCAGAACCTGCTTCAGATCTGATAACACTATCCGTAGCAAACTCACGAAAACCAGGCTACCAAACGCGGACTGCGATTCCAAGAATTGCATTTACCGGATACCCTGTGAGCGCGGAAAATCCTATATTGGTGAAACTAAGAGGCCATTGAATGTTCGCATTGCCGAGCACAAGAAACACACACAGCGAGGGGAAACCAGCAAATCAGGAATAGCAGACAATGTTTGGATCCATCAACACAACATCGAGTGGTCCCAAGCTGAGATCTTGCACAGAAAGGAACATTGGTTCAGGAGAAATTTCAAGGAAGCCTCGTACATGTTATCCAACAACGTATTCAGCCAAGCCAGCGTAGAAATACGCAACATATGGAAACCCATCATCAAGCGAAAAATGGCCAACTCCCGCCAAACGGTCATCTCTTACAGAACCAGTGAAGCGGAAAATGGAAAGCGGGGATAAGTGAAAGTACTATAAATAGTCATCTTTCGAAGGAATCAGTCCAGTCATCACCCAAAGACGATTGTAGATACTAACAATCGAAACGTCGTGAACTAACGTGACTTGGAATCTCTCCACTTTTCATTTTTATTTTCTTTTTTCATTTCTTTATTTTTTTATTCATTCAAATGTTCTATTTTTACTTGTATTTTATTTCACTATTATTTCATTTCAGGTTTATTTTGCTTAATATAATTGTTATTTTCAGCTATTAATTTTCAATTCTTTTTTTTTAATTGTTTCAGGGATTTCAGATCAGACTACGGAGAGGATGTGCAGCTTGTAGATGGAAGCATCCTACACCATCTGGATGCCGGAGAGACGTATACTTACCTCGGGGTGGAACAACGCCACTCACAAGAGGTAACATCGGTGAAAAACTCTCTCCGCGGCAAGTATCAGCACAAACTTCTACAGATCTGATCATCGGAACTGTCGGAGAAAAACAAAGTTGCTGCAATAAATATGCTTGCCGTTCCAATCTTACTTTATTCGTTTGGAGTGGTGAAGTGGACTCGGAAGGAACTGTATCAACTCGACGTGAAGACCCGAAAAATGATGCATCTATAGGAGTTTACATCCCAAATCGTCCGTTCCACGGTTGTACTTCTCTCGACAACAGGGAGGCCGTGGACTTTTGAGTTTGAAGTATCTAGATAAAAGAATGGTACTCGATACAACCTGTAATGGCGTCAGGAGTTCGGATCCCCTTCTCTGCATGGTCCGTGACCATGAGAGAGCAGAAATTGGAGCATTTCTCTTTAGGGCAGAGCCCGAGCAGCTGATGAACTCGGTATAGTTTTCGACACTGAACGAGGTGACCACGCTGAAACAAAAATAATAGATTTTGTTGTCCCAGTAATGCTTCAGATTTAGCTGGATTTATGGCCAAACAGAATTTCTTCGATAAAGAAGCCAAAGTTTGTAGATGGGAATTCATATGGTCACAAGGAAGACGAATATCACTTTCTTTAAAGGAAATGGAAAGTTGTGTGTCGTCCGCGTAATAGTGAACTGAGAAGTGACGTATATGTTTATGAAATTGCGAAGTATAAATAGTAGACAAAACGGGTTCAAGGATTTATCCTTGGGGCACTCCTCTTTTTATAATTGCAAGATGAGACAGGATTCCATTGAATAGCGCAGACTGAACTCTTTCAGATAGATATTGTTCAATAACTTCCATTGCATCATCTGAGAATCCTATAAAGTGTGAAATAGCCAGAAAAAGTTGGTGGTTAATTTTGTCAAACGTCTCACAAAAAAGTGTTTTTAAAATACTTCAGTTATGGAGTTTCATCAAGTATCGGCCAATTCCATCATATAACAATTTTAACATAAAATAGCACAGTACAAAAAACATTCTTTTTGACAGCCTTCACGTCGAAATCTTTTGGCAAAGTGTACAACTTTGTATGTACAGCTTGTTGAATCTAGTTGGGCCTCTGGATTTCGGATGGGCAGTAGAACAGCCGACGGAGGGGGCTCATTAACATCGAGGGACTCGTGTAGTACAGTAGTGGTGAACTATGAGTTATATCTCTGCAAATGCAGTTGAACAGTAAACTGAAGAAGAAGTTTCTCAGTGGACGAAGCGGGAAATTATGGACAACATATGCAAGTGGAAGAAACGGCAAATAAAATGAGGATTTCTCTTGCGAAGGAATATTTGATAACTGCACAGGTTTATAAGACGTAGATGACCAATACTGTCCGCATATTCTGGAGCAATATAGACTGACAACAACATTTGAATTCCATTCTCAAATATTCTTTGAAGCAGACAGTTTTCTGCTTCGAATGCTGCTGCAAGTTGAGCCAAATTCGGCATTGTTATTGAATATGTAGATATTCAACTGAATTATAATTCGGTGTTCATGCATTTCATCGCTGTAGAACTTTGTTTTGGTGACCCTAGCCTTAATTTTTTTTATAATTTTATTGGTTTCAAGAAAAGCATCTCTGTAGAAATACTTTCATTTCTGCTACAATGTCGAATAGTGAACGTAATATTCAACACGTTGAACTCGTCGAATCTGTCGGCCGCAATTAAATCCGCTGATACAGGTTGTTAATTCCTCAACCGCGTTGTATTCAATTTTCCGCTCAAGAAGTGCTAATGAACTATCCGAAAGTCGGACATGATATTCCGAGCTTCAAATTTGTTTCATTGCGGATCCGGGAACAGTTATCTCCGCGTAGTAAATCAAAAACGTGGAAACGTCACTTTCTCATAGGAGGATACATAACTAACGCTAAAACCCATAAAAAAATGAAACAAGACTCTAACTCTAGACAAAAATCGCTTAATTACCCCGAATGGTATATTACCGAAACATGAATTAGTAATAAAACGCACTGAAGATGGTTATCAACGGGAATTCATGAATAACTGAGTGGCGACGTTCGCACTGCCTAATAAATTCAGACAGCGCTGATGATAGTAATAAGTTCACTCAGATGTGTTGGGTTTTTGGGGTAATTAAAAGAATAATTGGGGGTTTCGAGGTCATTATACTTACCTGCTTTCCATTAACCATCATCTTCTCAATTTACCAATAAATAAAAGAATGCTCGTTTGAAATAGACTCGCTATTTGTTGATGACATCAAATGTCCTAGTCATTTGAACACTCTCCGTGAAAATATCTATAGAAGAGAGAGAAATCTCTAACCTTTCTTCTATGTTTCAGGTTGCAAGTGATGTTTGTCTCCAATCAAGCAGATGGCTCTTTTCTAGATAGAATTCAGCAGCTTAGGGGCTCCATACATGAGATCAATACTCCAAAGAAGGTCCTATTATCTCATCTTCATAATGTATCAAAAGTTGCTGAGGTGTATACAGTTTTCTGGTTTGGAACAGTGATCCAATCTTTCGAGAAGCAGCCTCTGCAGTTCCAGTGACATGATTGTACCAAGACATATTGGTGTCATTTTAACCTCCAACAAACTTATCGAAGCAGAAAGCGGAATTGTCTCACCTAACATTATTGTAGCCGGTTCGGAGACATTAATGTTTTTAGACGAAACCGATGCCTGGGTTTTTGTGACATTGAATTCAACCTGGTTACTTTGACCCCAATTCGAAATCACTTCTGGATCCTCATTAAAATATGCAACATCCTGCTGCTGGTGAAGATGGCAACCGATGTCCTGGAATCCAAATGGAATGGCGAGATAAGTGTGCTGTCGTCAGTAAAGCAATATATTGGATTTTTCGTTTCTTCTAATATTTCTTCCAATCTTTGTAGGAAACTTACATATTCTGGATTCGATATTGGTGAGTTGAATAGAAGACTGTCTAACAAATCGAACGCAATATGTTTCGCTAAGTAACAATGTATCTGATATACTGTCGAGAAGATGCGGAGCTCCACAAGGCCCCATTTTGGGTCCCCTACTGTTCTCCATCTACATCTCCAATTTCATAGATAGTTTCACAATACACCCTGAAACAACTAAAAAAGAAGAATTGAAAATGAATAGCTGAAAATAACAATTATATTAACCGAAATGAACCTGAAATGAAATAATAGTGAAATGAAATATAAGTAAAAATAGAACAATTGAATAAATAAAAACTAGGAAATGAAATAAGAAAATAAAAATAAAAAGTGGAGAGATTCCAAGTCACGTTAGTTCGAAAAGTTTCGATTGTTATTATCTACAATCGTCTTCGGGTGATGACTGGACTGATTCCTCCGAGAGATGACTATTTATAGGTCGTTCGAGTACTTTCACTTATCCCCGCTTTCCATTTTCCGCTTCACTAGTTCCGTGGGAGATGACCGTTTTGGCGGGAGTTGGCCATTTTTCGCTTGATAATGGGTACCCATATGTTGCGTATTTCTACGCTGGCTTGGCTGAATACGTTGTTGGACAACATGTATGCGGCTTCCTTGAATTTTCTCCTAAACCAATGTTCCTCTCTGTGCAATATCTCAGCTTGGGACCACTCGTTGTTGTGTTGATGGGTCCAAACATGGTCTGCTTTTCCTGATTTGCTGGTTTCCCCTCGCTGTGTGTGTTTCTTGTGCTCGGCAATGCGAACATTCAATGGCCTCTTAGTTTCACCAATATAGGATTTTCCGCACTCACAGGGTATCCGGTAAATGCAATTCTTAGAATCGCGTTTGGTGGCCTGGTTTTTGTGAGGCTGCTACGGATAGTGTTACCGGATCTGAAGCAGGTTCTGATGTTGTACTTGGAACCAATTCTTCTTATCCTCTCCGATAATCCTCTGATGTAGGAAAGTGCAAGCACTGGTTGTGACGGCTTCTCTTCCTTTCGAGGCTCTTGCTGTCTTCTAGCCAACGTCTTTTCTACCATCGCTTTGAAGTAGCCATTCCGTTGAAGATCCTTTTTGATGATGTCTAGTTCCTTCTCGAGACCTTTCTTCGTATTACAAAGCCCAAAAGCACGGTCTAATAGAGTCTTAATGATTCCTCTTTTAGTCGATTGATGGTAGTTGGATTCGTGGTTCAGATATTGTCCCGTATGAGTGGGTTTTCGGTATACAGATGTTTTCCACTTAGTGTCGGTCCTCTTCACCAAAACGTCTAAGAATGGCAATTCGTTATGGATTTCCTCCTCCATTGTGAAATTGATGGAAGGTCTCTCTCTGTTGATGTGTTTCAGGAAGGCGCCTAGTTCAGTATTCCCATGGTTCCATATTATGAAGGTGTCGTCAACATATCTCAACCAGACTCGAGGTTTCTTGTGGGCTTCTTCAATGGCCAGAGTTTCAAACCACTCCATATATATGTTGGCTATGACTGGTGAAAGTGGCGATCCCATTGGCAGTCCCTCATCTTGTGTAAAGAATTCGTCCTTCAGTTGGAAATAACAGTTTCGTACACAGCATCCTAGTAATTCCATAATTACTTCTATAGGTAGATTCGTTTTCTCTTTCAGGTTCCCGTCTTCGGATAGCTTTCTCTGTATGATTTGGAGAGCTCTTTCGACCGGAACGTTGGTGTAAAGGCTTTCCACGACGAAACTAATTAGTTGATCTTCCTGTGTGACCTCAATTGACCCTAGTAGTTCGACAAAATGCCTTGAATCCTTCACAAAAGACGATGTTTTTCCTTGTAATGGTTGTATTAAGGGAAGTAAAAATCTAGACAAGTTTTGAGTAGCCGAATCTATGGAGCTGATGATCGGTCTAAGCGGAACGTCCTTCTTGTGTATTTTGGGTAGTCCATACAAGTGAGGGGGCTTACTGTGGTGCGGTGTTAGCGATGATCTCTCCTTGTCCGAAAAACAGACCTGGTGTTTTTTCAAAATCTGGTACAACTTCCTTTCGATTGATGCAGTAGGGTCCCGTACGATCTTTGTGTATCGTCCCTTCTGAAGAACCTCTCCTATCTCCTGTTCATAGAGAACAGTATCCATCACCACAGTAGCGTTTCCTTTATCTGCAGGTAGGATCTTGATAGTGTTGTCTCTACGTAGGCCGTTCAGAGCTCTACGTTCTTCATTGCTGATGTTAGATGTTGGAACTGGTTCTCGATTCAGCTGTTCTCTAATTTTCCATCTGAACTCTTCTGCCTCGTTCTGGTCAATAAGGGAACTGGTGGATTCCATTGCAGTGATTATCTCCAAAATCGGCACAGATGTTGTCGTAATGGCGAAATTTAGGCCTTTTCTCAACAAGGATTCCTCTATTCCCGTGAGCGGGCGGGAACTCATGTTGATGACGTTGGCGGCTTCATAGTTGTCCTGTTTTCGGTCTGTATTTGGGCATTGTTTCCTCACTAACTTCCACCACTTTCTGTTGTGGGTATTCTCCATATCTTGGTGGATCTTCAAGCACGTGCTTTCAATCTTGACAAATATTGGTCCATGATCATCTTCCAATGTCTCTCTTCTTATCTCTTCAAATCGTTCCGTGGCATCCTCCAACGGAAGAGTCAGTCCAGTCATCACCCGAAGACGATTGTAGATACTAACAATCGAAACGTCGTGAACTAACGTGACTTGGAATCTCTCCACTTTTTATTTTTATTTTCTTTTTTCATTTCTTCATTTTTATTTATTCAATTGTTCTATTTTTACTTGTATTTTATTTCACTATCATTTCATTTCAGGTTTATTTTGGTTAATATAATTCTTATTTTCAGCTATTCATTTTTAATTCTTCTTTTTTAGTTGTTTCAGGGATTTCAAATCATTTTATATAGTAGACAGTGGAAGTCCGAACTAGTGAAATTCATCATGAAACATTGTCAATCACCTTCTAACTGATACGCAGTTGTTCTCCTAGTGTTTCAAGTGGAAAATATTGTTCAATACATCTTCATCTCATAATCTGAAGTTGAATGTGTCCAAAAAAAAAATTATATTTTTCGCGTTAAAACAAAGCTTTGTCAGTGGTGGGGATATATGGAAACTGAAGAAGGAGTTTTTTGGTATAGTCCAGGAAAAACGTACTTCCCGGACTAGGGATGAATAATTTAATTTCAAAGTACTCGTACGTTGGGCCGTAACAACATTCATATGATTGAATTCGAACAGAGATATAATGCAGCTGGCAGGTCGCGGAAAAGGAGTGCAACGACGAAAAATTCCCAAGTTAATGAAATTGTAATGTTTTTTGCACATTGCCAGCTCGACTTTCTAGTCTTTTCACAGTAAAAAAGGTCATTCGCGTATACCATGTATAATGAAACTTGATTATGTGGTATTTGATAAGCCTGGGGATATTGTCAATGGATTCGCCAAGTACTTCAGAAGTGTATACTTGGTTTCGGACGAGAATATGCTTCGTGAAAATTCTCATGATTCTGATTTAGATACATTAAACATCCCTGCCTTCTCTAAAATCGATATTATTACTGCTTCAAAAAAATTAAGATATAAACTTTGATAATGTTCCTAGTCTTGTGATAAAGGACTTGTGCTTTCCCTGAGCAGTGGAAAACGGCTCGAATTTGTCCGAAAAAAAAAGTCAGGAAGGAAGTAGGCGATTGGAATTGATGGTGTAGCACTACAGCACTTTGAAAATGGGTCATAGCAGTTTTTAATGGAATTAGAAAAAAAAACATTTTTTGATCGTCCGTTAAAACTTTCCTAACTGACCGATTTGTTATTATTTTCCTTTGAACGACGGGGAATTTTATTTCCTTCAATTTAATTTATGATGACTTTTCACTTGAGATTGACCGTATTAGAGTTATAGGTAAAAAACTAAAACAAGTCCAAAAATTTCGCGGTTTTTCTGCCACCAAAAATTTTCCAATCCCTCCTCGAGGTCGAAAACTAGGATTTGGCATCACTAAACATGCGTAAACAACATACTGAAATTTCATCAACTCGGGAATTTTTCGTTACTAAAAGTACCTGTCGACTGGACTAATATCCGGGTAGCAATTTTTATCTCACATCCACCTTTTTTCCCCCATTCCAAAACAGATCCTCAGCCCCACATCGAATATGTAGACCCGTGATCGGGTTTTCCACGGCACGACGTAACAAATTCATGAAATATACGAGAACGGTCTGATATAATATTCAAGGGTGTCGTGATTACGAAATATCTGCAGGTGTACCGCTTCCCGGTGCCGTCGCTTAAAAATCCGCCGTTTTCTCCCTGCTAGCAGGATTTCGCGGTAATTCCTGCGAAAGCAAAACACCTGCTCAAAAGTGTACAAATCTTATTATATGGAAATTGCGGCGTTCGCGGATCGAATATATTTGCATGGATGATATCCGAATAAGTTCGTCAAATTCTAGAGGCGATATTGGTAATAACAACACTTCATACTTTATATACACTATATAGTTTTTATATTTCAGTTTAGTGTACACTATATTTTATTCATATTTTTATATTTATAGGACATTCATGTATTTCATTTTATATTTACTTATTAACTTTTTCAACAAGATTTTTTCTTCGGAGAACTAAGTCTTATTGAACGTAGCTCGCGAAATTTGGACATTCACCTTATTTCTTATAGTACACTAAAAGGATAGATCTCTACGGAAACGTGATTGAGGTGGACGAAGTGAAAGAAGAAAAACCATATCAATGAACCTCTATAAAAAATGGATACGATAGTACTGACCCGCCTTAAGTATCAAAACAAATCCCGCTGGAGACAAAGTTGAACAAGAACCAAACATTATAATAGATCATCGAAGAAAAACAAAAGTTACAAAAAGTTATCTGTAGTTGGAAAACAGAGCCCAACTACAACGCATTCATGACTCAACACGAGATAACGCTGTTTCGACCCACTATAGGTCCCGTCAGTGACAAAATCTGTAATTACAATATATCACAAGCGTGAATATCTTGTAGCTAATTGGAGGTTTCGATGATATTTCTTTTTCCATCTAGTAACTTCAAAGAAAAATTTATGATTGAAAATTTATGGTGAAAACCAATTCTTTTATAGTTTATCACATTCTTTAACGCAGTTTTATTTGAGGTCCAATGATTTGTACACAAATTAGCTTTTTGCATTTTCCATTCCATTTTTCCAATGTAATCTCAATCTTGATATTTTTTCTGATTAGATTGACTCATCCGGATATTTTTAATATTTCATTCATTTTTTTTTCCAATTGATATTTAGCTATATCTGTTTTCACATCAAACAATGGCAGTTATCAACATAGGATATGAATTTTTTACGTACTTTGTTTATTAAATTGTTTTAAACAAATAGAGAAATTCAATATTTTGGAAAAATGTTTTTTGCTATTTTGTTGTCTCAAGATAATTATGATTAAAAATTTTTTTTTCTCAATTTCAATTTTAAATTGTTTAAAATCGATTTTTTCATATTTTGATTGTTTGAATAATTATTAAAAAATAATTTTGCTTTTAAAAATCATAATTTACACTTTTGAATAGTTTGGCAAAAAAATATACATTTTTGATTTATTATTTAATTGTTTATCAGCTTAACAATTTGTTATAAACAACGTTAAATTTTTTTTCTGAAGCACAAAAAAATTATGAAAACAGCTATATATAAAAAGTGCCATTAATTTATTTTTATCCATTATTATTTATGATAATATTTTATTATAATAAATGATCATTCTATATCTATTCTATCTCTATATATCTATATCATTTAATTGAAGATTGATTTCCACAAAATAAATAAGTCATTAATATCACAAGAAAATAATAAATAAAAAAAAATATGGCACTTTTTTATATAAAGCTGATTTATTATTTGTTTCTGCTTCAGAAAAAAAATATAAAGTTGGTCAATATTTGTTCATAACAAATTGTTCAACTAATAAACAATTAAATAATAAATTCAAAAAATTTTTTTTGACAAACTATTTAAAAGTGTAAATTATGATTTTCAAAAGCAAAATTATTTCTTAACTTATTATTTAAACAATCGAAATATGAAAAAATCGATTTTAAACAATTAAAAACTAAAATTAGAAAAGAAATGGTTTTTCAAAAATCATAATTATCTCTAGAAACCATAATGACATAAAAAATTTTTCGAAAATATTGAATTTCTCTATTTGTTTATAACAATTTAATGAATAAATTACGTAAAAAATTCATATCCCCTGTTAATAACTGCCATTGTTTGATGTGAAAACAGACATAGCTAAATATCTATTGAAAAATAAGTTTTAATTAACAATTTTTAGATATTTCATTTTGCAATAGTTATAAAAAATCATAATTAACAAATTAATAGCTTTTCATGAACTTACATCGCAGGATCGTATGTAGCATATATATCAAATGGGCTCCATGAAGTTTAAAATTTATATATCAAATATTTATACCTTTTATCCCATTATTTATGCCAACGGAGATTGGGAAAAAATTTGTTAGTTAACAATTGAATAACCTTTTGAAAAATGGTAATAAAACTTTTTTTCACGGTACTCGATTCATTCAAGTGTTAAGAAGATATACTACAATTTTTTCAAATTTTCAAAATGACATTTTATGTTAGAAAAAATAATTTCTTTTGATAAACTCTCTTTAGCGGCAGGGCGCACATGCCGTAACAGCCGCGCGGAACCCTATTTTCAAAGTCAAATTAAAATTATAAATAATGGAGATAGAGTTTAGGGAGTTGAGACTTTTTTATCGGAAATTTCCTCCTCTTTAACGAGTTTTTTTCAAAATTGCTCAAATATAAATATTTTTTGAGTTATTAACGAAAAACTAAATACCATTTTCTAAAAAAATCTTATTTCGTTAATAACAATTTCAATTTTTTACCTGCACCAAAATCCTTCAAAAACATTTTTTCAGAGGTGATTCCGAATCGAATGAGCTATCGCTTATATTTTTAGGATCTTTATCTCTATTTTTCATGATTTTGAACTTGTTGATTAGACTATTATGCAAAGAAGTAACTTCCAGACCAAAACTGGAAGAAAAACAGCTACAACTACTTTCCATTCAACATGGTGGTAAAAATTATTCGAAGCTTATCAATCTGACAGAGTTACAACCCAAACACCCAGACTGTCATAAAATTTTAATTTCTTTCACCCTCCCAGCGGATCCATAACAATAATTAATCACGTTCATTCCGGAGTACCGTTATTAAATCCTTGATAGCTTCAATAACAGCTTCTCCGTTCAAAAAAGTCATCGTGTACAGATACAATTAGCCAATAATCCTCTTCCGGAAATCCCTATTTATTCCTCTCCATATAACTGACAGAAGGGCGACAAGGGACCAATCTCCGCTATAACGTTATCAAGAATAAAATATACACTTTTAAAAGCCCTCACGGTGATGTAACCAGAGGGGTGGGTCTCCAGTGTTTTCCAGCTCCGGAATTTCAGTGCTACAGACATTTCAATCGGTATGGAAACGGAATGATTAAATACACCGCGATAAAAAATTGGTCATTTGGAGAAGAGATGATCCAGGCGGGAGTAACGGTTTTGAGGGACTGCTTTGAAAGACCTTTCACGCCCTTTACGAAGCCGCTGCTGCGTTTTAGTTGTCGTTTTTATGACGCCAGGAGGAACAGTCAGTAGAAATTGTTCAAGATAGATGAATCTCCTAAAAATATCTTTGAGAATAGTAAACCCTTGGACCTGTTAAAAAATAATGAGAATATTCAATGTTTGTTTGAAGGTGGTTGACAATTTTTCGTGGTGAATTTCTTTAGTCCGGACTTCCATTGTCTAATATGATATAAAATGATTTGTTGAAAGAATCAATAAAACTGAAAATCAAAATGAATAGCTGAAAATAACAATTATTTTGGGGAATTGTTGAATGACGTCAACAGCGATCCAGATTTGCTCAAAAGGGTCACTGGTGACGATTCATGGGTATATGGTTATGACTTGATGTCATAACCATAACCAAAGTTCAACCGTTCCAACCTAAGAGCCCAGGAGAGCCAAGACCAAAAAAAGCAAAAAGCATCATATGTCAAGGTTTTGTCAAGGAATATTATCGTGAAATGTTTGGCCAAAAACAACTCTGTACACAGGGCGTAACTGAATAAGTGTAAAACATTCAAGGAGGTGATTCCTCATCGAAAAAAAGATAGGATCTTTCTTATAAAGAAACTTCATTGGAGCATCCCTTGTTGAGATACAGCCCCTTAAAGGGGGTACATGAAATTTGTATAACAATTTTTTTCATAAGCACTGAAAAAGTCACAATATTGAAATTGACCTGACGTTTTGTACTACCAAAAAGACACTTAGCCAGTAATTTATTTGGTTTACCCCATGGTTGTAAGGGGTGGAAAACGCAACCCCTAAAATTTACTTCTGAATTTCACTAGTTCGGACTTCCATTGTCTACTATATAAAATGATTTGAAATCCCTGAAACAACTAAAAAAGAAGAATTAAAAATGAATAGCTGAAAATAACAATTATATTAAGCAAAATAAACCTGAAATGAAATGAAAGTGAAATAAAATACGAGTAAAATAGAACAATTGTACAAAAATAAATAAAAATGAAGAAATGAAAAAAGAAAATAAAAAGTTGGGAGATTCCAAGTCACTTTAGTTCACGACGTTTCGATTGTTAGTATCTACAATCGTCTTCGGGTGATGACTGGACTGATTCCTCCGAGAGATGACTATTTATAGGTCGTTCGAGTACTTTCACTTATCTCCGCTTTCCATTTTCCGCTTCACTGGTTCCGTGGGAGATGACCGTTTGGCGGGAGTTGGCCATTTTTCGCTTGATGATGGGTTTCCATATGTTGCGTATTTCTACGCTGGCTTGGCTGAATACGTTGTTGGACAACATGTATGCGGCTTCCTTGAATTTTCTCCTAAGCCAATGTTCCTCTCTGTGCAAGATCTCAGCTTGGGACCACTCGATGTTGTGTTGATGGGTCCAAACATGGTCTGCTATTTTTGATTTGCTGGTTTCCCCTCGCTTTGTGTGTTTCTGGTGCTCGGCAATGCAAACATTCAATGGTCTCTTAGTTTCACCAATATAGGAATAGGAATCACCTTCAAACCAACCCTAAAATTTATTTCCAATGTAACTTTTTGTCTTATTATTTGTTTACCATTTAAAAATATATTTCCGATAGCCTGTTTCATTCTGAACAAAAAATGTCTCCTGGGGTTTTGCCCCAAAATAAACCAGTCCGCAGCAAAAACTTATTTTACGAACAACTACAGAGATACATCGTCATAAATGCGAACTGGATTTATTGTTATTTTGTAGTTAGTACCTGCATTAAACGATTAAAGTCTTAAGTCCTCTACATAGCGAACAGGAGTAGGATAAATCAAATGCTGTAAATGGCCCCAAATAGAGAAATCGCGAGGATTGAGATCCGGGGATCGAGCTGGCCAGTTCTGTGGTCTTCCTCGACCTATCTACTGATTTGCATATGTTTCAGTTAAATGTTGACGTGCTACTTGACTAAAATGGGCGGGAGCCCCATCATGCATAAAAAACAGATCCCTTCTGACGCCCAAAGGAACTTCCTCCAGTAGTTCTGGATGCACTTCTCTTAAAAATTGAACGTATGCCTCACCATTTAATCGAGGAAGTAGAAAATGAGGCCCAAATAAATCATCCCCAATAACTCCGAGCCACACGTTAAGAGAAAACTGTTCTTGATGGTTACTTTCGACAATAGCGTGAGGGTTTTCATCAGCCCATATGTGGTAATTACGAAAATTAATAATCTTGTCCCGAGAAAAACTACATTCGTCTGTGAATTCTATCTTCTTCAGAAAGTCACAATTTCTTTTAATCATTTCCAGCATCCAATTGCAAAATTCAAGACGGTTCGGAAAGTCTCGCGGTAACAGTGCCTGTACTCGTTGCAGATGGTAAGGGTATAAGAGTTCGAAATACCGTCATATGGTCAACATTTATCTGGAAAGCAATCTTTCTAGTACTGGTAGTGATGTTCTTCAATCAAATTAAGTACTGCCTCCTCAAGCTGTGGTGTTCGTACTTCTCGATGGCGACGACACTCCTGCGTTCTTTTGTCGAATGAACCATATTCTCGTAATCGTTAATGAAGTCGAGCAAATATTCTATGTGAAGGATGCTGCCGTTGAGGATACCTTTCAGTATATCTTCTAGAAGCTTCTAACCCATTCTCCTGTGACAGATCGTAAACGTAATGCATATCAGCCATTTCCTTATTTGTGTATGCCATTTTATTAACAAGTGAATGATTAAAGTAACAAATTAAGAACAGAACAACAACACACAATTAGTATCAATTCAATTTCGAAAATTCACAAACTGACAGCGTCATACCAATTTAATTGTCACTATCGCTAATAGCGACCTACTAGATAGATTAGTTTCGTATTTTCGCATTTATGACGATGTATCTCTGTAGTTGTTCCTGAAATAATTTTTTGCTGCGAACTGGGTTATTTTGGGCAAAAAACCCAGAAGACATTTTTTGTTTAGAATGAAACAGGCTATCGGAAATCAATTTTTAAATGATAAACAAATAATGAGACAAAAAGTTACATTGGAAATAAACTTTAGGGGTGGCGTTTTCCACCCCTTACAACCATGGGGTAAACCAAATAAATTTCTGGCTAAGTGTCTGTTTGGTAGTACAAAACGTCAGGACAGAATAGAAATTGACGGATAGATAGCTACATATTTTTTGAAAAAAATGAAAATCATCTAAGCAGAAATTGATGTCTTAATCAAGTTGCTATGAATTCTTTGAAAAATTCATATGATGCAGACGCCACTGGTTACACGGTATATTTTTATAAATATAGATCCATTTAGTTCTCCTTGGGACACTTTGTATAAATCTTCGTTCATGTACAATGATAATAAAATTGCATCAAACGATATTGGAAGCATTATTAATTGAATGGAAACGTTTATGGGGGAGGTTAGTTTTTTGGTTTTTGGTTTTTTGTGTCTCCATTACTGAACAAAATATGTGTGAAACTTTCAGAGATAGGAAATAAGAAACTGCAATGGAAATTATTCACAAAAAAGTGTAGATCATACACAGTACTTTCTATCATACACAAACCGGAAAAATAACCTTTCGAAAAACTATTTTCATATAAAAATTCATATAAAAATAGATGCTGATTCAATGTACATACGAAAGTAGTTGTTTTTTTCAGAGGGTTTTTCCTCCAGTTTGTATCTGAAAAGAGCTCATTATCTTTATGCAGAGTTTGTTTTTATCACTCAGTCAGTCGGCCGATGTGTGAGTCGATGGTTCAAGCCCCAGGCTGAACGCTCGATTTTCACTTGTTATTGTCCAACCCGTGTTAGGAATCACACGTTGGAAGGTACGACCTCGTTAGTCCTTGACTCGACTTTTGAAGGTTGTCGTTCGTAGGGTTGCGATAGCTGGTTAACGGAAAAACATATTTCAAAACATAAATAGAGGTTTAACAAGCTTATTCTTAAAATAATTTTCAATAATTCAGAATCGAGTCCTCAATAAAAAACAATCGATCTTCCTCGACCCTTGAACCTCCTCCAACCCCCTTTCCGTAATCCCCCAGCAACCTCAGACCCAATTCCGACCGCCGCCCCGGGCGAGTTTATTAAAAATCCGCACATCAGTATTTGGCCGCCAGCCGTACCGGATTAGAGATTCCCAGTCACAAATGATCCGGAAGAGGCGTTTCAACGTACCGATGAATAGCAGACGGCACCGGAGTCAAGACCTGCATACTAAAATTCCCCATGGATGAAACGGCTTGCGATGCTCACTTTGCTTTCAGATATTACCGATGCTATCCACTTGGCCACAGAACATTCCGAGAGAAACTGGGATGGTGCAACCGACTCTCCGTGAGCATATACATTTTTCAACATCTATAGTCTATTTCAAAAGAGTGTAGAGTAATAAATCATGAAGTGTCATAAAATTTGCCTGAATTTCGTTGTCGTCCATGGGCGTAGGCAAATCTTAGGATTATTAAACTTAATAATTAAAGTAAATTAAAAATTACAGACATAGATAATAATAAAAGGCCATTTTTGGGAAGTAATTTGGTCTAAAACTAAGTACCTACATGTATTTAGGTAAGTAAAATTTCTTAAAAAAAGATTAAGATTAATTTTAGTGGTTCTTGTAAACTTATTTAATATGCAATTTGGGTTCATATACTTGAGCATGATTTCTCAAAAAAGGGTTAACACTTAGTTCCGAGGTGCCATGTCATTATAATAATCCCTTTTTGACCCTGCCCACCAATCATGCAATACCTATTAAACCCAGGTAATTAAGAAAAAGGGTTTAAATATATTGTAATGGTGTCTTAAACATTCGAGTTATAATAGTAATTGTTACTACACCAATTAAACGTACAGTGATATTGTGATATAGAAATAGTGAAAAAGTTATAAAATGGGGACATTTACTCCAAAGAAAAGAAGTGTAAAAAATTCTCCGCTATCTGTTTGCGAAAAAGTTATAATTTTAAATGTATATGATTGCATAAAACACGATCACCCTAGTTTGTCTGTGCAAGAAAGTGTTGAGCGATGTGCCCGAATGACTGGAATTGGACAGTCCACGATTTTTAAATTATTGCGAGAAAGAAAGATATCAGGCCAGGTAAGTCCATGCAAGAGAAAATCAGGAAGACCAATAAAAATCTTAGATGAAGACACCAAATGTGACATTCGAAGAAAAGTTCATTCGTTTTATTTTAAAAAGGAAATACCCACTCTTGAAAAAATATTTATCGAGATAAGCCAAGATAACGATATTCCTTTGATATCCAGAAAACTTTTATGGAAAACTTTAAAAAGTATGAATTTTGCCTGGGAAAAGCACAATCGAAAGGCACTATTACTGGAAAGTGATGAAATTGTTTGCTGGAGACGAAAATATTTGACAACTATAAAGCAGTACCGCAGAGAGCAAAAGAAAATTTTTTATCTTGATGAGACGTGGATAAACGAAGGTTATATAGTCAAAAAAATGTGGCAAGATAAAAATATAACAAGTTCTCGCCAAGCTTTCATAGAAGGCCTTTCGACGGGTATTAAAGTGCCTTCGGGAAAAGGGAAGAGACTTATAATTGCTCACATTGGAAGCGAAGACGGATTTTTAAAAGAAGGTTTGTTAAGCTTTGAGTCGTGCCGGACGGGAGATTATCATGAGGACATGAATTCGGATGTCTTCGAAGACTACTTTGGGGAAATGTTAAAATTTCTTTCAGCTGATTCGGTCGTGGTTATGGATAATGCAAGCTACCATTCAAGGCGCTTAGAGAAGGTACCAACTTCAGCTTGGAGAAAGCAAGAAATTATCAACTGGCTGTCAAATAAAGGTATTCAGTTTGAGACGAATTCAGTAAAGAAGGAACTACTAGCCATAGTAAAACAACATAAATCTCGCTTCATGAAATATGCCGTAGAAGATGTAGCAGAAAAGTATAAAGTAACTGTGCTGCGCCTACCGCCATATCATTGCGAATTAAACACAACTTGGTCGATCAGGTGGTTGACCCTATAATTATAACACCAGGGGATGATGACAGTTCTTCGGATGAAGACTATACTGATGTAGAATAATTTAATTGAATTGTAAATATACTGTAGCGGGATAAGCAATCTGGACAGAGACCAGTGTATCAGTGACAGTGACACTTTTGCTTAGGTTAGGGTTTAGAATTAAGGGTAGTCTGAATAATTATTTTCTCGGAAGGTTCTCGAAAATTGTACCTAGTAATCTCTAGAACATTCAATTAGGGTATAAATAGAGTGTTGTTAAACGTTAAGGGAAGTTCACAGTTTTAGTATTGTTCAAGTGTCAAATTGTAATAACGTATCCAGTAAAGTTCTTGTCGTTTTTGTGAATAAATTGATTTAAAGTCCCCACAAGTGTTTCAATACGTAAAGTTCGTTCGTGTGTGTTTGTGAGTATTTCCCGATTTCGGTTCGTAAATATTTTATTGTTACATTTTATATTTTTTTAATAACACTGTTCTGCTGTATTAAATTTTTATTTCCTTTAATATAATTTTTATGAATGCATATTCTTTTGGCAATTATCCCACTAGCGCGCCTCTGGCTCAGTATTTATCCGTCGATAACAATGGACAAATCCCTTAAAACAGGGTGATACCTACCTGCTCTTTATGAAACGACATAATTTTGCAATGCGGACTAGGAAAGTGACAGAATTTATTGACGGATCACCCTGTAGCGCTTTTGAATACTTAATGAGATTTTATTACTCTACACTCTTTTGAAATAGACTATAGTGTTATTTTTGAAAACATAAAATTACTGATTTGCACTTTTTGTTATAGTATTTCCAATACCAATTGGAACAGCACAGAGAAGGAATTCCCGCCTCGACATAGGCGTCGGCATATTATTTTTCAACTGAATTTTTCCACCATGTGTAATTATGAAAAACTTCGAAATTCAAGGTAGTTGATTTCCGAGTAGAAAACTCTAAAATACAATGAAAACACAAATAATCACATGGAATTCTCGTCAAACATATATTTACAAAATGATAGAGGCCAACAAAATTGCTTGAAAAATCTAAATTCTTCTTCGCTATATTCGGATGAGGTGGAATCATCATCGGATTGAGTAACGATCGGATTTATGGAACTTTGCAAATCACAACACAACAAAAAAATATTTTTTGAATGTTTCCTACACTAAATTAGTCAATTTCTACTAATTTTGGGGTGATAAAAACGAAAATAACAATGAAAAATTTTTATTAGCTCTGGTTTTTGAGATACACAGTGCTTAATCTTAAAGAGTAGTTATACTATACGTGAAAAGTGAAAGTACATAAAACAATATTGTTATGTTTCTTTTAGAATATTTTAAGTACAAAATTAATAAAAAAAACATTATTCTTAGTGTTTTGACAAATAAAAGAAGTTTGTACCACCAAATTTCAATTAAGTCCATCCGATTCATTGTAGGATCGCTGTCGTTTAGCTTGTCTTTTATAAAACACTTCTGGAGCATTCCTATACACAGACCAGCAGTAGTCTGCAAGCATTGCTTCATTCCAACGGCCCTGATATCTCTGTTCCATTAAGGCAATGTCTTGATGGAATCTTTCTCCATGTTCGTCACTCACAGCTCCACAGTTTTGTGGGAAGAAATTAAGATGAGAGTGAAGAAAATGAATTTTTAAGGACATGTTGCATCCAAGTTGGTGGTAAGCTTGAAGGAGCTCTTTAACCAATGCTGTGAAGTTATCATCTCTTTTGTTACCTAAAAACCTATGTACAACCCCCTTAAAGGCTTCCCAGGCTCTTTTTTCATTTCATTTCATTTCATTACTTTAAAAACATTTAAAAATCAAATGCGCAAATATTTACTTTATCATTGTTTCTATTGTGTGGAAGAATTTTTGCTTCATGGAAGTGTATGTGTGTGTGAGTATTGATTTTTTATTTATTTTTTTTATATATATTTTTTTGTTTTTTTTTACAGCATTTGTTTTGTTTTGTGTTTAATGACAAATGTAGACATGTTTTTATTGTATACACGAATAAATATATCTAAATAAAAATATATCTATCTATTTTAAATCCAATCTAATCCTCTCAATAGTTGTTTCCAAAATTTCCGAGAACGCCCCTGTACCGCAATATCTTTAGCCACCGTCAACCTGTCATATCTGGGCGGAACGTATACACTTTGGCGCGGACAATAACCAAGGGATTACCGGTGGATTTGGTGGCGTTATTGGATATTCAGAGAGGGTTCAACAAAATGTACACAATCGCACAATGTACTGATGGACGTGGGAAAGACCGACGAAAATACATTCAGGGACTCCGCGGCACTTGTGTTGCGTTCATTGAATTTGCGGAAGTCGAGATAGGGATGATTTGCGGCGGAAGAGGAAATCAAGAAGGCTAATTCTACAGGGAGGAACTGGCCTCTGAGGGAAGCTCGAAAACTATTGTCCTAATCTTGTTTGAGGTTTTTGCTTTTGGTTACTTGAATAGAATTTCATCAACGTTAAATATAATAATAATAATAACAATTCTTTATTGGTGTGATGACATTAAAAATGTTTACACAAGTCAGGAAGACATAAAAATGGTAATATACATATATATAGTAATACAAAGTACAAAAAAAACTTATTGTAAATACTACAGTTCACAAATCTTTGTAAAATCAGCATTTAAAAATTCGTTAAAATCGTAAAAGGAACCCCTGCACGGAAAAAAAAAGATTTGTTAAATGAAATAAAATTTACTTCCTTTTGAAAAAACATCAAGTCTATTTTTCGGAAAAAGAGAGATCATCGCTAACACCGCACTTCAGTAAACCCTCACTCATTAGCTCCAGAGATTCAGCCACTCAGAACTTGTCCAGATTTTTACTACCAATAATTAAACCATTGCGAGGTAAAACATCATCTTTTGTGAAAAATTCAAGGCATTTCGTTGAACTACTAGAGAAATCGAAGTCAAAGAACAGGATCAACTGATCAGTTTCGACGTGGAAAGCCTCTATACCAACGTTCCTGTCGAAAAAGCACTTCAAATCATACAGAAGAAGCTATCCGAAGATGGGGACCAAAAAGATAGAACAAACTTACCGATACAAGTAATCATGAAATTACTTGTATCGGATATAAATTACCTTTATATAGGATGCTGTGTACGAAACTGCTACTTCCAACTGAAGGACGAACTCTTTACGCAAGATGAGGGACTGCCAATGGGATCGTCACTTTCACCGGTTATAGCTAATATATATATATATATATATATATATATATATATATATATATATATATATATATATATATATATATATATATATATATATATATATATATATATATATATATATGGAGTGGTTTGAAACTCCGGCCATTGAAGAAGCCCAGAAGAAAAAGCCCCGAGTCTGGTTGAGATACGTAGACGACACCTTCATAATATGGAACCATGGGAATGTAGAACTGGACACTTTCCTGAAGCACATCAACAACGTAAGTCCTTCCATCAGTTTCACAATGGAAAAAGAAGTCCATAACGAATTGCCTTTCTTAGACGTATTGGTGAAGAGGACCGACACTAAATGGGAAACATTTGTATATCGAAAACCCACTCACACAGGACGGTATTTTCTCCAGAAATCCAACCACCATCAATCGACTAAGAGAGGAATCATCAAGACTCTACTAGACCGTGCCTTCAGGCTCTGTAATACAAAGGAAGGTCTCGAAAGTGAACTAGGCATCATCAAAAACGACCTTCAATGGAATGGTTACTCCAGAGTGATAGTAGCACAGGCTTGAGCTACAAGACAGCAAGAGCTCCACAAGGAAGAGAAGCCTACACAACCATTACTTGTACGTCTCTACATCAGAGGATTTTCGGAAAGGATAAGAAGGATTGGGTCCAAGTATAACATCAGGACCTGCTTGTAGTCTGGGAACACTATCCGTAGCAGCCTCACGAAAACTATGCCACCAAACGCGGACTGCGATCCCAAGAATTGCATTTGCCGGATACCGTGCGAGTGCGGAGAATCATACATCGGTGAAACTAAGAGGCCATTGAAAGTTCGAATTGCTGAGCACAAGAAACATACACAGCGAGGAGAAACCAGCAAATCTGGAATAGCAGAGCATGTTTGGGCTCATCAACATAATATCAAGTGGGCTCAAGCTGAAATCATCCACAAAGAGGAACACTGGTTTAGGAGAAAATTCAAAGAAGCCGCATATATGTTGTCCCACTTTGCATTTAGTCAAGCTAGCGTAGAGATACGTAACATATGGAAACCTCTAATCAAACGAAAAATGACCAGCCCCCGCCAAACGGTCACCTCCCGCTAAAAACCAATGAAATAGTCGGATCTCGAAGACGAAGACGACTGTGGACTCTAACGATCGAAACGTCGTGACATAACTTGGTTTCAAATCTTCTAATTTTTATTTTTCACTTTTTGTTAATAACAATTTTTAATTTTCAGCTTTTATTGATATTTCAATTTTTATTGTTTGGTTGCTGTTTGGTTTCATGTTATTTCTTTGTAATTTCAGTTTTTTTTGTTCAAATAAAATTGTTATTTTCGGTTAATCTTTTTAATATTTTTTCAGGAATCAATTTATGTTATATTAGACAATGGAAGTCCGAACTGATGAAATACACCACGAAACATTGTCAACCACCTTCAAACAAAAGTCCTGTATACATCATATTTTTGTAAAATCAATAGTAAATCACCATCTTCTTACCTCTGTAGTCCTGAAAATGAATATACTGATCACTTTTCAATTAGACACTTGGAAAATAAAAAAAAAATTAAATATCGTAATTTATAAGAGTATTCTGATGGAAAAAAATTGCGAGAATCATTGGAGAATGAAACATGGACTCCTAAACAGCATCATACATAAATAACCCAACATTTTACAGAAAAATTCCCAAGTAGACTCTCTAATTTCCCGAAACCAACATATTGTAAGAAAATATAAACTTTACTACCATTTCCCTAGCGAGCAAAGCTGTTACGCTGCGTCATGTTTGCCTTTGATCTCTCTGGTACTCCGGATTCAATTATGACTTTACGAGAACGTTACATTCACGCGAGAAGTTCTTTCACGGCCGTTAAACTCATTGTTCGTTAGTCTCTTTGTACGCAAGCGATTCTATTCTTGAATTTACACGGAATAATTGGCAATTCATGTTCATTTTTTTATTGTTGCTCACATCAGCATAATGGGCTATATAAGCTCGCGTTTCCTTCGAAGAAAACTCATTTGGGTCACCACGAGAAAAAGACAATACCGGGTAGCGTTTAGGTTATCATATTATTGTTTTCTATAATTTTTGGAATGAATTCAGATGAAGTCACAGCTGTGGAGGGTAGAGGTAAGGAGAACCGACTCTGTGTGGTGTCCGTTAAAATGTGCTAAATAAGGATGGCACTGTATCTGTAGAGTAGGGAGGATGAGATCACATGAGACTCATTGTACATCCTCCCGAAGAGTTATTTCTCTAGGTCATCGTCCATCCTGTCCTTTCCAGGAACGTGGACGGATCTCTGGAAGACATCTCTTTTATATCGGCAGGTGTAGGCCAAGACTCGCCGAATACACACTCTCTTATTGACGATAACTCCGGACATTCATATAGGACATGCCCGACAGTTTTATCTTCCTGTTCACACATCCTGCATAGATGTGGGTCCACTAGCATCATATTGTGGAGGTGTTTCCTTAGTTGACAGTGGCCAGTCAGAAATCCTACTGTTAAGCGTATATTTTTCCTGGTCATCGCCAGATATTTCTTCGGCGCTAGCTTCTCAGGGTCGCCAAGAGTGATCCTGGCAAGACTGATTTCATCCCATATTTTTAGGGATTGAGCATAGGTTTAACATTTGGCTAGTTCCGCAATTGTTGAAGCCATCAGGCTGTAGGTGTCACTGTGTCCTAAAATTCTTAGTCCAGCCGCTTCCTTGGCTGAAGAGTCGACAATGCGATCACCTTTGCTCCTGTCATCGCTGAAAGTTATTAGAATAGAATAGAGAAATGATAAAAGAAGAAAGAACTTCTTTCTTATTATGGCGCACTTGTCAAATCAAGAATAAAATGAAAACCGGAGAATTTCATTAGTTCGGACTTCCATTGCCTAATATATCAAAAGATCATCAAGACTCTATTAGACCGTGCTTTCGGGCTCTGTAATATGAAGGAAGGTCCCGAGAAGGAACTAGACATCATCAAAAATGATCTTCAACGGAATGGCTACTCCAAAGCGATGGTAGAAAAGACTTTGACTAGAAGACAGCAGGAGCCTCGCAAGGAAGAGAAGCCGTCACAACCAGTGCTTGCACTTCCCTACATTAGAGAATTATCGGAGAGGATAAGAAGAATTGGTTCCAAGTACAACATCAGAACCTGCTTCAGATCCGATAACACTATCCGTAGCAGCCTCACGAAAACCAGGCTACCAAACGCGGACAGCGATTCCAAGAATTGCATTTACCGGATACCCTGTGAGTGCGGAAAATCCTATATTGGTGAAACTAAGAGGCCATTGGATATTCGCATGGCCGAGCACAAGAAACACACACAGTGAGGGGAAACCAGCAAATCAGGAATAGCAGACCATGTTTGGAGTCATTAACACAACATCGAGTGGTCCCAAGCTGAGATCTTGCACAGAGAGGAACATTGGTTTAGGAGAAAATTCAAGGAAGCCGCATACATGTTGTCCAACAACGTATTCAGCCAGGCCAGCGTAGAAATACGCAACATATGGAAATCCATCATCAAGCGAAAAATGGCCAACTCCCGCCAAACGGTCATCTCCCACGGAACCAGTGAAGCGGAAAATGGAAAGCGGGGATAAGTAAAAGTACTCGAACGACCTATAAATATTCATCTCTCAAAGGAATCAGTCCAGTCATCACCTGAGGACGATTGTAGATACTAACAATCGAAACGTCGTGAACTAACGTGGCTTGGAATCTCTTAACTTGTTTTATTTATATTCATTTATTTTTGTTTAATCGTTTTGATTTTACATGGTTTTATTTCTCTATTATTTCATTCCAGGTTATTTTTGCTCAATATAATTGTTATTTTCAGCTATTTATTTTTAATTCTTCTTTTTCAGTTGTTTCGGGGATTTCAAATCATTTTATATATTAGACAATGGATGTCCGATCTAGTGAAATTCATCATGAAACATTGTCAATCACCTTCAAACAAATGAAAACCGAAGTTTCCTAATCAATTCCGCGTTAGGAATCACACGTTAAAAGGTAATACCTCCTTAATCCTCAGCTCGCCACATATGGGCATGTCTTTGAGGGAAAGTCAAAAGTCGATGCACTAAAAAATTCAACCCAGCACGTTTGTGCTGTCCACAGTGATGTGAACTGTCAGGAATATACCTGTACGTACTTGTTTCTTTTCTAAATATATCGTATTATAACCCTCCATATTGGCTCCTCATTACCAAAACGTCAAGAAATGTCCCTAATTTTCTAAATCATACGTCCATCTATTGATGGATATCTGTTATTTAAAATGGAAACAAAGTCCTCAATATTCGATTTTTTGGTATCGAATATCACGAAATATCATCCACATATCTTAGCCAAATCCAAGTAAAATACAGACTTTTCTTTGGTTTACATTTCGAATCTGCTCATGAACAGGTCTGCCAGGTAGGGGGACAAGGGGTTTCCCATGGCCGTTCCTTCCTGTTTTTCATAAAAGCAACCTTCTACTTGGAACCGATTTTGCTTCATACACAAATTAGTAAGAGGAACGAATTCATCGATTTCGTTATTATTGAAATTATTCTTCTCTAGTAATTCCCTGAGGTATTGCAAGGTTTGTGGAATTGGTACGCTAGGAAATAAGGAACTAACATCAAGAGAAACCAAAATCTCAACTTCTTGCAGAACCACGTTTTTTTATGTTGTATGAACTCTAAAGAGTTATTTATACTGAAACTTGGTTCCGCAATAGCCAAGGTTTCAAATTCCTCAGTGAGCCACTTTGCTATTTGGTAGGTAGGAGCTCCAATAGCTGACACGATGGGGCGCATTGATTTTCCCGGTTTGTGGATTTTTGGGAGGCAATATAGTTTCGACACCATTGGATTGGAAACTTCAACTTCCGTTTCAGTTGAGGGGTAAGTATGTTGTCGCATTCCTTGAGGACGTCTTTTACTTCGGCAATAATCTTTGGTAACGGGTTCCTGGACAATTTCGCATACGGTCCGTTAGTAATGAGAGTATTGACCCTTTCGTAGTAGTCCGATTTATCCAGAATTACTACTTTGTTACCTTTGTCGGCTTTCAAATAAAAAACGTCGTTGTCTCTCAATCGTTTGATGAGATTCTTTTGGTTTTTATGGTTGTTTATTGAATGCTTCCGTTTTTATGTTTTCTTGTTCTTGGAGATTTGATTCCTGACCTTTTCTCGAACTAGTCCCTTCGAGGAATCGGGCATATATTGAATCGAACTCTCAACACCAGCAACGATATCCTCAAGAACTTTCTCGGAAGGCGGGATGTCAAATTTCAAACCATTGTTCAAACGGTTGATCTCTTCCTTATCAAACGATTGTGATGAATGCTTTTCAACAATATTCATAACTTTCGGAGTGGTTTCTTTCGGTTTATGCTTAGATATTGAGGGCTTTGAGTTTCTTATTCAGCGTACACATTTTTCTGATATATTTTAATTGAATCATCCGAAACATTCCTCTCTGAAAGTCATTCCATTGTACGTAGTCTAATCTATATGTTAGTTTTTTATATAGACTATAACTATGATGATGATCGATTTCTAAATCAAGCCAGCAACTGAAGACTTAATAGGAATGTTTACGTTAACAAAATTTGGAAAAACTAAATATCTCTTACAGCTCTTTAGAAACCAAATATCTGCTTGTATTAGCCTAATTTTAGTTGAATACTTATATTTCTTGAAGAATCAGGTTAAAGGTATTGACCTAACATGAAGAAACTGCTGATTATTATTATTAAGAATTAATTGATATTCAGTATTCTTAGTATTTATATATTATTGTTCAATTGTTTATTTTTTCTCACACTGTTCATATGTTTATGGTAAAATGGCAAGTCCATATATCAAGGGGAATATCAATATCAAGGGGAATGAAATAGTGAAGCTAAGTTTAAACATGAATGGAAATCCACCATAGTTTCAAGCATTCATATTCAAAATTTCAAGGACCTTGTGCCAAGTAATTGGAAAAATCAATATTGAATTTTTTCTGCTGTCTTACATGCAGTTTCATTAGCAATTTCAATCGAAATATTTGCTGTTTCTAAATTTTAAGCTATTTCCATTTTTCAGTACTTTCCTCTATGCCATGCGTCAATGTGAATTTCTCAAAAATCATGGTGCCACACTCCGCAATCTTTTGAATTCAAACATCGTCCACACGTATATCACAAAACAAACCGGACCAGAAAACGGAAAACGTGCCGCACTTACAAAGACCTTCTCCAGCGCCATCTGTCCCCATAAGACTATAATATCTCTTTATTTATCTATCAGCACAAAACATCTCTCTTCACAATCAGCATCGGTTAGCGATGCAAAACAAGCGAGGCCTATCCCGCATCTAGATTGCTTGACCAATCTAAGGACTCGGATCCGAAGTTATGTCAACTGTTATTGCTTTGGATCCTGTCAAAAACACGCTGCCCTCTCTGATCTACATAAGTAGTGCGGCAGTAAAACTTATTTGTGGGAGATTTCGCTGCGAGAATCAGAATCGGGATTGAGTAATGGCATAAGAAAGGTTTGTTTTGCGTATAACGTGGCGGTCAGAGTCGCATAATTTTCTCGTATAAAACGGGGGGGTTTAATATTGCGAGAATCTTATCTTTGAAGGAATTCCACTAAGAGGTATATGATTTTATGACTGCAATCTCGGATGTGATTTATTGGAGTATCTGGATGGAGTTATCTGATTCGAAAGGTGAATTGTAATAGAGGACGGTTTTTATTCTAATATGAGTTACGGGATCTGATAAGAATAATAACGTGGTATTTGCTGCTTCGTAGACGTTTGCAAGGTAATAAAGAGTTGGAAAAAGTGGTGATTACAGAGTAGAAGCAGATAAACAGCGCTATTGTTTGCGAACAAATTTGCTAAAAACGTGTTTCGCATTACGGTCGCTAGAGGGGGTGGAACAGGAAATGACCGGTGTCGAAGACATTTGAACAGCAGATTTATCGACATTAATGTCGTGATCCCAGCCGTAGACGTCTTATGATTTACTTCCTGTGTTATTATTAGGTTGTATCGAAAGTTTCGTCCATTTTAATGTCATGTATTTTTGTAGCTGAATATGTGTTCACACATCGACAACGTAAGTCTTTCCATCAATTTCACAATGGAGAAGGAAGTCCACAACGAATTGCCATTCTTAGACGTGTTAGTGGAGACGACCGACACGAAATGGGAAACATCTGTGTATCGAAAACCCACTCACACAGGACAGTATCTGAACCAGGAATCCAACCACCATCAATCGACTAAAGCAACGTTTACATTTGGCAAGTTTACTGGCGGAAAGTACTTGCCGCCACTAAACTTGTCATGTGTAAACCGCGAGAAGAATCCATCCCACCAGAGTCACCAACACCATCTACACCTCAGTCTTTGAAACGTAGTGAACCATCAAGCACATCCCAAGCTCCAAAACGAAATAAAAGTTTTAGAAATCTTACATCTGGTTCTGACGTTGATAAAGCAATAGAGTCCCTGAAAGAAATAGTAAACAAAAGTGAGAATAAACCCGATGATCAATATGATGCCTTTGCAAAACATATTTCAGCACAACTACGAGAACTTCCTCTGAGAAGTTTTATTATTTTGCAAGGACAAATTCAGGATCTTATTAATCGTGAAAGATTAGCCCACCTTCCATTCCAGCAACAAATGCACCAGCAGTTTGGCAGCAGACCTTCCACACCTACTAATTCTCATTATTCACACACTGAACAACAAGCATTTCAGCAACAAATGCAGCAGCAGTACGACAAGACATCTTCCACAGCTTATTCTCAGTGTTTCGACTTTTTACACCAAGCTCGAGAATCGGCTTTCATAGCATCTGATGATGAGTATGAGAATATTTAAAGTAGTATTACAAAATTAAAATGTATTTGGTTTTTCCAAATATAACTAGCATTGAAAATATGTGCATTCATGACCAAAACTTTTATTGCATACTCTCCAAAAGAAATCATCAATCATATTGAAACCCATACAAAAAAAAATTACTATACGATATGAAAAAATTTGGGTGTGTTTCATTAACGTACCGTTATATAGTTCGCAAGGGCTGCATATATTGCCAAAAGCACCTCTGGTAAAAATACTGATATAGTACTTTTCGGTAGTCTATATAAATACTGCAAGGAAGCAAAACTGTCACCAGTGGCAAGATAACGCAATGTTACTTCCAATTTCATTTGAGGAGCAATAGGACTTCTCATCCACGTTTCTGACTTTGTAAGTTTAGGTTCAACTAGTTTTAAGAGCTCTTGAAACTTTTGGTAAGATAACCTCAGGAAATTCCTATAAGACTCGGGATCTTCAATTGATATCTCCTTCAAGAGTCGTTCTGACCCACCCAGAGTACTCCTGCGTCTTATCCAATCTCTAATCCAAACTCGTTGTTTTCTATTTTTCTTGCGTTGTAACATAACTATTAAATTATTGGCAATTTCACTGACAACCACTTTAACAGCAGCACGCACTACGGCACTTGGAGCCATTTTATTTTCAACAGTGTAGCAAATAAACTTGAAAATATGTAAACACCAAACAACAAGCAAGTTTAGAGGCGGCAAGTACTTTCCGCCAGTAAACTTGTCAAATGTAAATGAGCCTTAAGAGAGGAATCATCAATACTCTACTAGACCGTGCTTTCGGGCTCTGTAATACAAAGAAAGGTTTCGGAAAGGAACTGTACTCTAACAATTTTCAATTGAAGGTGATTCATTAGCAACGTCGCACTTGAAGTGATTCAATGGATAATCTTCTTACCAACTCTGCAGAGGCGTACCAAAATGATATTTTTATTCATTCAAACACATAGGTAATAACGTAAAAATTGTTATAGTAGACTTGTCCGAAGAGGAATCCCCAGTCACACTTAAATCTATTATTATTTTGTCGAAAACAGTGTTAACCACCCCATCTAATCTCCACAGAAATTTTATATGACACGTTTTCATGAGCTACGTAACCCTCAATTTGAGCCCAGATTAATTCTATAGGGTTTAACTCGCAATGGAAAGGAGGAAGTCTCAAAATGGTGATGCCTTCAGCACGAGCTATTGTATCCACCACATGCTGGTGATATCTGTCACGATGCTGTTTAATTACACTCATAAGCTCGGCCTTTACCATGTCCTCGGAAAATGGAATTACTTTTTGTCCTAACCAACTCTGCATGTCTGCTTTTCTGGTGGTCATAGATGGCAGCTGTTCTACTAATCGGCTGTGATAAGAAGCGTTATCCATTACTATTACCGAATTTGGCTCGACTCGTGAAAGAAGGGATTCAAACCTTCCTTCAAAGCGTTGGGCGTCCATGCCTTCCTGATAATCCCCCGTTTTTTTGGATAAAAAAATTAGTGCACTATCGTCTAAAAAGCCACTCTCGCTACCTATATTGGCGACCATTAGTCGTTGCTCTTTACCCGTTGGTCCGCGTAACCCTGTTGATGAACCGTCCACAAATGCTTGACGATAACCAGTTACAGTAGTATCTTGCCAGATCTTAGTTACTGTGTGACCAGCATTCACCCACGTTTCGTCCAGAT
Source organism: Leptinotarsa decemlineata (assembly GCF_025532065.1). Taxonomy (NCBI): domain Eukaryota; kingdom Metazoa; phylum Arthropoda; class Insecta; order Coleoptera; family Chrysomelidae; genus Leptinotarsa; species Leptinotarsa decemlineata. The sequence goes on along the minus strand of NW_027412546.1, from coordinate 92,621 downwards.
AATAAATCTTTTTGTGAGCAGAACGCATTTCTCTAATAGAGCGAAGATATCTTCGTCGCCATGAGACTATATCTTCTCTTTCTATTAAGACAGATTTACGGGATTGTTTGACATATATGAATTTTAAATCTTTTTTTATTATTTTCCTCAACTTCTCTTTGCTAATTTTTGGAATGATATCATTATCCATTACCTTTGTCCTAATGGATTCGAGGGTTAGCGCTTTATTCTCAAAAAAGAAAGAATGAATGGTATAGCGTACAAAATTTTTCTGGTACTCGTCCAATTCAATTTTTTTTTCTACCACGGTACTGTACTTTTGGAGCTTGCACAATCCCAGTCACCTTTTTTTCACGTACAATGCGTTCAATTCTCGACACGGATATTCCCGTTAAAAATGAACACTGGGCTACAGCTTCCACTGTACGGAGTGTATTTTTTAAATTTTCGTACACTCTACAGACAATTTGTTTTTCTTCTAACGACATAAACTTTCCGCTTTCTTTGTACATTACTTGGACCTGCTACGGCATCCATCTCAATACTATAAAAATAATAAAATTCAATCAAATTATTCAGCTATTTGTCAGTTGTTTACTTACCTCAAAAACTATTTTGAAGTTGATGTATTTTGAAACACACTTTATTGTGAGATTTTTACTAGAACATTTTAACAAATCCGCAACACGTGTTTCGCTGCACAGTAGCTTCTTCAAGCGTGTTCACTAACAAACTGAATTCTACATACATTGTGATTTATATATACTTTTCGAAATATTACTATCTACCTAGAAACTAATAATATTCTAGGGACTAATTAATGACAGTTATACCTGAGTTTAACGAACATTTATACCTGAGTTTAATGACTAGATCAACTGATTATCTCACAATAAAGTGTGAATGTCATGAAAATCTATGACAATGTATTTTGAAAAACAAGTATCGGCCAACTCTATCTTATATTTTCAACTTAATAAATATAACAGTCCATTCAATAAATATAATAAAATTTATTCAATAAATACACAACAAAGTCACCTTCACAAGAAACAGAACACACTATGCCTATGTAAATAATGACGCTTGATTATGAAGAAACCGAATGACTAGTTACGGTATTTTAAGGACGCAAATATAATAGACCTGCGAAGTGTTGATCAGTTTACCGATGTTTCAAAGTATTTAACGAACTGGTTCACCTATTTGCTCGTACATCCTATCGATATGCAGAAGCTGTCTTGTTACGGGGGGCATCTTACATTTTAATTACATACATCGGAAAAGTCTAGGGATATTTTTAAAAATGGCAATAATTTTTTTAGATCGCTTTAGGGAAGAAAAAGTTGACGGGTGATTATTAAACGAATGTAACTTACAACAAAATTTATTAAATGGCAAAAATACTGAGTGCGGATATAAGCAAAACTAAAAAAAATATGGCTCTTCTTTGGCACCCCGAAAAAAATTCATAATACAAAACAAATTGGAATCAGTACAAAGTATGGCCTCCACGCTGGTTTATTACGGCCCTACATCTATCGTGCATCGACAAAATGAGATTGTCAAGGTCTTGTTGAGGTACATTTGCCCATTCAGCGATTAAAAGCTCTCTCAATTGAAACGTTGTGTGAATGTTCCCCATATGCGGAGTAATTCTTCGTTGAAGCATGTCCCACACATACTCGATGGGATTCAGGTCCGGTGATTGTGCTGGCCATGGCAATACATCAACTCCTCCGTTGATTAGTTACCGTTTTTGCAGGCTTTGTTCAACCCATAGAAATCTACAGGGTGGTCGAGTGTACCAATTTAATCGAAATTAAACGACCTCATGCATTTCTTTTTATGATATTTAGTATGTTATAAAAATATCCCTAAACTTTTCCGATGTGTGTATTTACAATGGCGATGCATAGACAATAAAAATGACCCCGGTAAGAATTTAGTTCTAACATTTAACATTGTTGCTGTTAGCTCTCAGTTGAATTTGTATATGAGTTACCTTCAATTGAAAATTGTTATACTATAGGCATCATCAAAAATGACCGTCAACGGAATGGTTACTCCAAAGTGATGATGGAACAGGCTTTAGCTAGACGACAGCAAGAGCTCCACAAGGAAGAGAATAACCAGTACTTGTACTTCCCCACATTAGAGGATTGTCGGAAAGGATAAGAAGGATTGGGTCCAAGTATAAGATCTGGGAACATTATCCGCAGCAGCCTCACGAAAACCAGGCCACCAAACGCGGACTGCGATTCCAAGAATTGCATTTACCGGATACCTTGCGAGTGTGGAGAATCATACATCGGTGAAACTGAGAGGTCATTGAAAGTTCGCATTGTGGAGCACAAGAAACACTCACAGCGAGGAGTAACTAGCAAATCAGGAATAGCAGAGCATGTTTGGACTTATCAACTCAACATCAAGTGGGCTCAAGCTGAAATCATCCACAAGAAGGAACACTGGTTTAGGAGAAAATTCAAAAAAGCCACATATATGTTGTCCAACAACGCATTTAGCCAAGCTACCGTAGAGATACGTAACATATGGAAATCTTTAATCAAGCGGAACACGACCAATTCCCGTCAAACGGTCAGCTTTCGCTGAAACCGATGAGGTGGAGCGAGGGAAGAGTAGATAGGTGAAAGCACTCGAACGACCTATAAATAGTCAGATCTCGAAGGAATAAATCACCCGAAGACGATTGTGGATACTAACAATCGAAACATAGTGAAGTAACTTGGTTTGGAATCTTTTAATTTTCAATATTTTTAATTTTTCATTTCTGGTTAATAATTTTTTATTACCAGAGTAATTCCAACACCAAAACGTTATTTTCAACACCTCGACATGTGTTTCGATCACCAAGTGATCATCTTCAAGAGGAAGTTTAGTCTTCCTGATACTGATACCCCAAGATTATTCAGTTCAGCCACATCAAACTAATACCGTTCACGGAACATCCGCCAAAACCCCCTGCTTTCATTAAAAAAAACAAAAACTCGCTGTGCTGACAGCTCGCCACCGACAACCGCGACACCCCAACCCCCTCCAACCCTTCGAAGGAAGGCGAAGCGCTGAAAAGAGAGGAGTTCATTAGCATTCCGTCCGCGGGGCCCGATCGCGAAGCGAATATAGCCCCCATTAATTAGCATTTAGATGGTTTAATGATAATTAGTCGGCGACGAGCATTAGGCGGACCAGCTGGGGGGATAAAACATGGCGGATGCGCGGAAATGGTGTGAAAAGAAGACGCCAACCCCTCTGGAGATGGCTCCGGAGATAGAGGGATGCTCGAATTGTCGTTTCGCCGCCACCGCAGAGGCTATAGGTGAGGAGTTCCACGGCGGAAAGACGATGACGAAACGTTGTTCTCTTGTTATCAGGTTCGGAAGAAACAAATTATCTAAAAGAACAATTCATTCAGGTCAGTCTTGACTTATCTACACTGTAGGTTAATGGACTGACACCTATCAGAAAACAACTACTTCCCCGGCTAATACCACGAAGGGCGTTGGTGTCAGTGCAGGAATATTCACAAAAGTATTTCCTCCATCATGTCGTGCTGACAAATCTGTAAACCATACAACTATTTATACATATATACATACATATGTATATAGTACAAATGATATCAAAATATTTTGAATACAGAGTAATGATATACCTGCATAAATATAGGTATACATTTAACAATTCTATCCAGACACATACGGATACTGAAGAGAGATATTACATTCTGAAGAAACAATACCAGAAAAGTTTGAAATATTGAAAATGCAGATACTGTGTCTATACAGGATGTTTCAAATTCGATCCTCATCATTATGAGAGATACGAAGGTGGCTGAATTGGGGAAAAGTCGCGCATTTACCTGCCTAACAATATGCCATTGAGAATGTTCTGGAATTTCGAGTATATCTGGAGATATCTGAAAAAACAGAAATTTTGGCTTTATTTTTTGAAGGATTCGAAAATAAATTGCCCTTCACATTGCCACTTGTCTCCTGCTACATAATGGTGTTTTCAGATTTGCTATCCGACGTTTCGTCTTCCGGCCACCATCATGAACTTTATTTTTTCTTATGGTCGATACATTTGACTCTTTCTGTTTTGAATAGAACCAGATTTAATTTTTTCAATGATGTATCAAAAGTTATCATCCTTTTACGAAAAATTGGAGATATTTAAAAAAATTATTTCTTATTATAATAGGCTTTGACTTTGATGTTTCTAAATTTGACTTTCAATTTGTTACACTCAATGACATTTCATTATTGTACAAATCATTAAATTTTTGGCAAAAAATGGCTTTCACGAATGAAAAAAAAAGAGATATGAAACAAAATTACAAATAACATAGAAACAGTGTTAGAACATCGGAAATGTATCCCGAAAGACGATACAAAACCTCACCGAGTTTGGTTTGTTTGAAAAGCCAATGAAAAAATACGGAGACAGAATTAACAATCAAAATTTGATAAATGAGATGTTTATGAGGTAAATCACACATTGTGTCCTATTCAATGAAAATAGAACTTTGAACAAACAACAATAATTAACGAAATATAAAGACAAAAGTGAATCATAGCAAATGACCAAAATGCTGGCGAATAGGGTGAATTTTTCTTTAATATTAATAGATATAGAAGAAAAAATGTATGTACCAATACTCTACCAGAGTATTTGATTTCAAGTAAAACACACTTGTTCATATACTATTCAGTGATAATTTTATATATCGAAGAAGGGGACAATGTGACAACGAAAATGAAACCCCTCGTCTAACACCCAAGTCGCCATCGCCATAGAGCCTAATCGGTCCACATCCAGCGGTTATGATGAACTCGGCGCAGTATCCTCCTAAACGAGGTCGTTTCGAACTTCTGCTGTGAAAAAGCCTGGATTATTCTCAGTTTATTATACGTACCAATTTACATTCCGGTAATTGCTCCCACTTCTGGAAGATTTTCTCTTTAATCTACATGCAGACTTTGTCGCAGCGTTCCTTTGTGCAAAAATTCACCACAAAGAGGACGTCAAGGTGGATATCGAAGAATGGGATTTCGATATATGTTTGAAGCTTAGCTGTGAAATAATAAGAGACTGCAAAATGAGAATAAGAGACTGGAAAATTCAAGGCATTTTGTTGAACTACTTGGGGAAATCGAAGTCACAGAGCAGGATTAACTGATCAGTTTCAACGTGGAAAGTCTCTATACCAACGTTCCTGTCGAAGAAGCAATTCAAATCATACAGAAAAAGCTATCCGAAGATGGGGACCTGGGATACAAGTAATCATGGAATTACTAGGATGCTGTGTACGAAACTGCTACTTCTAACTGAAGGAAGAACAACGTGAGTCCTTCCATCACTTTGCAAAACTAATTGTTTTTCTGAGGCGTATTGATGAAGAGAACCAACACTGAATGGAAAACATCGGTATATCGAAAACCCACTCATACAGGACAGTATCTGAACCAGAAATCCAACCATCATCAATCGACTAAGAGATGAATCATCAAGACTCTACTAGACCGTGCTTTCGGGCTCTGTAATACTAGGGAAGGTCTCGAAAAGGAACACCTCCACCTTCAACGGAATGGTTACTCCAGAAAGATGGTAGAACAGGCTTTAGCTAGAACACAGCAAGAGAGCTCCTCAAGGAAGAGAAGCCGCCACAACCAGTACATGTACTTCACTACATCAGAGGATTATCGGAAAGGATAAGAAGGATTGGGTCCAAGTATAACATCAGGACCGGCAGAATGACCTATAAATAGTTAGATCTCGGAGGATCTGTTCTGGTTAACCCAGATAGCCCTACTATTCTTTTAAAAGTATCCCTTAAAGAAATCTGTAGTTGCTAATTTGAACTACTCCAGCAGAGATGTCGCTTTATACATGACTTGAACTATATTAAAATCACATTATATTAACATCTTGCTGTAGTGTTGATAGTACAGATGATGAGTTATTTAGTTTTGCGTATCGACTACTCTTTAGCGTTCTGACATGGACGCGTGGAAGTAAGTATATTACCTTTAGTACTCATAAAATGTATCGAATAATAGTGAAAAATCATTGAACAGGTTAGAACTAAGTGTTATTATCAACAGAATGATGTTCTGTTTTTGTTTTAACTTATAATGAGGGCTGAAACATTGCCACCCTTTTAAAAGGATTGCAGGTTTTTAGGCTACCGCTGAATTAATTATATGCAATTTCATATATATTTTCTCTCTTCAGTTACAGACATCGTGCCTCAACACTTCATGACCTTCTGGAAGAATTGGAAGATCCTGACAATATTTCAGAGCCACCTCAGGGTATAATATTATTTCCCCCTGATAACGCCAATGACAATATCAATAAATCCAAAACAAGTTTGAGAATTAGTGAAAATTTTGCTAATTCCTAGTTTTTTTATATTTGTTGTTTGCTTGTTTGTATGGACGATATGTTTAAAGTAATATAGTTATATGTTTATCATATGTATATGTATATATATGTGTACTTATAGATGTCTGTCTATATACATTTTATGACTTGCCCTATATCATGTGTATGATCTTAAAGGATGAATAAATATTATTATTATTATTATTATTATTAAGTCCAGTTATCATCCGAAGACATTTTTGGATACTAACAAATGAAACGTCATGACGTTACTTGGTTTGGAATCTCTTAATTTCTAGTTTCATTTCTTGTTAATAATATTTTATAATTTTCAGCTTGTATTAACATTTCAATTTTTATTTTTTTGGTTGTTGCTTGTATGTTATTTCTTTGTAATTTCAGTTTTTTGTTCAATAAAATTGCTATTTTTCATATAAATGTTTCTGGCAATGAAACTGGTCATTATTACGCCTTGGTCAAAGACGAAACGGACTGGCTAAGTGTTCTGGCGAAGTATTGAATTTATTGGAGCCTCTGGAGACACCCTACATTTTGTTTTATGAGAGAGAGGACATTGGCAGATAAAGATCTCCAGATGATGTGGTGCTGCAGGTTTTCCGGGTTTTCCTGCAGCTGAAAAAGCAAATGCGCCACTGGAATCAATGAAGTCGCCCTGGAGCGCCAATTAATTTTTCTTGTTGTTTCATAATTTCACGATTTGTATTTTGGAAGTGTTTTGAATAAATTTGAGTCTTGATAAATCTTCATAAACCTTGAATCGATTGCTGATTTTTGATTCTCCCTGTATGTTTAAAAAAATACAACACTTTTTGTTGAATGAAAAATGAAAAACGCAATGCCTTATTTGGAAGGACAGCTCCTCAAATATTTATTTTGCGAATAAAAAATGAAAAAATGTCGGAAACGTGCTAGTACAGATGTATTTCATCACTTCCTAGGTGGCCCCGTTACAATAAAACTATCCGCACAATAACTATATCCTCTTGTTCTTCACCGTACACTTCCAATATATACCTTTCCCATCCCTTCAAAACTCGTTCAAATATCTGACATCCTTTGAAATTATTTCCCCATCTATAGCATTGAAGATGTCGAGGACATTGTCTGCACAATACAGGATAAAAAGGATAAAAAAGGGAATCTTTCATACATTTACCTAAAACCTCTAGCATGTGTCACGTAGTAACAATAAAATATAGGAATAAAGTGTTGGCCCCAGTCGACACATCTACTTAAACCAATAAAATCCGCATTGGAGTCCACTTTGGATATACGGGGTGGTCCAACAAAACTGGAAAAGACACAAAACCTAAGCTCACAATGGGACCTGATGGAATACCTTTATTTGTTATACACAAATGTTTATACACTTTAGCAATCCCATTACGAAACATGTTCAATCAAATTGTTTCTCTAGGAACCTTTCTAGATTATTGAAAACATAGGTTTCTGAAACCAATACATAAACTAGGAAAAAAAGAAAAATATCAGGAATTGTAGGAAATCATAATCAAAAGAGGAATGAAAATTTCTATGTTTTTGACCACTTTTATTTGTAACTAACGTTATACAATGAACTAGTTTGTTGTATAGTTTACAGTATATTGTATAGTTTATTGTATAAGTTTGAAAATATCCGTATAGGACGAAACTGCAATAACGTTAGTTACAAATAAAAGTGGTAAAAACATAGACATTTTCATTTCTCTTTTAATTGTAGAGCAGTTTGCAATCAGTCAGAGGTGGCTAAGATATTTGATTCTATGCTTACAAAAAACTTCCTGGGACTGCAAGTCTTTACTCATTTCCCAACAACACGGTTTCTCAGAAGGTAAATCCACCTGTACCAACCTTGCCCTTTACAAAAACTGGAAATCTTAAGAGGAGGCTACAGGTCGACTCTGCCTATACTGACTTTTCCAAACCCTTTGATAAACCTTGCCCTTTACAAAAACTGGAAATCTTGAGAGGAGGCCTCAGGTTGACTCTGTCCATACTGACTTTTCCAAACCCTTTGATAGACTCAACCACGGCCTACATATATCTAAAATTCAAGCGTATTTCATCAGTTCGGACTTCCATTGTCTAATATAATATAAATTGATTTGAAATCTCTAATAAAAAAAATGAATGATTATCCGAAAATAACAATTTTATTAAAACAAAAAACTGAAATTACATGGAAATAACATAAAAGCTACAACCAGAAAATAAAAAAAATTGAATATCAATAAAAGCTGAAAATTAAAAAATATTATTAACAAAAATGGAAAATAAGAATGAAAACAAAAATTAAAAGATTCCAAACCAAGTTACGTCACGACGTTTCGATTGTTAGTAGCCACAGTCGTCTTCGGGTGATAACTGACTATTTATAGGTCATTTGGGTGTTTTCACCTTTCACCTATCCCCTCTTTCCTCTTTCCGCTTCATTGGTTTTAGCGGGAGATGACCGTTTGGCGGGAGTTGGTCGTTTTTCGCTTGATAAGAGGTTTCCGTATGTTACGTATTTCTACGCTAGCTTGACTAAATGCGTTGTTGGACGACATATACGCGGCTTCCTTGAATTTTCTCCTAAACCAGTGTTCCTCTTTGTGGATGATTTCAGCTTGAGCCCACTTGATGTTATGTTGATGAGTCCAAACATGCTCTGCTATTCCGGATTTGCTGGTTTCTCCTCGCTGTGTGTGTTTCTTGTGCTCAGCAATGCGAACTTTCAATGGCCTCTTAGTTTCACCGATGTATGATTCTCCGCACTCGCAGGGTATCCGGTAAATGCAATTCTTGGATTCGCAGTCCGCGTTTGGTGGCCTGGTTTTTGTGAGGCTGCTACGGATAGTGTTTGACCCATTTCTGAAGCAGGTCCTGACGTTATACTTGGACCCAATCCTTATTATCCTTTCCGAAAATCCTCTGATGTAGGGGAGTACAAGTACTGTTTAAGGCGGATTCTCTTCCTTGTGGAGCTCTTGCTGTCTTCTAGGTAAAGTCTGTTCTACCATCACTCTGGAGTAACCATTCCGTTGAAGGTCAGTTCTGATGATGCCTATTTCTTTTTCAAGACCTTCCTTTTGTATTACAAAGCTCGAAATCACGATCTAGTAGAGTCTTGATGATTCCTCGCTTAGTCGATTGATGGTGGTTGTATTTCTGGTTCAGATACTTTCCTGTGTAAGCGGGTTTTCGATATACAGATGTTTCCCATTTAGTGTCGGTCCTATTCACCAATACGTCTAAGAAAGGCAATTCGTTGTGGACTTCCTTCTCCATTGTGGAACTGATGAAAGGACTTACGTTGTTGATGTGCTTCAGGAAAATGTCTAGTTCTGCATTCCCATGGTTCCATATTATGAAGGTGTCATCTATGTATCTCAACCAGACTCGGGGCTTCTTGTGGGCTTCTTCAATGACCAGAGTTCCAAACCACTCCATATATATATTAGCTATAATCGGTGAAAGTGGCGATCCCATTGGCAGTCCCCCATCTTGCGTAAGGAATTCGTCCTTCAGTTGGAAGTAGCAGTTTCGTACACAGCATCCTAGTAATTCCATGATTACTTGTATCGGTAAGTTTGTTCTATCTTTCAGGTTCCCATCTTCGGATAGCTTCTTCTGTATGATTTGAAGTGCTTCTTCGACAGGAACTTTAGTGAAGAGGCTTTCCACGTCGAAACTTATCAGTTGATCTTGCTCTTTGACTTCGATTTCCCCTAGTAGTTCAACGAAATGTCTTGAATTTTTCCCAAAAGATGATGTTTCACCTTGCAAAGGTTTGATTATTGGTAGTAAAAACCTGGACAAGTTCTGAGTGGCTGAATCTCTGGAGCTAATGATCGGTCTGAGCGGAACATCCTTTGGATTTTGGATTTTGGGTAGTCCATACAAGTGAGGTGGCTTACTCTGATGCGATACTGTGATGTGATTCTGTGATTTATATTATATTAGACAATGGAAATCCGAACTGGTAGAATTCTGTCTGTAAAATAATGAACATACACATCTACGCCCATTCAGATCCCATCAGAGGTACCGCAGAGATCCCATATGGGCCCACTGCTGTTCAACTTATTTATATCGGGTCAACTTGTTTATTTTCAATTATTCAGAATTTCCTATGTTTGCCGATGATCTCAATCTTTATCGAGCAATTACTTGCCAGGAAGATGCTAACTTAGTTCGAAAAGATCTCGAAACCCTTTCCATGTGGTGTAGAAATAATTTGTTAAAGGTTAACATTGCCAAGTGTCAAATCATTACGTTCACTAAAATTAGAAGTCCAATATTCTTTGAATATACATTGAATAATATAACTCTTAAAAGAGAAACATTCATTCGCGATCTGGGAGTTAAATTTGATAGTGAAGTTGATTTTGATCTTCAAGTATCAGATATTGTGGCAAAACGTCTCAAAATGCTGAGTTTCGTGTCGAGAATTTCTACTGATTTTTCAATTAAAACAAAAAAGATTTTATATTGTACTTTCTTGAGATCCATGCTTGAATATTGTTCAATTACTATACTATAATGTAAATATCGATTTGATTGAGAATGTTCAAAGAAAATTCTCAAGGAACTGTGCTTTTCACTTTGGTATTCAACGGAATGAATATGAGAATAGTCAACTCTCAACCAAGTTGAATATTAAATCATTGGAAGATAAGAGAATTACTATGAACTTTAGTTTACTCTTCAAATTAATAAATAGTGAGATAAACTACCGAGAACTACTTCAACTGATAACTTTTCATATCACGCAAAAAGATACGAGAAATCCCGATATTTTTCATATAAATTTTCTGAAGATGATCAAAACACGTGTCGAAGTGTTAAAATCTGCAATTCTCCCTTTCGGAAGGACTACCCTGTACACTTATTTCGAGCCGTGGTAAAGAGAGCTTATGGTTATGGTAATCTCGTCGTGGGGCCACCCACAATTCCGGCTGAATGAAGAACATTCTTGAGGCTTAGCGTTTCGCCCCATGGTGTTGATGGCAGTGATAAACAAGGTATTATTCGAAACCTTCAGGTATCCGATGACATAAAAAATACTTGTTTGTATTGCCATACACACACTGTATGATTAATGGCGTCGTTAACAATGGTGAATAGGACGATCCCTGCCATTATGAGCTGCCCGGTTAACTGTCCGTGGATAGAGAAGAGGTTTGCGGGGGGACAGTGTGGAGGATCGGTTGACAAAACAATTTGAGATCTGCAAAAAGACACTCATTTGATTGTACGAGGATATATTGGGAAAATTCCTAGCTCTACTACAGAAACAATCAAAATTTGAAAGTCTTAAGTACTTCACTGTTCAACATACTCTGTTCTGAATTGAATACATTTGTTGAGAGTATGATGAAGCTGCAACGCAACTCATATAACAGTAAGAACTAGAGCAGTCGAGAATTTGAATATTAAAATGACACTCTACAAGAAAAGCCATATGCAGTGATTCGTGTTCTATTATGGTCCAAAACTGTACGACCTACTCCCAGAATAATTCAAAATAATGAAAAATACAATAAATTCAAATCTTCCCTCGAGCGATTTGTAATCGCTTTTATTGGAAAAATCACTACGCCACTGGATTCACAGTGCCTCTAAATAGGTGTGACCAAAATTTCATGAAAAAATATTGATTATTAACAAAGTTATGACAACTCAAAAATTCGAAAACTCACACAGCTAACAGTCACAATATATAATTTTTTTTATGATTTCAACAATAAAGTGCCGCCAGATGAAAAAAAAACAAATAACGTAAGTATTTTCAATGAAAATAACGGAATTACATTCACACAATTTAACTAACAATGAAGCAAAAAATTTTAATAAACGTAACTAATAACTAATTATTGAAATGTTTCGATTCAGTGCAACAATTAATTCTAACTCATATTCTAGTAGCCTCTACTAATTCACCACGTATGTCGATACATGTGTCGTAGCGCTTACGAATGTTTCTGATTACGTTCCTTAGTTCTTGAGGGCTAATATCTGCACATACCTGTCGAATTCTTGCACAAAGTTCATTTCTTTCTCTTGAGCGGTTTTTGTAAACCTTTTGTGTGAGAAGTCCCCAAAGAAAAAAGTCCAAAACTGTGAGGTCTGGAGATCTGGGTGGCCACTCTATAAACGGACTACCACGGCCTATCCATCGGTTTGGAAAATGTTCGTTAAGTCATTGCCTCACAGCTCTGGCATAATGAACTGAACGACCATCTAACTGGACAATTAAATTTGATCGTTCATTGATTGGCAGCTCGTGAATAGCGTCCCAAAACTCTGTGTTCAAAAATTCTAGAAACTTCTGCGCATTGATGTTTTCCTCAAAAAAAAGGACCAATAATTCGTTCGTTCAATATCACACACCAGACATTGATTTTTTGGGAATACTGGATTTTACAGTTTATTATTCAGTTAGGATTATCCGCTGCCCAATAGTGACAATTCTGTGAAGACACTACTCCATTTGTAGTGAAGGTGGCTTCGTCGGTATATAAAATATTTTTTAGGAAATTTCTATTGTTTAAATATTCCCCTTTGGCCCATGAACAATATTCCAGGCATCTTGCTTCGTCGCCTTCTTGAAGTGTGTGTAAAAATATTGGCTTGGAAAGTTTAATATTCTTCGCCTTGAGACATCTCCGAATAGTTTCTCGTGGAATATTCAAATCTAAAGTGGCATTCCTTATACTAGCATTAGGATCATTTTCGAAATAATCTAAAATGATTTGATCATTCCTGTCACTTCTGTTTCGTCTTTGTACAGGATTACTTTTTAACATCATTTTTGATACTGCACCAGTTTCATTGAATATTTTATTTATTTTATTTACCGTACCGCAGCTAATACGAGGACGATCTGGATGTCTACAAACTCCACAAACCTCTCTAGCACTTCTAACGTCATCTTCCGAAAGGCGTACAATTTCAATTTTCTCTCTTACGTGCAGCCATGACACAAAATAATTCGAAGAACTGTAAGGTGAATATTGTTGACAATAGTACACTAAAATCTTTCACAAGTGTCAAACTGTAATATCATTTCCATGGCAACTAAGATTTAAATTGAAATATTAGGTTTTAGTTTTAGTTAATTTGCGTGAAAACTTGAATGTAATTCCGTTATTTTCATTAAAAATATATACGCTATTTGTTTTTTTTTATCTGGCGGCACTTTATTGTTGAAATCAAAAAAAAAAATTCTCATGACTATATCTGTTGATATAGGGTGTTTTTTGTGACTGTTAGCTGTGTGATTTTTCGAATTTAAGAGTTGTCATAACTTTGTTAATAATGAATATTTTTTCATGAAATTCTGGTCACTCCTGTTTCAATAAAAAAACCCGAATTTCGACTCAGAAAAAATATCGCAGTATGCCCTGAAACTTTAATAAACATTTCAAATTCTGTCCCAAGGTAGACCTTTTAGTACTTGATATTCCAAAAAAAACATTATTAAAATTGGTTTACAACTTAAAATTTTAGGGGGATGTTTCCATTAAAAATGGGTCACACTGTAAAATCTTTATGAGTCTCTTTTATAATAGTTTCATCACCAAATAATAACTTTTTCCTGTTGGAATGCAACCTTTTGCAGTTCCTTTACCAATCAAAACGTACTGCCTTATTCGACTAGATTACTAGACACCTTTGACACGTGTTTGTTCGTTATGAACATTGGTGGAGAGTATTGGAGGTGATAACATTTTTCACAAACCCCTTCATTCATTTCTATCTGTGTTGATTTCCTCTGACAAAGTTCATCACCGGTCACTTTTTCTCTCATGTTACATTCAGATATTGATATTGGTGGTTGAAAAGAATCTTCTAATTCATCTGCAATTCTGAATGAAACTCCGTTAAAATAAAATAAGAATTGACCCACCCTCCTTTCCGAATCCCACGCCCCTGATAATATTCCGTATAAAACCACCATTGTATATTCATAACTTCAGACATATCGTAAATTAACCTCACCTGAGAGGTGCCACCATGTCTTTGGGGATTTCTTTGGGACTTGTCTCTTTTATTAAAGTCTATTTTGTCACAAATTCCCACCTGTTGTGTTGGAATATGTGTTTTATCAACTAGTTTTTATTCAACTCCTACCTTTTGACAGCACACAAGAAGATGATTTATATTGTTTCGAGTTGTGAGAATTCGGGTAATAAAAACAAACATTTCGGAAGACGAGATTCGGAGGTTGTTCCAACAAATAGGCACATAAAAAGCTTTGTATTCGATCTTATATTCGAACCTCAATTCAAGGTTTATACTGTTACATGTTTTTGTTGTTGTTTCCAGCAAAACTCATAATTCCTCTGTAATATTCATCCTCAGTTTGTTGAACTGAAACGAGACACAATTAAAATGGAAATTGTTGTTTGGAAAGTTTTGGATTGCCTTCTAATACAACTCTAGATACTCTTCTGGATATACTAGTCGTTGAAAATTATTGAATTTTTATTTCGAGTAGATTTCTCTTCTCCGGGTTCCTAATTGACATTTCCGTCAATCCTAGGTATTCATTACTGTAGCATAGACCTAGAGTAGGAAAAGTGAAGCGAAGCATAATTGATGTAATTCCTTTAAATTTAACCACCAAACTACGATTTTCCATGTACATACGATTATGTCCAACACAAACACATTACTAGTATTTTTTTCAATAGAATTTTGTAAAAAATAGTATGCTTTTGTTAGGTCTAATTCGTAATGAGTTTCTACCTAAACTCAGGAAAAATGATCAGTCATTAAGAATAGATAGGTAGAATGTCATATATTCAAATTGGTAATTTATGAAATGAAGTGACCATATAACATAAAACCCTCTCATCGGCTTAGATATTCCGCGAGGAATTATTTCATGATTGATGATATCAAATGCTTTGAGTCGAAAAAAAGAGCTACCACGTACTTGCTTTTATCAAGGGCATCATGAGAATATCCAAAATACTCGTATAGAAAACTTTCATTCGACTTACCGGGCCAAAATCCGTGGTGAAACTTGGTTATTATGTTGAACTTGTTCAAAAAATTAAACATCTTATTATGCACACCTTACATAATAGGCATCGTTATTAGTCTGTTTAACCAATATATTTTTGCCAATAAACTTATCCTTCAACATTGAAATGAACCGAGATTTGTTGTTTCGCAAGAAATTTCTGTTGACTGGTGGGAACTGTCATGAGTTCATCAAATAGAATATCGGAAGATGAAGATGTTGCTAAAGTTCGACGACGTTGTTCTGCAGCTTTAATATTTCTCGTGCAATCATCATAGCCATCAAATACGACCGTAATTCTGGCACCAAAATGTCTACGTACATACTGAACGTATTTATCTAAAATAATGCTAAATGTTTCTTCACTATCCCACACATCACAATGTAGTAAGTATCCATCGTCAATACGTGGCGTACTTATGCATATAATGACGAATACAACTTTTACAACTATCTCAGAAACGGTGGCTCTAAGAAAAAAAATTGAAACAATTTTTGTAGAGAATTTTATGATCCACAATTTTTATCTGAGGTTATTTTGTGATAAAACTTACCATTTTCCTGAAAATCGCGAAAAACCAATTTTTTTCAAGATTTTTGACTTTGACCTCGAATACATTTTTTTCCAGGCATTGCAATCATTCGGAATTTTGAAATCTCATTTGTAACTATGTCTCGAACAATTACACGCATTTGCAGCTCGTTGTAAATTTATGTACGTACCTTCACTCTTATTTTTTACTCTAATTTGACCGGACTGGGTACTGTTATGGGTCTGTAGTTCTGCATGATGTAGTGGTCTCCTTTTATAAAAATTGGAGGAAGAAAACCAATTTTCAGTTTATCAGGAAATTCGCCCAGTTCGATAGAGCGATTAATTAGAAATGCTAATGGTTCGCTACTGAATACTTCTCAAAAATTTTGTGGAGATGCTCCTACTGAGTTAGTATTTTTTTAAGATAAAACTATTTTACAGATATCACTTGAGTCTACAGGGAAGACATAGAAAGTGTGACTACCTTGCAATGTTGTATAGCTACTGAAAGACGTTGGTCCAAGATGTTTATACAGGGCGGGCCATTGAAAACTTGACATGGAAGTTTCGGGTACTAATCTTGCAAATCCGAAAAGAACACTCCGACAGGTCGATTTTTATTGGAAGGGGGACAGGATTCAAATCCTCACATTTTTCATGAAGTGCATAGTCAACGTCCACAAAAACTTAATATATGGGATGGAATTGTTCTTGACTGTATTGTTAGTCCATTGTTTTTAGAAGGCAATTTAACCGGACAAATATATCTGGAGCTTCCGGAATATACTATTAATCCCCTTCTCACTGATTTTATTGGAAACGACCACAATTATCGGGAGGATCTGTTAATATTTCAACAAGATGGGGCTTCTCCGCACTATGCTCTGCCTGTTAGGCAGTATTTAGATCAGTCTTTTCCGAATCACTTAATATATCGCATTAATGGATGGGGAGGAGTGTATGAACCACCAAGATACTCATGTGACGAATTATACAAAGAATCAGAAATATTCGATGTAAAGCAACTGTTTCTCAAAACCCTTGCATTGCATCAATATAAAGAAAAGGCAAAACTCATCAGACCCAGCCATATATGTATATACTACAAGATACGAAAACAAATACATAGTATTTTTTTTTTTTTTTTTTTTTTTTTTTTTTTTTTTTCTGATTGATTCGGCCGTTACTTGATGAAGATCCATAGTAATTTCACAAACTACACTTAAACGATTTGATCTCCACTAACTTTATTGAAAATAATCATAACATGTTTTAGAAATATATTTTGTATATCTATTCAACAATTTATTTTCAATTATTCACAATTCATAACTATATTTTTTGGTAGTTCCAATATGTGTATAATATAATATAATATAATATGATATGATATGATATAATATAATATAATATAATATAATATAATATAATATAATATAATATGATATGATATGATATGATATGATATGATATAATATAATATAATATAATATAATATAATATAATATAATATAATATAATATAATATAATATAATATAATATATAATAGTCGTATAAGAGATGTTCCAAGTGTGTTGGATGATTTTTCACAAAATAACGATTACGTAGATTGCGAAAATATTTTATGATAACATGATGATTTTGGAGAATTTTCAATGAATCAAACACGATATTCTTATAATTTCAAAAAACAATATAGGCAAAAAATTATTTACAATAAATTATTCACCAAAAGATGACTTTGTATAGGAATACTCATTGTCCATTGTGTCAGCAATATAATGTATGTATAGAAATTTTTTTGTATAGGTATCGTAAAATATTTTGACAAAAAATCATAGGAATTTCGTGCTTTTCAGTTTCAAAATATTGGAAATCCAATGTAGAGTAATCTTTTGAAAAGCATTCGGTGCATTTGCTAAACCAAATAGTATTATAGGAAATTCTAGCGACTAGCGACAAAAACAATATATAACAAAGAATATTACAATTGAACAGAAAAATAAATTGAAACAAATTCTATGATGAAATGGCATTGTTGAAATTTTGCTGAATCCAAAGGTATAAGTTGTAGAGCTCAGACAATTGTTATAGACAACTCAATTTAATATACCTTTTCAGTAGAACTGAGACAAATGAGAAATGAAAATATGAACAAGAACATTTTTATTGAACACGGAATGCAGAGAAAAACCACCCTGTTCAAGTAAAACTGTTGATTGAAAATATTAGTTCATAATTTTTTTAAAAACAGTGGGTTATTTGCTTACCCAAAAAAGGTATCGAAGAAAATTCTTGCGACTGATCCACAGAGAAACAATTGAACACATTCAACGAAATTAGGGGAAAAAACAAAAATTTGACAAGAAATATTGTTATCGAATATAAATTATATTGAAACAAATATCTTGTGTTAATGGAACTAAACTGAAAAAATTTATATCGTTACCTTTTGGAAAACAATCGAGGCATTTGCTAAACCAAAAAAAAAAGAATATAAGAATCTGTCTGTCTGTTTTCTGTCTGTTTAAAATCTGTTTTTCCGTTAACCAGCTGTCGCACCCCTACGAACGACAACCCTCAGAACTCGAAACTTGTATGAGCTAAGGATTAACGAGTTCTTACCTTTTAACGTGTGATTCCTAACACGGGTTGGACGATAAGCAAGTGAAGATCGATCGTTCAGACTAGGGCTTGAACCACCGACCAACACGGCAGTCAATTCGAGTGAGTGAACAAAGCACCCACGCCGAACCGCTTGGCTACCGACTGACCTGAGAATATAATATAATATAATATATAATATCGTATAAGAGATGTTCCAAGTGTGTTGCATGGTTTTTCATTGTGTCAGCAATGTAATGTATGTATAGACATTTTTTTGTATAGGTATCGTAAAATATTTTGACAAAAAATCATAAGAATTTCGTGCTTTTCAATTTCAAGATATTGGAAATTCAATGGAGGGTAATTTTCTTGATGTTACAAATACTGGGATAAGTTTAATTTTTTCCCATAAAAAACTCTGAATATTAACATTGGGCAACATCAGAGACCCACAGCTTTCAACAGATCACTATCAAAGGGGTCAGTGACAACAATCAACTCCAACTGCATAACAGAGATAGACATGTCCATCTCAGCGTGCCAGATAACACAACGGAACCCCTCCCCCACTATCAGAAACGAAACGACAAGGTGTTTCGAACAGATCGAAACCATATAATACAATTAACACGATCCCAGTTACAACAAACCCCGGTGGTCACTCCCCGCTCATACAACAGGATAACGCTCATACTATGACAACCAGGATAATAGGCAGCCATGACCGGATTACGCTCGCCCCCGGTGACCGGTGGGTGGCCTTCCAAGTGATATCAAGTGGTCTGTCTACATAGCATGTCGCCACCGTTACCACAGCTTTCTGATTGATAGCTCCAGTCACGCGAAGCCGATAGCGGACCACACGCAACGCCCCGCCCGATTCTGGCCCCGCCCCCGACTTCGCCCCGCCTCCCGGGCAACGGGGAAAGCGGCGTTAACCGTTCTAGCCTGCTTTGCGGAGCAGGCGAGTTTTAGTTGAAGAGTGGGCAGCACTTGTACTGGACATGTGTTAATAGCTTTGACGGTTGTGGTGATACTTGTGATTTGTGACTGTGTTGTGATGTTGTTGGGAGTGATGCCCGAAGATAACGTCCCTGCGGGACTCCTCGCGCCCACGGCGAAGAGCCAAAGGGCGACGGACTTTTCTATCGCGGCTATTATGGCTAGAGGCGCCTCCCCGCCGGACAGTGAGAGTTTTCTGGCCCGGGAAATGCAGAGCGACGGTAAGTTGTAGTGTGTATGATTTTCTCTGTAGTGCCTGTGGAAATAGATATGCGGGGATTGGAAAATTTCTCATTAGAGATAAGAGCTCATATTTCTTTAAAAACCAACGGGTGCTTTGGCTAAACCAAATGGTATTGTAACAATTCAAAGGCAACTCACATACCTGGATCAATTTGAACATATTTTATAGAATTATATCAAAAGTATAATGTGAATATGACGAAGAGTATTAAAAACATTGAAAAGGATATCAAGTAAAATTGTTGAAGAAAAAATCGGAATATAACTCTCACAAATCAAAAGGTATTACAGTAAATTCGAAAAAGCTCATATAGAATATACACAGATCAAGTAATCATATTCATTAGAATTGGGGCAGAACAAAAACGAAAATTTGACAAAAAAGACTTCTCGAATGAAAATTATATTGAAATGAATATCATGTTCTAATGAAACTGTTAAAAAAAATCAGTTCGTAATTTTTTGAAAAACATTCGGTGCATTTGGTAAACCAAAAGGTATTATAGGAAATTCTAGCGACTAGCGACAAAACAATATATTATAACAAAGAATATTACAATGGAACAGAAAAATAAATTGAAACAAATTCTATGATGAAATGATATTGTTAAAATTTTGCTGAATCCAAAGGTATAAGTTGCAGAGCTCAGACAATTGTTATAGACAAGTCAATTTAATATACCTTTTCAGTAGGACTGAGGCAAATGAGAAATGAAAATATGAACAAGAACATTTTTATTGAACACGAAATGCAGAGAAAAAACATCCTGTTCGAGTAAAACTGTTGATTGAAAATCCAGTTCATAACTTTTTTAAAAACAGTTGGTTAGTTTGCTAACCAAAAAAGGTATCGAAAAAAATTCTTGCGACTGATCCATAGAGAAACAATTGAACACATTCAACGAAATTAGGGCAAAACAAAACAAAAATTTGACAAAAAACATATTTATCGGACAGAAATTATATTGAAACAAATATCTTGTGTTAATGGAACTGTTGAAAAAAAATTCATCCCGGTACCTTTTGGAAAACAATCGGGGCATTTGCTAAACCGAAAGGCATTCATGCAAGTTCATGTGGTTGATATACACAGAACAAGTGAGCATATTTTCTGATGGAATTAGGGCAAAACAAAAAAGGAAAAACAGAATAATGAATTGATTGAGGATTAAATGTATTAATTTTTCAAATATATTGTTCAAATGATAACGTTTGATAAGATATTCAATGAAAACTCTATGAAAAAAAAATAGTTGATTCGGCTTAACGCACAGTGATAATCAGAACGCCATAAAAACATATCATTTTTGAAGAATGAATATTCATTTGATAAAAGTTACCCAAACCCTACAAATTTATTCGCCTATTGGTGAAATTTTTGATAATCACTGATGTGTCAATGAATGCAAATTCTTCATATACTTGAAAAGATAAAAACGTATAAAGGTACCTATAGGCTTGAAATATTTTCCTGTGAATACTTGTGTTTTCTACACAAATAGTAGATATCTAGTTGGCATTTTCAGTAATATTTATGGTAACAATAAATCGACATTTATTTCATATATAGTGGTGTTTCGTATGTAAGTAGGTACCAATTTATATTCAATGCACTGTTATAACTTACTGAAGAATAACGTAATAAACCATTTGAGAACATTTATTATTCAAATAACAGTCCTCATAGGCCACTGTTTATACATAAAAAATATATGATTGACTGAAAATATTACATTAATTTCATCGTCTTAATTCGCAGATTCGAAAATTTTCATTGTCTGATACTGGCATCATTTTCTAGTATTTTTATTTTATAAGCAATGTACGTCTTGGGTGCCTTTTTTTAATCATTCATCTTTTAATCAGTTGTAGCTGAACATCGTTTTCTTGCTACATTCATCAAACAGTTTTTTCATTAAGAAAAATTGAATGAATCAAAATTATTCGAGACTCCAGTTCATTAAAGCCTGTATAATGGTATATCATTATCCATCATTGTTCTTCAGACTTCTGCTACTGATGGGTTAGTAAGCAGCCATTGTTTCGGAATTAACGTATCTAATTATCTAGTTTCAATCCTTTTATATTATTAACTTGGCTTAATGTATATATTATATATTCAAGAAGTATTACCTCATTAACAAGTTAATGTTTTATGATGAAAACCATTCTCATAATACAGTCGTCGATTTTCTGAACAATGTGAAGCATACACTCATAATCTATTAAAAAAATCTTGACTTTGCTTTTATATAATTCTGCAAACACATATTTGCCTTTAATGCAAATTCAATAAAGTAGATCGTCAAACTAATGAATGAAGTTATTTTAACGATTATTTGGAAAATGAATTGCAATACTTTCAAGACACTGTTCAACTTCAATTCTTAATTATGTTTGCTACTGCTGTTCAATTCAATCTTTGTAACCAAAATATTTTTTCTATCAGAAATGATAAAATAATATCAGCATACAGAGTCATGGATATTATTCTTCTATATATTTTACTGACTAGTTAATTTTTTCCAATTCAAAGAGGTTGTTGATTCAGGCAGTTGTTCCTTTTTATAAATATATTTCAATTCATTAGGAAATTCATTCTTTATGCCTGGAAAAAACGAATAACATTTGAGAAATCAGCTAGTTATACAAATTTCACCATTATTTGTATAAAATTATTTTGAATTTTCAAGAATTAACTGATTCATATCAATCAAATAGGTCTCAAAACTAATTCTTGTGGAACCCCAGTTCAATGAAACAAACACAATGCATATTTCAACAGAACGAACTAGTTCAGTGGTTGACTTGAATTTTAACATGAATTATGGTAAAACTTCATTCGAAATGGATTGAAATTAGATGATACACAGAACGGTGAATTTTTTGCTTTCTAATGGACAACTATTGGGATCCTCATTTGTTTCGAGAATCGCAAATGAAATTCAAAATAACTGTAGTTTTATCTCTTTAATTTTCAAGGATACACTGATTGGTTTGCTTATTTCAACGGCATAATATAACCAATCTGGAACCGCAATAATATGGAACCGCAATAACAAAATAACTAAAAAACTAATACTCCTTCACTACGAAAACCAACAATTTGAATCAAACAAACAAAGTTTTTTTAATTTTGTATCATTGTCACAAAATACATCGACAGTTTTGATAGCTATCAGGATTGCCAACAACCAGGCACTTTAATCCCTATCCCTATATCCCTATCCCTATCATATATATATATATATATATATATATATATATATATATATATATATATATATATATATATATATATATATATAATATATATATATAAATGGATGTTTGTTGGTTGGTTAGTTAGTTGGTTGGTTGGTAAGTGATAAACTTCTACACCGCTCAACCGATCGTGATGAAACTTGACATGTATAAGTAATTTTTCATAGAGAAGGTTTTAAGGCTATCAATTTTTCTGTAACTCGCCACAAGATGGCGCTGTACATTTTTTTTTGAAAGCACTGTTCTATAACGTTCTTGGAGATATTAGAAATAACATAGGATACTTTTTATTTTTTTTTTATGTAAGATAAAAAAATTATTTGTCAAAAAATTGACTCCGCATTTCGTCACTGCCACCGAAAACATTGTGAATTTATGAATGAAAGTAGTGAGAGTGGACTTACTGGTTAATTTTTTACCATGCCTTATTCTTGTGAACTCTTCCAGGTCGTCTATCACGCTCGACATGCCCCGACCTGGACGAACCGCTAGAAGACGACGACGTAGAAGTCGACGTTGAAGAATGCTCTGACAGCGAGTCCTCGCGTCAAACGAAACCGAAGCTACGGCGAGACAGCCCCGCGATATCCGATTGTTGTTCCGAAACGGTGGATTTCGATCGGGATTCGCCGGAAATTGTACCAGAAAAAGTGACAACCCCGAAAACGCAGAAGATACTCTGCAACTGCGAAGAGCTGCTGAACGTCGAGTGCCACTTGGAGACCAAGGACCTTTGGGACAAGTTCCACGATCTGGGGACAGAGATGATCATCACAAAAACCGGAAGGTAAGAGACTAACTAACCATTGAAACTTTCTTTCTACTTTGCCGCAGTTTTTCCACAGCCCCTTAAAACTCTTGAGAAATGTTCCCTCGTAACTCCCTAACGACCCTGAGAGATGTATTTTGTTCAATGACTAATGTACCTCACTGGACATATTGGACCCCACTGGCCACAAGCTAAAATGCCCAGTGGGGTCCAATGACTAATGGACCAACTGGATATATTGGACCCCACTGGACATATTACCTGGACACAAGGTAATATGCCCAGTTGGGTCGAATAACTAATGGACCCCACTGGATATATTAGAAATATTACCTTGTGTGGACCAATAACTAATGGACTCCACTGGACATATTGGACCTCACTGGACATATTACCTGGATACAAGGTGATATGCCCAGTGTGGTTCAATGACTAATGGACTCCAATGGATATATTGGACACCACTGGACATATTACCTGAAAACAAGGTAGTATTCCCAGAGGGGTCTAATGACTAATGGACCGCACTGGACATATTTTAAGCCAGTATGATCAGTGGTGTTCAGTGACTAATGGATCCCACTGGACATATTGGACCCTACTGGATATAGTAACTGTAAACAAAGTAATATACCCAATGGGGTCCAATAACTAATGAAACGCACTGGACATATTGGAACCCACTGGACATATTACCTTGTGTCCTTATAGATGCTCTGGTCTGCCAGGTCAAAATACATCTCTCAGGGTCGTTAGGGGGTTATGAGGAATTATTTCTTAAGAGTCTTAAGGGGCTGTGAGGAAACTGAGGTACAGTAGAAAGTTATTGAATCTTCGAAAAGCAGGAGTGAAACCATTGAAAAGTGTGGAATGTGGAGTGATAGGAATGTAACTGCTTGTAATTTTCCACATGACTTTTTCAACTTCATGTTTGGGCATATTGTTGTGTTTTCTTCCGTAGGTTCGAGAATAATTGACCACACAGTAAATTCAACTCAACTTCATTTTACTACCCTGTCAGTATAACACAAAAACCCTGAATAAGCTTCAAACAAATATTCAAATGTCTATCGTCTTGTTAATTCAATTCGCCCTGCACTTTCCAAACTAGGCTGCCTCTATTACATCGTATTGATACCTATATATTCCGATGGGACTTTTTGGTAGCTGGTGGATCAATTTTCGGACAGACAAGGCATTCTAGAAATGTTGTTAGAGATGCAAGCGGGGCTAAGCGTGACCTTGGTTGAGTCGTAGTTTATTGTAGAAGTCCAG
The DNA here is from genome assembly GCF_025532065.1 of Leptinotarsa decemlineata. Taxonomy (NCBI): domain Eukaryota; kingdom Metazoa; phylum Arthropoda; class Insecta; order Coleoptera; family Chrysomelidae; genus Leptinotarsa; species Leptinotarsa decemlineata. Next base: position 67,480 of record NW_027412546.1, on the reverse strand, counting down.
TGTCGGCCGGCGTTTATTTTTCAGGGAATAACAAACAAAACTATATATGATACTTTCAATCACTAAGATATGACATAGTACTAACAGAAAGTACTATATCTGCATTTTTATACAACAAAATGTGAGAAAGTTCTGAATGAAGGAAAAAGGAACACATTTCAGAATGAACTCATGTGTAGATCATGATCATGCATAGAAATTACCTTCAGACTCAAACTGGATGAAAAAGCTCTTTGGAAACAACTACTTTCACTTGAAACATTATTGAATTCCATTAGTTCGGACTTTTATATCGTATAATATAATGCAAGCCCGAACTAATGATCTTCACTATGAAATATCGTCAACCACCTTCAACAAAAACGTTGTTCAACGTTGTGATACAATATATATTCTATCATCCTTTTTCCTCATCTGTTTAGTGTAGTTTCTGTACACCACTTCAAGAGACAGATAAAGGCAAACATGTTAGTCATTTCTGAGAATTTGGTGCTTACTATTACGGAATTATAGTATAGTTCTCTTATTTATTCTGAATTGTATTTCCAATATTAAAGCAGTTGACAACAGTGCCTGCTTCACTCTGATTATACTGTATGATTTCTGATCCGTGACTAGAACATACATCAGTTTTTTGTTACCCGTGACTGCGGTAGAAAGTTTTTTTTTAGAGGTAAATGAATGTCTCGGTTACATCTTGGCCCTCCATTACAGTATTGATTCGGTTATTCCATTGAAGCTCTAAATTATCATTAAGGAGTTCGTCACCGTATATGTTCCCATAATAAATGGCTCTCGAATAGATCCTTGAGGTTCATCTGCTTCTAACTCAGGACTAAATGAAACACTTATACAACTATACCAGTTTTATCAGATGTTTTAATGGATTCTTTTTTTCAAACCGTGCACACTCATGATTTCATCATGTCGTTTACTCTCATTGTATTTCTGAATAACAAAGTTTTGAGGTATTGTGGTATTGCTATCGATAAAAATAACCAAATAAGGATCATTCAATAACCTTATATTTTGACTACAACATGAAATTTGACAATAGAAAAAGAAAAAAAAGCTCTATGATGAATTGGGGTGTGTAGGTATATTAATATAAATTAATAAAGATATGCTGAAAGGAGTCCGAAACAACCTAACTATTTTTTCGAAAGGAAAAACTGAGAAGGAAGTGAAAATAACTAGACTATTTGCTCTGATATCACAGTGTGGGAAATTGTCATGACAAATTCATTTGTCGATCGAACAGAACAGAAAAACCATCAAAAATATCATTTTGATGCACGAGACGTCACACCCCTCAATAGCGTTGACTTCCCTCTATCACGCGCAGCTAGTACCGAGGGTGTGTTACAATTGAAATACACAATACTTGTATTAGATTACAATCATCAGTAACACCGAAATCGAGATATCGTTGTAATGGGAAACATTCGGTTTTATTGACTTCCGAAATTGATATTGAACCGGAATTATCTAGACCATAAATTTCGAATCCCCGATGACTACGACCGGGTCTATCAAATCCCTGTTACGAATTGTTAGTTTGCAGGGGTTTTCGATTTAATAGGAAGTGTTCGTTTCGTCGGTACACTTAAATAACGCGAATGGAAAACTTGATGAATTTGTGTTGATACAATGAAAAAAAATCACCCTGAATGACGTTCCGTAGAAACTTTATCTTAATCTATGTGGCTCCACTACTGAACTGATTGAGCTTTTGAAATCGTACTTTGGTTAGCCCAATCGTAATTTGGTTGATATCCATATCAGCCAATACAATACAACATATTTATTTTCAGAAAACCTGCAAAGTTTAAATGTAGGGTGATGTCAAAAATATGCTATATTTAATGGACTAGAACAGGAGATAATATCGATAAAAATGAATAACGCAAATTTATACACAAAACAACCATTTTAAAAATCCTTTCAATCAAAAAACTTCCCAATGGAATAAAATGCATGGTGGGTAAGACGACTTTCCAATATAAACTTTAAGTTGTTATAACTATTGATATTTTTCAGACCGGTTGGTAGCTCGTTGAAGAGTTTAGCTCTTAGTACTATAGGTACTACAGTCAAATAAACCAGCGTTAATCTGTGACTCGGGATTTTCTATTTCTTTTGACGGAATTGATAGGCAATTGAATCGTATCGTGAAATACAAAATACTGTTCAAGATACATCAACTTGGCAGTGTCAAAAAGTTTATAAATTGATGCATTTATAAATTAGTGCGACAAGAATACTGTTCAGGTTTGAACGACATTGTTCTTATTATTCTTGATATTTCCACCGCTACCTAGAAATCAAATTCTTTAAAAATTATTTTTCGTACAACTGTTATTGAAAATCTCTTTGATAGAAACTCTTCAATCAGAACACCTACCAAAAAATCATTTAGAAAAGTTCACACATGCAGTTCGTGCTATTAGTAATATTAAATCCCTGTGAAGTTACTGACGATAGTAGTATTCAGTCCAACTGTAGAAAGTCCTACATGACTAACCAATAATCCTCCTTAAAATAACGTGAGTTGGCGTATGTAGTTGTAACATATGCCTTGTAATCCAAAGATCGTGTGTTCAAATCCCATGGACTCTATATTTTTTTTATTATCAGCAATAACGTTATACAAAAAAATTTGTATGATACATTTGTTAAAAGTGATTTTATTTTGCTCGTGAGTTTGCTCCACTTGCTGACGCTCGTTTTGCAATAATCCCTACTCACAAAATAAAATGTCACTTTCAACACTTGTAGGTAAAACGTGAATAACTATTTTTCCACAAAAACGGCTCTATTAAGAAAACTTGACGATTCAGGTATAGGGACATGTACATCATCTTGAAGCATTTTTCACCATCTTTCAATTCATCGAGTAATATACAGGGGGTTTCATTTGAAAAAATGAACTTTCGACTACTTTTGTGCACAATGGAAATAATAGTAATTTTAGCACGCCCTGTATGATATAGAGTCGATTCCTTAGTGTTATTTGAATATTTTGAGTTTGTCCAAACTACCATCAAAATATCAACTTTTCAAGAATTGAGAGTACTGATGTACTTAATTTCAATTAAAGCAGCTATGTTTTGGACCATATTTAGCACAATTTATTTTTTATCTCGAAAACAGATAGAGATAGGTATAAGCCATTATCAACAAAAAAGTATCAAAATACCAGAGCGATTTCAAAAATGTATTAATATATGGGGTGTTCCATTCAAAAAAATAAACTTGCTAGAACTTTTTGATAGAAGTGGCAACGCCGCAATGCTGAAAATATTTTAGATCGATAGAACAGGTAAGGAAATGTGAGAGGTGGGATTTTCAGAGAAATCATGCTTTGCGTTTTCCAGAAACGTCTTACCTATCATCGACCGTGAGTCACGCTGTATATTCCAGAGAAAATAATATCTGTTTTAATCTGTTTAAAATCTGTTTTTCCGTTAATCAGCTGCCGCCCCATACGAACGACAACTCTCAGAAGTTGAGAAACTTGTGCGAGCTAAGGACTAACGAGGTCCTACCTTTTAACGTGTGATTCTTAAAACCCAATATTCGATAAAAGGTGTACAGGTGTTTCGAAAGTATATTTTCTTCCAGTTTGTGTCTAAAAGTTACAGAAAACCCAGTTGAAGCTATTGTAAAGCGAAACAAGTGTTGTGTTTTTGTAGAATTATTTAGTGATGATAATGACGATAGTTTTGCAACCAAAATCTCAAGGTCTGATCATCTGGTGGAGAATAGTAAAGAATGAAGCTAATTCTATGAAGGTCGCCTGTCAAAACAAACAATCCATGCTTATCAATCAACAAAAGAGACACGCTCCGCCAAATTGTCAGCCAACGAAGGCAACAAATTAGAAAGTCGACATTTCGAGAAAACCAACTCGACAATGGGAGCAGAAGATAAAACTCGAATAAAGGGAACGAAGTCGGCAATAAAGAAATCAGCGGGAGGGTATCTCATAAATCACAGTTTACGGTACATGCAGCTAGGTGGGTGGCTCCAAAGTGTGGGTCTTCAATACGTTTATGACATTCAACGTAAATATTGTCAATGTCGCGGTCGGCTCTCAATACAGTCATAAAAATTGAAAAATCAATACAGAGACACGGACACAATAACCTGCATTCAGCCAAAATCAAGTGAATCGACGGTTTCCTGTAGATCGTATCTACCACTAGTAAAACCCTCAACTAGTCACAAACTGTAATTTCTCCACAAACGAATGTTCTACATCGGAAATAAATGCCAACCCAGTATTTAGTGTTCAAACATCGCTATAGCGGTATCCGGTATCTTCTTCGTTGGGTAGATCTCTACGCAAGATAGCACGACTATCTCTCAATCATCTTTCTGTATTTTAGAAAATAATTCTTATATAATTTTCCCACTTGACAAATGACGTCCTGCATCATTTTGGCCTTATCTATTCATCGGTAATGATGGCTCGTTTAGACTTTTACACGATCCGTCAGTTTTTAACTGTTGGGGAATTGATAGTTATCCTGAAAGAACACGGCACACTATAGAAATTATATGAACACGCTAATATCACCGCGAGTTGTTTTTTTTAATACAATCAAATATGATTGACTGTGAAGTTAGTATACATTCAGTCTATTAAACTTTATTGAAACATGAACGTTTTTGAAACTCACTAATAAAAAGTATTTTCATTTCCACAATGAAAGGTTGACAAAAACTTGAGACGTGTTTCACTATACAACAGCTTTCTCGAACAGGATTTGAATAACTTCATATTCACTAGTAGAATTTATGTGAAAAACAAGTCAAATAATTAAATATTATACCGGGCTATTCAAATTCGTTTCTGTACATGGGGATCTCGTAAACGATAAGAGATAGAGTGTCTGTTAAATTTTGGCAATGTTGCCTATTGCGTTACAAAGGTAACAAAGTGGTGATTTTAAATAAAGAAGATTATTTTAAGAGAGTCAACAGCATAATTGAAAATGGTCCATATCTGAAATTACCAAGAAATCCATTATCCAAGATGACCGCTTACGTAAAAGCCACATTGAAGAAATGCAAGACACTGATCACACCGATTTTAAACAGGAGGCAACAACTTTCGATTCCCATAGTACCAAAGATATATTGTTTACCAAAAATACATAAACCTGGAAAATCGATGCGACCAATGATCTCAGCAATTAATTTGCCTTCGTATAATATCCCTAAATGGTTGACAAAAGAATTTGAAAATCTCCCGTTCGGCCCAACCGATGCGGATGTTGAAAACTCACAAGAATTCATAGAGAAAATAAAAGATATTAAATTAGGAAAAGGCGAATTATTGGTATCGTTCGATGTGAGTTCCTTATTTCCAAACGTCCCAATATCACAAGCTCTGGAGTGTTTGAGGGATCTTCTGAAATCGAAACTTGGCAAATGAAGCTGTTGAAGAATACATTCAACTCACCAAGCTTTGCATGGATCAAAATTGTTTTCAATATAATGACTCATATTTTGAACAGCGTGAAGGAACGGCTATGGGTAACCCATTGTCTCCATTTATAGCGAACCTATTCATGGGTATGTTTGAGACGGAAGCTGGGAAAGAACTCAGTTACTTCCCCTAGAGTCTGGATCAGGTATGTTGATGACATATTCGCTGTAGTGGATACAAGGATAACCAGAATCGAGAAAGTCCTTTCAGCACTAAACAACAGGATTAAGAGTATAAAATTCACATATGAAGTAGAAAAAGAACGAAAGTTGCCGTTTTTAGATGTATTGTTCATAAGGAACGAACAGAACGAAATAGAATTTGACATTTACAGGAAAGACACGGACACTTTCAGATACATTCCCAATGACTCGAATCATTGTGCACAACACCAAATGGTGGCACTGCAATTTCTGGTACACAGGTTAATAACTTTTCCTTTAAAGAAAGATAAGTACGACAATGAAAAGAGGGTGATTCGGTATGTAGCTGAAGAAAACGGTTTCAACCCAGATATAGTTGACAAGATAATTAGAAAATGCAAGTTTAGGGAAGCACTTCGTAAATCTTCGACTTTTCAAAAAGAGGAGAGTAATAACAAGTTTATAGTAATCCCATATGAAATCCAATACACGAGAGGGCGTCAACAGATATTCGGTTAAGTAAATATGAAAGTTGCATAAGAAACTTCTCATAAATTGCAACAAGCTTCTTGGTAATCCAAAAGATAGACTAGAAAACACAGAAAGGTCGGGGATTTACGAAATCAGTTGTCAAGATTGCAACAGCAAATACATCGGCCAGAGCCGACGAGCGATTAAAACCCGCTTCAAGGAGCATTGTACATGGTCAAAGCTTCACATATTGGTAGAATTCTCCTGTGACTGTGAAATTTCTAGGAACCTTGGTTTAAGTATCGGTAATTTTATTAAATGGGCCGAATAAAGATCTTCCATGTCATCAATTTTTAATTTTCGAAGTTCATCACAACAACATGCCTCTGTAAGGCCAATAGCTAAAGCAGCCTGGAATCAAAACCAAACATTCATTTTTCAGAAGTTAATGTTTTTGACTGTTTTGGAGCATATTTTTCAGATTTGCGTTTTAAAAATTCACGTAGGTTTACGTATTTTCATATATCAACACAGTTTTCAACAATTAAGGTACTCCTCAGCATCGAGTACTGAGACCATAATGTTGATGATTTCAATCTTCTTGACAACTCTTCAAAATAAACTAACAAGGTATTACCTTGGCTTTCATTTTCCAGTCCATCAAGTTTCTGTAAGCGATTTCATATTTTTCTCTTGATGTGCTTGGTAGCAAATTATTGCCAACATCTATTGCTTCGTGAACAATATCTGGAGGTGTATTTTCCAACTCTAAATCTTCGTATTCCATTATATTCAATATTCAATAAATCTGAACTGTTCGTACTATAACAATCAACAATAAGACGATTTTCGTTGGGTAAGTTGACAGCAATAATTACGCAGTGCTTCGGTTTTGTTGTTATGGAAACGCCGAAAATGGGCTACTTGGATATTGCACGGGAATCGTTGACGTAGCGTTGTCAACATGGAGAACGTGTCATAACAATCTGACAGGTAACAATTCATGACTGACTTGGGTTATCGTGATAACAGTGAGAAATCATTTCTTTTTTGTAATGGCGGATATTTCTCACTGCGTGAGAAATCTTTCGTTTTGAACGTATGAAAGCGATGAGAGAAATGGCACATTGTACAGCACCCGTAGAAAAAAGCATTTTCATCTGGTAAGATTTTTTTTTTCTGGAAGCTGTTTCTATATTCTTTCATTCAAGCTTCAAATATTCTTCCGGTTTGTCCTATGTTAAACCACAAGACACTCCTGATCTACGTGAGTTATCCCAGATGTACCCGGCTCAACAAAGAAAACACAAAAATGTTGGAAAAGTGGTATTTGCTTTCCAACATAATCTCCTATCAGCTCTAAACACGTTCCCCAGCGCCGATCAATAAGTTCGTTACCGTTTTCAAAATGAAAACTGTCTTGCTCCTCAAAATAGCCATCAACTTCTTCGTTGGGAAATCTTCGACAACTAAGCCATTTCTTCAAGTTTGGAAATGAAAAATAATCCGAAGGAGCTAAATAGGGTGCATGATGTGGAAATTCAAACTTTAATTCGTTGATTTTGATCATTGCGATAATGGGTTTGTGAGCTGGTGCATTTTCTTGATGGATCAACACTTTTTTTCTTAACCAAATGCGACCGTTTTCTTCACTCAAACCTTTCAATAAACTCGCATAATACTCGCCATTGAAAATTTTACGTTTTTTAAAGATAGTCAATGAAAATTATCAAAGGCGCGTCCCAAAAAACCAATGCCATGACCTTGCCTGCTGATGAAACGGCTTTGCCTTCTTCGGAACCGGTTCTCTCTTCTGAGTCCACTTCCAAAAAACACAGTTAGTGAATGAAGTTTGAGAACCAAGCAGTCAATAGACTTTCCCATTCAATCTGCCCTTTATGTCAAGACCAAGACATCTAATGGGAAATTTTGGAAATAGTTACCAGTTTTATTCACTAACAATTGATTTTTAGAACATCGCATCCTGTGTTTCAGATCTATTTGAAAATATCTATCGAAGAGAGACAAATCTCAAATCCTTCTTCGATATTCCAGACTATCAAAGTTGTCTGGTTCGCAACAGTGTTCCAAGCTTTTGAGAAGCTGCAATTCCACCGACATGATTGTGCCTAGACATATTGGTGTTCATTCAACCCCCAACATCCTCTTAGCAGAATGGAACTAGTATGTAGTGTCCAGTTTGAATCCATAGCAGTTTCCTCAAGTGAACATATATTTCCACAGTTGTCTTCGACTGTGAAAGTTGGAGAGAAAAAGTAGTAGTGGTCAATAAATTCCCAGCTTAACCTACTTAAGCTCCATGCCAATACCCCTTTCCCAATTACATACGTTCACCGACATCCCAGAAACAATAAATATCATTTATTGTCGTTAATTTTGTAACAGAGTACAGTGCGCGCACCTAACAAATTGCCGATCAACCCTACAATTAGGGCAAGGTAAATGAATTATGTAAACCTTTAATTAGGTAAAAGCTGCGCCGCATTCGGATGATTTACGGTATTTAGCGAGAGAGATAGTTGACGGTAAATGCGTCCCGACGGAGTTTGACAGAGCTCGATACGATATCGACGAACAGAATGGTGACAGGTGCCGTGGTACAGTTTTCATCGTTGATTGCGAACATTGATAGGACGGCGGCTGGTCTCGATTTACGTTCTCGCGATACAGGAAGATATTTATTCTTAAAGAAAAATCACGCAGAATCAACTACCGGTAATTCAAAATAGGTAAGTCATGAAAGTCAAGAATTCATCTACATTTAGCTACAATCTCAATCAGAATTATGAAACGGCATGTTCCCTGACTTTTTGAAAACTGAATTGTCCAATTTCGTTACACAAAACTGGCATCAACTGAAATTTCTGCCTGAAATTCCTTTCCTGGTTATTTCTTTTGAACCGATTGAGATACCAGCCAGGCTGGTATTTCAACTACAACTGCGGCAGTCATCTTCAGTGACGTGGTCAAAGTACTCTTCTTGACGTATTATCTGAATCAACGTATCAGTTGAAACTGGAGTTTCAGTTGATACGTCAAGAAGAGTACTTTGGCCACTCCACTGAGTCACAATAAACCCTTGCGGGTTGCGGTGGAGGTTAAAAAAGACCCACTCACTTTGGACCTTACCTAACCCAACGCCACTGAAGACGATTGCTGCAGTTGCAGTAGAAACGTTTGGAGATTGTAACTAAAGAAGACCACTAATTTGTCTATAAGCCCATGCTACTTGGTCTTTGTCTGTATATGGGAGTTCTCTGCTGCTAGTAGTGTAAAAAAGAGACACAAGCAGCTCAACATGTTTTATTCTAGTGTAAGACACTAGATCGCAGAAGACAAGATGATGGCCGATCCAAATTCAACAGAGGCCTGTACAAACTAGTATAAGGAAAGATATTGATGGAATGGGAGTCATGGAAAAATGCATATATCAGTATGCACATACGATCTGGTAAAATATCTGAACTGCATAATATAATAAATGTTCATATTATTTCTAAGGCACTTAGATCAACCTGGTAGATGTCAATACTTCAATACTCCACTGCATTCGAATTGGCATTGTAATTTCACTAAGAATAGAAATCTGACCCGAAAATATACGTTATACGGCATTTTCAGTGGTCTAAAAAATCTGTTTGTATGCCTTCTGGACTGAAAAATGCTAACTACACCTTCCAAAAATTAACGGTTTACTTCCTTTTGGGTTAACAGCCACCTAGATTTTTACTGAACGAAACAACCAATATAAATGCTCTGAATATGAGTTTCCATTTCAATAACTAACGTTCCAAATGAAGTTCTTTCATCCATGATAATAATTTAATTTTCACAAACATTTTTATTTCTAGAGGCGTTTTGCTAACACCGTTGCTTCTTGGGAATTTGTCTGTATGCCTTTTGGACTGAAAAATGCTACGTACACCTTCCAAAGAGTAACGGGTTACTCTCTTTTGGGTTAACACAATGAAATTAGTGTTACGATATAAGCTGTTGGTGAACGTCTTCAGACATATATTTCAGCGGTGTAGGCAAAACGCATCTAGAAATGAAAATGTTTTTAAAATTGTTTTGATTATAATCATGAATGGTGTTACGGTATATGATGAAATTGGCCGATATTTGATGGAAATTCATAACTAACGTATTCAAAAAATACTGTTGTGTAAAATTTCAGTGGAAATGTCACAATGAAGTATTTTTTGAATACGTTATGGATAGTCTTATTGATTTTCGTCAAATAAGGGGTCAGTACTTCAGAGCTTCTTTTGATGACCGCTGGGCTAAAATCATTTCGACTTGGGCAAAACATGTGCCGGCCATAATTACAAAGCACAAACAACTCTTTCCAATTACGTATGGTGATTGCGAACGTTTAGCAGGATCTGACAAAATTGGAATGAAAGTGCCAAATTGCTATCGAATCTGAAAGCGTTATATACGGTCGGCGGCAAGCTTATTGGCAGTGGCGAAAATTTATTTTTGCACGTGGTATTCAATCCGCCGGCATTAAGTTGTTAATCGAAGTGTTTAACGGAAATTACTTATGGCAGAGACTAAATGAAACATAAAGACTCCTCTATAAGGAGTTCAAAGTATATCCATCTGACATATTCATTTGAAACCATAAACATAAAGTTGATGGAAGAGAAATTGCAGTTTCTTTGAAACTACAGTGTTACTTTTCAGGGGGTGCAGATGACTTCAAAATTGTGTTTGATGGTGGTCATAATCCTGGATAACTTAACAAATCTTGTGTCGAAGTCCCTCAATTTTTAAAATTGCGCTTTAATTGTGCCATAGATACATATATAAGCATTATTCAGTGAAAGTCCTGACTAAATCTCGAACACAAATGATACAATTTCAAAGGACGATGCATCTTGAAACTACACCACAAACAATAAAATATTGGAAACATTCACTCTGATGAAACACCTGTTTTCCGCGCTGTCTAATTCGATGACGTAAAATAAACACGGGACATCTCAACAAAAGCATATTTTACAGACGAAACTAGACTTGTCCGAAACTAAAACTTCCACATCAAACAAATTACCATATACCTACCCAAAATTCTTCGAAAGCGAGCAGTCACAAAAGTGGAAATGATATATGACATACGTCAGATTAGGATCAAGCTGATATGCAGGTGCTTTGCCTTTTGTAAGGGATCCGATATACAAGCTCGGTTGGGCTAACGTGAATCGATTTTGTGGAAAAATTCGGAATTAACTTATTTACAGGTGTTTCACGCTAGAAAACGCTTCTTAATCGATACGACAAACGTTTTCTGCTCCCGGTGTTTTTGAGACCGATACGATTCGATTCAATTTGAACAGTGAATTTAATTTGATCAGTGATATGCTCCAGATGGTCGCTCAGAATAGGCATGTGCAGGGTGCTTCCAAATTTTGTTACTAAAAAAAATATATTTTCACTCAAAGTTTTTCTCTAGAAATAGTTGTGGAAAAACCAAACCAATGACTGTTAACACGAAAACAATTTTTCTGAGCGACTTACAAGTTGATATAGTATTTCATATGTTACTTCCACGGTATGGAATATTAAAATAACTGAATTTCATTTGAATTTAATGAAACTCTTAAGGATGATAGTGTAATGTACTGTCATTTATAAGAACAGAGTTGTTTCTTCCGGTGTCAAAAACTTGTGTCTTATAAACGGTTCATTTTGGAACTCGTGGATGGAAAAACGAAGTGTTTGTAACGAAATTATCCCAGTAACATTTCATAATATATGAAATAAATTTGTAAACAGACGTTATTACTGAAGAAAGTGGAAGGTAAACATATTGAACACTTATTGGAATAAACTGAAGCCTTTTCATGTGAAAAAAAGGTGGTAGCGCTTTTTCGGCGATGGCCGATGCAACACTAATGTCTTTCTTGTCAAAAAAAGCAAAAATGAAATCTTCTTGAGTAAATTTCGTCTGGCCATCCCTTCAGAAGTTAAGATGGAGAGGATGGTCCCTGAAGTACCAAGCCTGACCTATAGATGGCGGTAGTTGTTTGGGAAAATCACTGTATTAGATAGTACACAATCTATCAAGCATATGTTTCAAGTTTCAAGACGCTGCGTTGTTGAGTATTTGTTTGACAGCCAACAATATCGAACGTTTTTGGTGGATTTGTGAAAGTGCAGAAAAATGGGCCTCAGCCCAACCAATATAAAAGCTGAAGTGGATTCTATTGTGTGTGAGTCTGCTTCTTCGTTAACAACTATAAAATATTGGGTGGCAGAGTTTAAACAAGGCCGTACGAGATGCCAAGACGAGGGCGAGCTAACAGATTTAGTAGGCATCCAAAATGTTTGTGTTTTCTTTGTTGGGCCGGGCACTTCTTCATATGTTCAATAAATACTCATCTGCAGTTTGGAGAGTTCAAAAAATTCAATAAAATTTTTGAGTTTCACAGTAATTGAGTGTAATTCATTCTAAAAAAAAAAACTTTTTGAATCATTATTCGACAGATCTACCCATCTCAACTCTTCCCAATAGTGCTTTAGTGTTGGGATGTAACTTCAGTAATATTTATCAGTTGGCAGACTTGTTCATAATAAGTTTTTTCGTGAATCCTGAAATATTTCTATATAAAAAAAGGTGTTTTCAATAAGGGGCACCTCAACATATCAAATTCAATCTTGCAAACTCAAAAACAAAACGAACTGTATGTTCCATCATACCGTATGTAGCAGGCAAAATTAATTTGGGTATACTCCAGGGTTCAATGATGGGATAAGGACAAACAAAATAGTGGTGATAGAGAAGAATTTTGAACAGATGTATAAAACACCATGTTTACCAATGAGTAAAACCAGAGTTTTTATACTTGGGTCATCCACTAATTATCGGCAACTTCACAAGGTGTAAATACAGACTCAGTTGGCGTTGGAACAAATGTCGCATAGTTGATGATGGAATCGCGTGTAGGGACCAACTGTCTGACAATTGTAAAGTATATCGTAGCATCCGTTAGTCGCCTTTCATCATTAAACCTCGCCACAATTTTACTTGTACTCCTGAGAAATTAGAGAAACATACATCAAAAGTGAAAACTATCGAGGAGAGATAAAATTTCGATATATTCATCCCTCACAACTACCTACACAGTAGGCTCTAGTAAGTGTCGGAAAACAACTACTTCTGCGGCTCCGGCTCCTGTGATTTTTCCACAAAAAAAGAATATTTGACACATTTTTTGCGGTTAAAAAAGAATATTTGACAAATTTTTTGCTGTTTGTGGGTCTATAAAAAAGTACTAAGTGAAGAACAACTGTTAGATGTTTACTATGCTCTTGTTAATTCTGTTCTATCTTATAATGTGGTCTTATGGAGAGAAGCAACAAATATTAACAGGGTCTTTGTTGCTCAGAAACGAATAATTCGTATGCTTCACAATCTACGTCATACTGATTCATGTAGACCTGTTTTCAAGCAAAGAAAGATATTGACAGTACCTTCTTTCTATATTTATAACTGTCTGCTCTTTGTGAAAAAACGCGAACTCGAATTAGAAACTAACTCCCAATGTCATAATTACTCAACAAGGAACGGGAATTTAATCAAACTACAACAACATCGTACAAAATTATTCGAAAAGACGCCATCTCTAGCAGGTTCCAAATTTTTCAATTGTCTACCTTCCGGCCTAAACAGTGTAGCATCAATTCAGAGACTCATCAAACTCAATACCATATCCATGGAGTTCAGTAGATGGTGTAATCGAAATGGTCTAATCATCAATCCCAAAAAAACAGTTTGCATGCAGTTCTATGTGAGGGAAGTTACAAGAATTGATACTTTACATGTGATACTCAATAATGAATTGATAAAAATATCAGAGTCTACAAAATTTTTGGGGTCTTATTTGAATGCAAATATGAGCTGGGAAAACAATATTAACTTTATATCAAAAAAAATTAGTAGTGGGTATTATGCAATTCTACAGCTTAAAACTGCACTGGATAACATGCAACTCCTAAACGTATATTATGCCATAATTTATTCTCATATATCTTATAATATAATATTATGGGGCAACACATCACACGCTCATAGAATTTTCATATCCCAAAAGAGAATTATTAGGCTGATATTTGGTTTAGGTCCAAGAGACTCATGCAGAACATGCTTCAATCAGAACTCAATCCTGACTCTGCCTAGCATATACATCTATAAATGCATTCTATACCTCAGAGACCATCAGGAAATGTTTGAAAAAAATTCCAATTTTCATAGCTATCCCACAAGGCAAGGAAACTCTATCAGGCTTCCCAAACATCACACAGCTCTATATGAGAACAGTCCATTTTATATGAGCATAAAACTTTTTAATTCTCTTCCCACATACGTAAAAGAGATAAACAGTGAAATTACTTTCAAGTCCACTCTCAAAAAATACCTCTTGGAGAACGCCTTTTATAGTACTACAGAGTTTCTTCAACACGGGCAAAACTGAAATCATTTGTTTTAATAATGTTTGTAATGTGTTTTACTTATATACATTCTGAATGAAATGTTCAATCATCTGTTTTAGCGACTGTTTTAGTGATGATATTAATGTGTTTCATATGTATATACATTTTTTATATTTATTCCTTAGAATACTCTATCATTGAATAAGATATTCTTGTGACTGTGACGTTTCCAATATCATGTAAATGATCCAGATGGAATAAAAGAATTATTATTATTATTATTATTATTATTATCTTGTAGATGGTTGTTTTTACAATATTAACGAATATTTGGAATATCCAAATCGCCAATTAACAATTAATATCATTCTGGCATTACCTATTTCAGCTATTATGTACATGTATAAACACTTTTAATTGTTGATTTTAAACAAGAAATCTCATGTGTTGAATTTATGTATTTTACACTAATGTTTATATACATTTCATGTTTTTTACCATTGACGACTCCTACATATATCATTGTTAAGTGATCATTTTAAGGAATAAAGATATTGTATTATAATCAGTGGTCTGGTAATCATACGAACAGTTGAATCAAATTCAACCGGTGGACTCATTCTTTTGAACTCGAAGTTCCAAGTAGAAATTCCTGGTTTCTCCTATCAGTTTAATATTGATCTAGGTACTCTCCAAAACAGTATACTTTTCGACAGTATATTTTTCGTACTTCCTGGATGGAAAGCACAAAAATCTCAATTGATTTAAGAAACGACAAGGTTGCTTGTGAAAATACCGGATTCCAAAACACATTTCGAGATAACATTTGTTGCAATTGAGCAAGAAAACCTGCTGTTGGGTAGGTAGTATTGATCTTTAAGAATAGTAGAATTTCTAAACTCACCTAATGCTGAAAATTACACAAGCCATAGCATTCGGCGGACTCCAGCGACGACATTTGCTGATAATGCTGGGAACATCGCAAAATTGAAGTGACATGGTGGCTGGAAGTCTAACAATGTCGCTGAAGGATATCCAAACAATTCACTCACCAACAAAAGTAAAATTGCCAGGACCAATCATGAATCATCAGATGAAAACGAAGAGAAACTTAACCTCTTTGTTCTGACTTCAATAAAAAGCATTCAAATATACCAAACATTTCAAACAAATTGAATATTTTCAATATCAATACCTATCTTCTGTTCGAATTTCAATATCTTATACAAATAAGGATGAAAATTGTGAGAAAGCAATTTTCCGAGGTTATTCACCGTGGTTTGCAGGTTATCTGCCTCCCGCTTCATCTGTCACTTCGGTAGATATTTTCAAAGACGTTCAAATGTTTGTTATGAATTGATGTGAAACAGGCACAAGTTCTTATAACTGACTTTCAAATAAAAAGCCAAACAAGCATAAGAAAAAAATCTGTTTAAAAAAATAATTTATGGATATGGGGCCTGTTGGTTGAATGCCTAATTTCACTGGAGTATTAAACCTCGCCTCAAAGTCATTCATTACGGAGTGTTTTTACACGTAGAAATTGGATGACGAGACCAGCAGGTTATGCTCGAATTGGGAAGTGAAAAACTCATGAGGTGACTAAAAAAATTAATTACCTTTCCGGAAAGGAAGAAATGGATTTTGATTATAGTCGTTTTCGCTTTGAACGTAGGCATTTCGAACGAACGGACGGCCTTAATGTTGTTTTAAATCGTGTAAAGTAAACGGGATTGATTGTGATTGTTGTTATTTTCTGGTGTGTGTGAAAGGAGGCAAGAAAGCGTCAGAAGGGCTATAATTTCACTGTCATACGTCAAACGCGAACAGAAACAACTTCTGAGAGACATTATCATCACCATTTCCTGACACATCAGTTTCGTGTTTTGTGTTTTTATGAATTAAACTAAAGTATGGAGCAATTTTGATAATGATACTCTTCGTCGTAATCAATCTTATCATTTTCTTAAAACAATAGCAAAGATTGTGATATAGGAATTTTTTTAAATCTTGCTTAATTCAATGTTACCATGGTGAAACGGAAGAAGGAGATATTTTTTAAGAACACCTAAAACTGAATGAAAGAAAAAGAATATCAATAGCATGGAATACAATTTTTGCCACTGAACTCATAAAAAAAGAATTAAATTATTATCTAGCTCTGTTGAGGATAGTCAGTACTTGTGACGTCATATCTCTACTGACTTCTGAATAGATAACTTTACTAGGAATCAACATGGTTTTGGAAAAGCTAGATCAGTTGAGACTGCTATTGCTAGAAAATTCGAGTTTATTTACAATGAAATCGATAAGCGGGAGTGCGTAGTTTCAATATTATTTGACTTGGCTAAGGCGTTTGATTCAGTAAATAGTGACATAATGGTTAGTAAGTTATATAACATTGGCATCAGAGGGTTCCTTCTGGAATGGATAAAATCTGTTATGGAAGTTAGGAAAATGGTAGTGACTGTGAATAATGCAGTATCTGATATTCAAGATATTATCATTGGGGTACCACAGGGGTCTATTTTAGGCCCACTGCTTTTCTCCATCTATATAAATGATATTCCGAAGTATATAAAACAAGGTTTCATCATACTATTCGCAGATCACACTACCATAACAGTTTCCGGAAATACTGTGGAGGAGCTAGAAAACAACATTAATTCAGTCATGGATGATATAATTTCTTAGTGTGATAGAAATCAACTAAAACTGAACGAAAGTAAAACAGTACCTTTAAGCTTCGCGTTAAGGAAAACAGTAAAACTCAACAGCATCCAACTCTCGGAAACAGCCAAACTCTTTGGTATGTTTATAGATGAAACCTTGTCTTGGGAGCCCCATATCGATTATGTCTGCAAAAAATTGAATCAAGCGTTTCTTGCAATACGACAGATCAAAGACGTGCTTAGTTTAGATGGTATCAGGACTGTTTACTATTCATTGGCGTACTCACATATGGCTCAAAATGTATTAATGTGGGGTTCTTCTGTGGGGGCAAAACGTGTTTTTGATGTTCAAACAATAATAAATTAGAACTATCTTTAATATTGCACCCAGGGATAGCTGTAGACCTGCTTTCTGCAAGAACAAGATGCTAACGTTACCTTGTATCTATCTATATATATATATATATATATATATATATATATATATATATATATATATATATATATATATATATATATATATATATATATATATATAGCTCTGCTTCATGTGAAAAATAATGTACCCATTCTGAGAGATGAATCAATAGTTCATAACTATGCAACACGAAATAGACATTTATTAACTAAAAAGATTTGGAAAAGCTGAATACACTTATTTGAATTAATGAATCGAAGAGGTTTTTTGTATTAAAGTGTATAATTTTTAAAATTCTTGCAAAGCGCTTTCGACTTTCGTCATCATCAGTGCTCACTTCCCAAAACATAAAACATCGACATTCAAGAAATCACTTGCATATAATGGCAAACATTATTGAATACGTTGCCTCAAGATATTAAAGATTTGCATATTATACCATTTAAAAAACAAAGGAGCTATTAACTAATAAGGGATATTATAGCGTAGAAGAATTCTTAGAACGGGATACACTGTTATCATGATTATTGCTTTGACTGTATTTCTTTCATCCTAGTTAAAGATAAATTTACTTTATGTATATTTATGTATGTGTATACATATATGTGTGTATGAGTGTTTGTGTTATTTTTAATTTATGTATATAGTTAAATACCTGTTTCAAGTATCCGATAAATGTTATACTGTGGACCGTTATTATTGTTTTATATAGTTTTCATATTTTCATTTATGACATGTCTTATATCATGTATATGGTCGAAAAGACGAATAAAGTTATTATTATTATTATTATATAGGAATTCATTTTGGAAAAAATAATTCAAGGGAGAGACAATAAAAAGACAGGTACTCTGCTCACTAATCTAAACTGTGTGAGAAAACAAAGATAAATATCAGAAAAATGAGGTTTAAAAGAAAAATTATATACTAAGATACTAAACAGAAAGTGGTAAGCAATTACTACAAAAATGCAGGGCATAACCTCACAAATGTCACACATAAATGTGGAAATGTTCATAAAACTAAGCAACTGAATAAATGAAATAATGAAGGGGAAGAAATTATTATTATCATGATTTAAAACGAACAATGCTCTTGTCTGGCTGATTTTATCGCGCTTGTATTCATTTCAACCACCGATTTCAGTTTCCTACTAATTCAATCCAATTTTCGAAATCACGAATAGAAAACAAACAAACTGCAGCGGACAAACATGAAAGTGATAGAAACTTTCCGATCAGTATCAATACTCTGATTCATGCATGAAAATCTGAATGGAAAACTCAGTAAATCAATAAAATTGTTTTGTTCACCCGAGAAAAATGTTTGGATGATTTCGAAAAAAAGTTTCTAAAGAAATGAACGTTCAAGCCAGTCTCGAATATACCTACACAGTAGGTTGAATGGACTGACGCCTATCAAAAAACAACTACTCCCCTGGCTAATACCACGAACGGTGTTGGATTATATCCGACAGGCGTCTGTGCAGGAATCTTCACAGAAAGTTTCCTGCATATGCAACTGGCAATACAACTGAAAGAGTCGACCTTCAATTATGGAACGATCACACTTGCAGACCGGTTGTTTCGGGCTTATTAGCCACTCATCGGTGCAAGATGTGACCATCATCGACCTAAAGTCAATGATATTCCACAATTGAACATTTAAAGTTCATTTCTTTAGATTTGTTTACTGTCAGTCTTCAAGCATAGCCCACTGACTAATAAGAAAGTTTTTCTTCCTTATCCAGAGGAATTGGGCACATTTCGGATATGCAGTTAGTTAGTACCTCGTTCACTAGATGGAGTGGCATTTTGTTGTTCGCTCCAACTTAGGAAGAGAAATGAAATACTCTGAAAGAATTCCGATTCTCAATTATGGAATATCATTAACTTTAGGTCGATAATGGCCACTATCTTGCACTGATGAGTGGCTAATGAGCCCGAAACCGGTCTGCAAGTGTGCTCGTTCCAAAATTGAAGGTCGACTTTTTCAGTTGTATTGCGAATTGCATATGCAGGAAATTTTCTGTGAAAATTCCTGCACTGACGCCTGTCGGATATAATCCAACGTCCTTCGTGGTATTAGCCAGGGGAGTAGTTGTTTTCTGATAGGCGTCTGTCCATTGAACATACTGTGTAGGTATGTTCGAGACTGGCTTGAATGTTGAAAGTTAATTTCTTTAGATTGTTTGCTGCCAGTCTTTAAGCATAGCCCAGTGACTAATAAAAAAAAAGTTTGTATAAGATTTTGTTTCAATTCAACAGCTTCACCAACAAAATCTCGTCGTCTCAATCCCGTGCTAGAATTCATTATTTTTTCTTCGTATTACAAGAGATTAGTTTTTGGGAAAGAACATCAGACAATTTGATAAATCTAATCTTTAAATCAGGTAATTTTCCTAACATCTTCAAATATTCAAAAGTGATACCTCTTCACAAGAAAGGTAACAAAGAGATTGACGATAACTACAGACCTATTTCTATTATAAGTATCTTTTCAAAAATCATTGAAAAAATAATTAAGAAAAGACTCACCAAATATTTCGAATTCAACAATTATTTTTGCAGTTATCAATTTGGTTTTCGCGAAAACTGCTCTACCACCGATGCTACTATGAGTATTGTCAGAGGCATAGTTGAGGGACTTGAGACCGAGAAGGGGGGGGTCACACTATTGCACCTGTCAAAGGCCTTTGACTGTGTTTCCCACAGCATTTTACTCGAAAAACTGTCATATTATGGTGTGAGAATTACTCCTTTGCGTTTGATTGAAACTCAGCTGAATAATCGTTTCCAGAGAGTTTTTTATAACAATACATTTTCTGAGTTGAGGCCGATTGACGTAGGTGTACCGCAGAGATCGGTTTTGGGCCCGCTTTTGTTCGTTATTTACATCAATGATCATTACAACTATATGAAACCATGTCACAGTGTACTATTTGCTGACGATACATCCTTAATATACTCTTCTATGAATTATCCAGCTCTCGTTGATAAGTCTATGGAAATACAAGAAAAAGCGGAGCACTGGTTGAACAATTGGATAGTCGACTGGTGAGCAATAACTTCCTTCTCAGTGAGTTTTCTATTGTCATGGTTACTGTTTCAAAATACTGTAAGACTTTTTGTCGTCATTATTCATTCATTATCAGTTTCTTTGAAACCAAATTCAAAAAAATTTTCAGTCACCAGCAATTGTTTTGTATATGGTTATTGATCTGAGTATAATCACCGATATCCATTGGATTTTTTCAAGTTGTGACTGTTAGTTTCAAGACATTATAAACGTCGTGTTTCAAAATATAATCGTGTCTGACCAATGTATACTTTCTCTGACTCTGTTTAGTCTACAGATGCTTGAAATTGTTTCCAAACCAATTTTAATGCTCAATTGTTTCCCAAAAGATACATTTACGCTCTCTTGAATTTATTTGAATGGAAAATTTGACAGTTGGAGAGCTGATCAGTTCAAATGTGAAGTGTTTTGTGTGAAAGAGGATCTAAAATCAAAAACGAGTAATTTTCTATAGTTCATTGCACTATTGAGGCTGTGAAGATATTTTTCTTCTCGGTTTCGTCATTTCTTCTTTCTCCTTCAGTCAACCAGGCCATTAGGGTGTAATACAGAGGCGTATTACACACAAACACACAAAAAATACGTGAAAGACCCAATAAAGCATCTAGGTAGCAGAACATTATTTTTGTAAACAGCGGAGGCAGTAGCCGCATTCTTGAGTAGGCTGCTGATTACGTTCTGAAACTTCTATAAATGTAACGGGGAGGACAGATGTGATTCCGGGACAATAGCCATAACGAGGTGGTCACAATATCTTATAATTCACCTTTAGCATTGTCCGGGCATTCGGTTTTGGTTTTATTCTTTATTTTCCGAATCAGCATCTATTCGTTACGTCATATTTCACTGTGACAATTGAATAACAGAATCTCCAGTAGGCTGTGTCGACAACTATAAAAATGAGGATTCATTACGGTGATTTGTTGGTGTTTGTTCTTTCAGTGAATGCCACAAGAGACGTTTTCTAAATCAAAATTTGGTATATATTTTGTTGGTGAAAGAAACTACTTCCAGTAGAAAGAGATGTGACACTCAGCTTTCAAATTAGATTTTTCGTGAGATTCATAACGCAGTTCTTTCGTTATTTAGTTCTGAGCATTGGTTTTATTATTTGAAAAATTTCATTTATGTGCTTTTATTCGTTTGGAAAAATTTCTCACCGTTTGTCCTATATAATATTCAGTATCAAAACTACATAACAGTTCTCATCTTATGATCAATCTGACACTGAATTTTTATTTCTATTATTTTCAAGTGAACTGATTGATACACACTTTTTTCTTTTCAAATAAAGAGCTTGCTTTTTGGTGAGTTTGCCAAATTAGCTCAATGACCTGCGACCCTAGAAAAAGGTACTTCATGGGCATAAAAAACCACAAAACACAAAAGGTGGAGATTCAGATAATTCCGCGTATCTTCGCCAGATCTCTCTCATTCCAACTAAAGACAAATTTATCGAAATACTTGTGAAAATACGTCTGACAATTTTCCTAAAACACCACAATATTTTAAGTGAAAGCCAGTTTGGTTTTCAAAGCAATAAAAACACGTACGATGCCATATTTTCATTTCTTTATGATATTTACTTCAAGTTTAATTCTGGTCGTGTAGCAGCTGCGGTCTTTTGTGATCTTTCTAAGGCGCTTGATTGCGTTGATCATAAGATCTTGCTAAGAAAAATTCACCAATACGGCTGCAGAGAAATGATGCTCAAATGGTTTGAATCCTACCTTTCAGGAAGGAGTCAAATGGTAAGAACAACAGGACTTGAAAAAAAAAAAAGGAAATTTTGTGTGGTGTTCCACAAGGATCAGTTTTGGGACCCATCTTATTCTTATTATATATCAATGACTTTACAAAATTGAGCATTTCAGGAAATTTCACTCTTTTCGCTGATGACACGACGATATTGTGGAACAACAAAAACTCAAATGATTTACACGATGTAATATCTACTGATATGAAAACAATCAAGGAGTGGTGTGATTAATTTGCTATCCTTCAATATCACTAAAACAAACATTTTATCATTTAGATGTGCTCTTGATGACCTGTCATTCGGTGATAACTTAGTGATCAGGAACGAGACTCAATCTGAATTTCTAGGAATTCACATTGACAACAAGCTCAAATTTATTGAGCATATTGAACAACTTTTGAGTAAAATTTATTCTGGATGTTATGCAGTGAGAGTAACTTCAATAAATTTGGGAATCAAAACTGCTAGAACGGTATATTACGCCCTCGTTAAATCCCACCTACATTATAGAATAACGTTTTGGGCAGTATGCAATTCATCAGCACTTCTGTCTGTATTAGTACTGCAGAAACGGGCTATCAGGTATATGTGTAAGAATAAACCTCATGATTCGTGCAGACACAAATTCGTTGAGCAAAAAATTTTAACAGTGATTGCTTTGTTCATTTTGGAAACGGTTTGCTTCATTTACAAAAATATGCCCATATTTGAGGTTTCATGCCATTCTTATAGCACCCGTTCTACCCCGTTGAAATTGCCAATTCCTTTAACAAGTTTGGTCAGGAATTCTATTTATTTCAATGAGAACAAGATGTTTAATCACTTGCTCTCTATTATATCTATAAAACAGGCAAATTTGACCAACAAAATGTTTAGAATAAAAGTAAAAACATTTCTGGCTGATAGACCCTATTATAATTTGCAAGAGTTCTATAATAATAAATTTACGTGACAAAATGTGCATATTTGGATTCAGGTTATATTAGATTGTTGTTTATATTTTTGTTTTGATATAAATATTTTTTTGTCTGGTTCGATGAGTGTGTTTATTATATGTAAGTATATATATATATATATATATATATATATATATATATATATATATATATATATATATATATATATATATGTTTATGAGTCTATTATATAAGTGTTGATTATATTTTTAAACAAGTCTGTACACAACCATGTTGAGACAAAATTTCGATATTGTATGTTCTAACTTTACTTTTTTGTAGGTGTTTTTATATTCACATTTTATATTTCAATACTTACATTTGTATGTACCTTTCACAAGCTTTGTCCACAAGATTTATTCTTAATGACAATAAAGTATATTATTATTATTAAAATATAAAAAAAATTTGACTGAAAGAATTTTTTGATTTCGAAAATAATAGTCTGTAAGTATCGAATCTGGTGAACGAGGTGGATGTTCCAACAACTCGTCATCACCATCGTTCCAGATGTTCCACACAGTCCTAGACTTGCCATTGTCCTTGCTTGCGAACAAAAATTATTCAGCTTCTTCTTGAAAAGAATTCGTCCGATTTCTCGGCCGTAACAGTTTCCATCATCGTCCTTCTCAGAGATTTTCTTTCAAGTAGACACTTCGACAGAGAACCCTTCACAGTACTCAATCGGCTAATTCCTTATTTTTCACCGAGATTGCCCCAAGTTCGAGTAACACCCAAATCCTCGTGTCGTGATTTGATTTAGAGAGATCCAAACCTTAATTAAGCACTCGGCTCAGTTAGGGTGTTCTCCGACACATTTCCAGTAGATTTCCAGGAGATATACTTTCCGGAAGAGCATCTAATTCGAATCGGCTCCCCCTCCGGATTCTGTTCATTGATTTCTCTAGCGTAAGCTTACTAAATTGTCTTTCGTTTTCCTCCCCATCTCTTGTGAACGACCGGATTCCGATTCTATTTATGGTCAAGGTGGATGCCACCGCACAAAGCGGCCATTTTATTCAATTTATAACCAATTTATCGGAGTGAGTTCAGCTGGACTAGCGTTCTGACATATACAGGGGTTAACGGAATGAGACAAACACCGATATTTTGATATAGGGGTGGAGTAGCCCAGTCGAATACGCTCAAAAAAGGGGCCAGCAACGCAAAAATGTTTACTGGCTCGTTTGTTTTCAATTTTACACTGAAAATAGTCATGAGAAAAAAGTTTTAAATTGAATTTTCTTCAATTTTGATTCCTATCAATTTTTTCTTAGGATCGATATTTTTTCATTTATACCCGAGAAAAAGAGGGGGTGAAATTTTATCATTGTATTATCACGTTTATTTTCAATTTTATGAAAAAATTATAAGGAACAAAGTTGTATAAAACTGAATTTTCTACATTTTTTGTCTCAATCAATTTTATAGTAGGAAAGATATTTTTCAATTTATACCCGAGAAAAGGAGGGGGGTAAAATTTGATCATTGTATTATCACGTTTATTTTCAATTTCACAAGAAAAAATGTAATGAACAAAGTTGTATAAAACTGAATTTCCCACAGTTTTAGTTACTGATTTTTTTTTCCTGTAATCGATATTTTTCGATTTATACTTGAGAATAGTAAGGGTAAAATCTCAATCACTCTATTATCACGTTTATTTTCAATTTTATGAGAAAAATTAGAATAAAGAAAGTTGTATAGAATTTCATTTTCTACATTTTTTGTCTTGCTCAATTTTTTCGTTGGAAAGATATTTTTCAATTAATACCTGAGAAAAGGAGGGGGTCAAATTTTATCATTGTATTATCACGTTAATATTCAATTTTACGAGAAAACTTGTTATGAACAAAGTTGTATAAAATTGAATTTCCTACAGTTTTAGTTACCGAATTTTTTTTCCTAGAATCGATATTTTTCGATTTATACTTGAGAATAGTAGGGTAAAATTTTAATCACTCTATTATCACGTTTATTTTTAATTTTATGAGAAAAATAATAATGAAGAAAGTTGTATAGAATTTAATTTTCTACATTTTTTGTCTTGCTCAATTTTTTCGTTGGATAGATATTTTTCAATTTATACCCGAGAAAAGGAGGGGTTCAAATTTTATCATTATATTATCAGGTTAATATTCAATTTTACGAGAAAACTTGTTATGAACAAAGTTGTATGAAATTGGTTTTTCGTGGTTTTTTTCCTGTAGTATAATTCATAGCTAATGCAAAAGATACGGCTCAAGTTCCACGTTCTACAATATTGGATTTAATTTGAATAGATGTTGCTGATTTCTCAACTTTGTATACCGAGTCTCATATTTATGTGATTATTCACAAAACGTGTCGGATTAACATGTAAAACGAACAGTTCAAATGACCTCGAAACGACAAATGGATAATTATCGCTCGAAAAAATGCTATCGGCACACCAAACGAGGTGTCCAATTAATATTGTCATCCATCAATATAGTTCACCAAACAATAAAATTCTTTCGACTCGTTATTGGTACTCCTGTTATCTTGGTGATACGGTTTTTCACAAATTACCGAATGCGACGTAATGAGCACTTTGACCTTGAAATACTACAATTTTCATGAAAAAGCGTTCAGAATTTCGATAATGCAAGCAATGTAGGAATGATCAGTTGACTAACGAATCCACAGTTTTAGGAAATAACGAGGAGAAATTCAACAGACAATAAAGACTGAACTTGCCAAATGACTGCATAAATGATAACAAGTGCATGTGCTTATCGTACAACTAATTCGACAACTTTGTAACCTTGACTTACGATAACAACTGTGGGTTTTTGCTTTGGGAACTTTATTACTGTGAATTTATGTGAACGCAAAAAAAACGATCGTTAACTTGTTTGTTTATTTGGTTCTTAGTAAATTTAGATTTATTCAAATAATCTGGTTATAAAAGTCTTGACCTTGGTACAAATCTTTATTTCCAAGCTTCTTGAATCATCTGAACCGATACAGTATTTCTACCTTATTCCGTTGATTTCTTCTCTTTTCTTTTTCGGGATTGTTTTTGTATATAACGTACAGGAAAATGAAACAACCCCAAAATGATATAAATGTTCATTTTTCTGTTTGCTTTTAAAAACAACTATAACATAAAATATGTATCAGCCTGAATTCAAATTTCGATAAATTTCTGTTTATTTTGCCATTCATTTTCATCCGTTATTTTCAACACCTCCATTTGTTTCGACCACCAAGTGATCATCTTCACATATATGTATGTACAATCGATCGCTTCACAAAAACACTTCACTAACTTTATTCGAAATCTTCTGATACTTCCTCTTCCATATTCTCTGTAATTCAAATCATATTAATCTCCATATGGTCTTTTTCAACAAAAATTACTTTTTTAACACTTTTCTGCCAGTCTACTTCGGTAATATTAGATAATTCTTCTTCAATAAGCTCAAATTTTGGAAAATTATTTTTACGCCTGATGCTTTGTTTCAGTTTTCCCCAAATCAACTCGATGGGATCGAAAACACAAAAATAGGGGGAGGGGTCTTAGTATGGCGTGTCCATACTTTTCAGCAATACTCTCAAGGGCATACACTTCTTCAAATGTTTTTGTCTGTAGTTGGTTTTTGGAGTAATCTTCAAAATACAAATTGATATCTATTAAAAAGCTTTGTATTTCATCTTTCCTCGTTGTCAAGCGTTGTCAAGAACTATTATACTATTCGCATTCTATTACTATTATTACTTGTCCAAGCACGCCACATTTCAAACAGATAACAAAAATTTTGAGTAATTATAACTGCGCCAATATCGAATTTCATCACCCAAATCGCGATCAGTTCCTGAACTCAACACGACGGCGATAACCATCTCTGCATTCCTCGATTTCTGTTCGTCACCGTAACTTCAAATTTAATTTTATGACTTCTCGGCCAATCATAAAATAATTGTCACTTGGTAATTGAAACACGTAACGGTTTGGTGTTGGTAATATTCAGTAACCAGCAATGAATGTAACATTTCATCACTGTACTGCATTTTTTTTTATGATCGGAGTCTACAATTTAGCTAACAAATGAATACTTTAAATATCTCCAAAGTGTATTATTTCAAAATTCAGTTTGGTGGCTCTTGACAAAGGAAACTTGATGAAAAATACGCCTACCCGTAGCAAGTAGACCCCCAGCAACGGTATTATTGATATATTGTCCAGTTGCAACACTCAAACAGAAATTATTATGATTGTGGATATTGTAATAAAGTTACAGTTGGAATTCTTGTTAGCGCAGTCATCCTCTTCTGAAATGTTTACAGGTGTGAAGGAACATCATAAATTACGTACATGTGTAGTAAATTCTTCAGTGACGTGCCCGCCAACATGCTAATGGGTGCATATTATAATACTGCGGGAAATTATATTGCTGTTATCAAAAGAATAACAAAAATCAAATTACATAGTTACAAATTATTGTTGTACGGAATTGTTGATGATCAAATTGAAGAAAGTTTTTTAACATGTCCTGAACACGAAGTTGTCTAGCATCTTCAAAAGTCTTCAATACTTTTAAGACATGCCTGAAGAAGCCATTGTATGGCGAAACACGTGCTGCGTTTTTGTACTGAAACACGTGCTACTGTGACATTTTTAATGGTTGTCAAGAGTATTAAACGATGATGTTTAGAAAGTAGCGTGTTGAAAATATTCTCAACACTGTTAAAAGTATTTTTAACACGATTTTTTTCGATCAAATAGCAATAAACAAAACATAATGATTCAATTTTCAAAGAAGTTTTTTTACGAAAAATAGATATAGATACAATTAAGTTCTGGTAAAGAACGACCTACTTTCGTTTTTTTATTTGGAATTTGAACAATCAATGATTTATCCATTGATTTAATGCCTTCTATTAATAAATGGCACAGCGACAGGCTCCATATAATCGGGAAGTAATAGAAACTTTTATCATCAAATATTTTTTATTGGGCGCCTCGTTTATAAACCTCTGGACTTGTTGAAACGTAATAGTTTTTGATTTTTTGGGCCTATAACTTTTATTTTTCTATTTCTTTATGAAAACAGTACAGCTGTACAAAAAACTTTGTAAGATATTTTTGTCAGAAGTAAGTTGTTCGTGAATTTGCTCAACTCGCTACGCTCGTTTCTCAAACTTTCTCTCTCACAAAATAAAACATTACTTTCAAGATTCATATCATAAATTGCTATTTTTGAATACCTTATTCATTTTCATCAAGTATTGGTCAATTCCATCATATATTCAAAGTCAAAATTTCGAAAACAAATGTATAATACATAAATGTCATATACAAACCCTTTTATTTTTTCACGAATAGTGTCTCGTTCAGGCAAATCTAATTTTGTACATATTATTGCAAAAGTTTCAATTTGATAGCGTTTATCGATACGCCACTTCAAAACTACATGTTTGACGACAGTTGGTGTGACGTCACGAGATATGTACGATTGTCAGTATAGGGCATGAACCATGCCTGAGCTGTTACAAAGCAAAGTATTTATTGTTTGAGGTTTGAATAAATACGAGTTCAGCCTAGAAAGTTTTATCGAGGCAAACTCAAGTAATTTACTACTGGTGGGTATTCAAGATTATGAAATATTTTAATGGGTATAAGGGCAGAGTTTTTCAATTGAGTTTTATGATAAGAAGCGTTTCCGAAGACTACTTATCGAAATTTAAATGTTTCACAGCAATAAAAAATGAAAGAGAAGCGATATATTTAATTTTATTGGTATGTTTAGGCAATGAATACAATTTTGCCAACCTTGTACGTTGAGAGATATTTTTGCATCAGTTTCATTATTAATTCGAAATAAATGTTTGTATTTGAATCAAAATGATCAGAAACAAATTTAGTCTAGGAATTCTATTCTTTACAAGGCTTTGTGAACTATTTAATTTCTGGTAGCACATTTTTAAATACATTTCGGTTCGGATGAGTTCACCCATGTACCATGTGTTTGAAATCAAACAATCGAAAAATAATTGAACTTTTGCACTACTAACGGCGATTCCTAGCCAGCACCGCAATTCATATATCTGGTGACGTCATGCCCGTTTCGCTAAACCGCTTCTTCGAAACTGTTCCATCGGATTAACTTGGAAAATTTTTCGAATTACATATCACACATTCCACACTTCTGTGTGGACTCCCACCTGCTACACGCGTTTTATCAGCTCTGTAACGAATAAACCAGTGATATTCCTTTAATTGCAACTGCAATAAAAACCTTGCGGGTTACCACCCACTTCTCTCCAATAATGCCAACCATAATTTAAAAAGATTATTTAGTGAAGTGTCCCATACTGAGTGTGTGCTAATAACAATAAAACGGTTGGAAGTGCATGGGTGTAGAGTTTTATTCTGGTAGAAGGGTTCGAACAGAAATTTTTATTTTTGAACGAGAAGATAGCAACGAAATAGTTTAGATTTGATTCACGACACAGTTAGCAGGAGCTTTCCAAAGAAATAATACTAAGATTCGAGTTTTGATTATGGTTTGAAATTCCACTGTGAGTTAATAGGAAATTTATATCAATAGTGGTCTGCTAGATTAAAGTGTTCATCTGTTTCGTAAGAGTTTGGTGCTTCCGTCAGAGATTGAGGATCATCGGTGTTATTATTAGATTGACTGGTGCCTCAGTTATATTTGTTTTCTTATAACAGTCAGTTAGTTTGGCAATACAGTCGATCATCACCTGTTAAAAGTTCCATTTTCAGATGATTTAACAATAAGCTTTGCACGGATTGGTTATTAGTCATATTAGGAAACGCTAGTTGAAGTTCCAGAAATTCACATACGTTTTTGCTACTTTTCGAACATTTACTACAAAGTAAACAAGTGAGGATTTTTCCAGCAAAAGATTTACAAACACAAGACGAAACAGACTGTACGGAATCATTCAGTCCACAGCGGTCAGGAGTATTGATTCTGCTATTGTTTTACTCACGAAGAGTATTCAACAAGAACCCCAAGAATTCGGAACAATCCTATTGGTGTTCTAATGAGTATTTAGTAGACTTCAAAGCCTCCAGGAAATAATGAAATGAAATAATAATAATAAATCGACTTTATTCATCAAAAATAAATTAGATGAACAGGCGGATTATCAGTATAAGCTGTTTTTCAAATCAACCTTACAAAAATATATAATAAAAACTATAATAATAACAAGTATAGAATAGAAGATAAATCAACCAATACAACAATAAACACAATAATAAAAGCTTGATGAAAATGAATAATAATAAGGGTTTTGCAAAAATCGACATACAGAGCACCAATTACCAGGATTTAAGCAGAAGTTTCAAGCGTTTTTTAAATGTCATTATCGTGTAAAGTCTGAAGTCACTGGGCAACTTATTATACAGCTTAGCGGAAATATAGGAGAAACTTCGAGTAAAAAGTGCCGAGTTGTGTTTGGGAATGACCAAGACAGATCCATTTCGAGTATAATAATTGTTAGTCTGGGAAAAACTAACAAGTCTATTATATAAATAATCAGGTTTATTTGTTAATAGTAATCTATGTGTATTTGTGAGGATGTGTAGAGTGCGTAGTTTTTCAAGTCTTAACCATCCGGAGTCATCAAACCTACTACTGATGTGATCAAATTTACGTATACCGAAGGAAAATCTCAAACAAGAGTTTTGAATTCTTTGGAGGCGAAGAGAGTCGTATTGAGTAAGTGCAGGTCCATATATGCAATCGCAATAAGATAATTTAGAGAAAATCAAAGTTTCGCAAAGCTTAACTTTGAGTTGTGTAGAAAGAATGTCTCTATTGGGAAAAATTTGTCTGAGAATGTTATAAGACAAGTTTTTGCATTCAGAAGTGAAAGGCAAGGCTACAAATGGATCTTGATGAGGTTGGAAATAAGGCTCCTTTTAGATTTGGGTCCAAATAACATATATGATGATTTTTTAGCATTCAATTTCAAGTTATGTGCGCACGAGGCGTTATACAGTGAATTGAGATCTCTATTTATCAGTTCTTGTGCTTCCAGGTTGCCTTCCGGAAAAGATAAGTAAATTTGAGTGTCATCAGCGTAGTGATGGATATTGCAAAATTTAATACATTTGTAGAAATCTGAGATATAGATGTTAAATAAGAGAGGTCCAAGAATGGAACCTTGTGGAACTCCAAATTTGGTGTTCAGAACTGCAGATTTTAAGTGATCAAGGCTGATACACTGAGTTCGGTGTTCCAGAAAGCTTTCAATAAAATCTACGGCATATTTATCCAAACCAAAGTGACTAAGTTTATTACATAAAAGACTGCGGTCTAAGGTATCAAAAGCTTTACTAAAGTCCAATAAAACTAGACATGTAACATAATTTTTATCGGTTGGTTTGAAAATATCATCTGTTATGGAGAGGAGTGCGGAAGTCGTGCTATGTTGAGAACGAAACCCAGACTGAACACTAGTTATGATATTGTAAGAAGTGATGAATTCAATCATCTGATCTTTGAGAATCAGCTTAAGCGTTTTAGATAGGGAGGGTAAAATACTAATGGGCCTAAGATCAGAGTAATGTGTCGGAGACCTACACTTAGCCAAAGGAATCACAAGTGCATGTTTCCAAGGGGAAGGAAAACACGAGGAAATGATACACGAATTCAGTATAAAGGTGATGTATTCCAAGAGATGTTTTTCCACCAAACGAATCATTCGAAGTGAGATGCTGTCCGAACCTACAGCGTTGCTTCTGATTTTATTTAAAAACTTCTGTACAGTATGTTCGTCAACGGGAGAGAATCTGAAAGAATTTGCAGTGTTCTTAGTTTGGTACTTTTCTAGAAGCGATGATTGAAATTGTGTTTTGTCAGGGAGGGTAATATTGCAAAAGAACTGATTGATTTCATCTAGATTTTTCAGGTTAGGTGGTAGTTCAGGGTTTGACTAAATTACGTAATGTGCTCCACGTTGCCTTGGCATATTTAATATATAACCGCATAATAACACCTTCAAATCACCAAACCTAAAGAAAGGGGTGTTTTATGTTCAGTTTGTTTTGTGCAAATATCTTTTGAAAACAAGATTGCCGTTGATCTCGATTTTCATAAGCGAATTTTGTTTAGCGATGGAGCTCACTTTTGTTTGGATGGATACAATATAATAAACAAAACTGCCGTATTTGGAGTTATGATAATCCTCAAGTTTATATTGAGACGCCGTTACATCCAGGCAGTTTGGTGTGCTTTATGGGCTGTACTTCTTCAACAACCATGCTGGTCAGAAAGTTACAGTCAATGTCCGAGCCAGCCGTGGCGGTCATATGTCAGAAGCCATATTAATAATAATAATAATGATATTTATTTGACTACGTTACATAATACATGAGGTTTTCAATATATTTGCACTAGTGAAGTACTTCAATTGGCGAAGAACAAATAGTGAACCCGAGAGTTTTCTCTTCAGTTGAGAAATATGTGCAGACCAGTTTTGAGTCTATTACTTAATGTACTGCCCAGTAATTTACCTTTATTAGTTTCACAATTAGGGATAATTTGATTATTGGCAAAAATCTGGATGTATTGTGTTTTCTGACAAATTAGTCTCAGCTTATTAGATAGAAATCACTGATTAGCACTATTACATACCTCGTCGAGATGAAACTGTAGCATATTATTATTTTTATCCGACAGAATGAAAGTGGTGTCGTCCGCAAAGAGAACCGATTTGAACGGCATCATATGTTTGCACAAGTCATTCACATAAATGACAAATTAGAGCGGGCCCAAAACAGACCCTTGCGGAACGCCATGCTTAATAGTTTGAGTGTTTGATAAGGTACCATTGAGCATCATTGCTTGTTGACGATTAGTAAGTTCTTATTAAGTGAAGCGGAATACCTCCAACTCCGTAATAGTTTAATTTTTCCAATAGAATTTCATGTGAGACGCGTCGAATGCCTTCGACAGGTCAGAACGCGACTTTCTGAAACCATATTGTGAGTTGCTGAAAAGCTTATTATTCTCAAAGTAGGCATAGAGCTGAATTTTAATTATAATTTCAACCACTTTACTGAATATTGAAATAATACTCATTGGTCTGTAGTAATGGCTTTATCATCACCTTTTTTAAAAAAGGGTACTACTTTAGAAGACTTGAAGATATCTGGAAACTATAACGCCAGAACGCCAGAAGATTATCTTTCGAATAAAGTAAATTTCATGTCAATTTGAAAATTCATCTTTGTTTTATTCCATTTCAAAGTTTCATACCTCTATGAAAAACACCCTATATATTGAATTGCATTTACGAAACTCCATCGACTTGTATTTCATCGATTTTGAACTCTGACTTGGTCGTTACCGTGACAAAATTTTGATGAACGTGTTCATAAACAGGAAACATGTCGATACGTTCCCCAATTTCAGAAGATGATTCACTAACGTTCAATAAATTTCATTTGATCTCAACGCTGAGTATGTATAACGAGTCAATAGGCTTTGAGATTTGTGAATTGATCGAAAGGACTTGCTAGAGGTGACTCGCTGCCACACTGCCTCGAATAGCAAAATGGATTAAAGGTTTTTAGTTTAAACTTCGTTAGAGTCGAGAACAATAACTACAGGAAAATCCCTCAGGCGCTCTATAAGCGGCGCCTGTGTGAAAGTAGCGATTTACGTGGATTAGAATCGTGGATATGTATCGGTCTTAGTGAAATAAAATATGCCAAGTCGCAGAAACCCGTTAAAGTATCTATGAAAGAGAGACAAATCTCCAACCTTCCTTCGATGTTCCAAACTATGAAGGTTCCAAGTGATGTTTGTGTTTCTCCAATCAGGCGGATTGGAAAAACGTTTACAGAACGCCCATGTGCTCATTCAAAATTCTCCAAAAGGTCTTTTGTGACCGAGGACTGATCACACTTCTGTTTATTTAGAAAATTACCATAAGAAATATACGGCTCTTTAACGGCTCCAATATTAATAATTCTCATATTAAACTGAAATACACCTTGAATTATCTTAACGGTTATGGCATTCAAAAATTTTAATCATAGGAATAAATACTAGTGTTGATGGTATTTGTCTGAATCGCAGGTATTTCTCCAGGGATTAGGACCGTGTTAAGTGTCTCCGCCGTATTTATGTTCTCAAACATTTAATGAAATGCATACATTATTTCATAAATGGAGGTTTTTTATGGTCTTTGAGTTACATAAACTCGGGGAGAGGAAACTTATTAGAGACAACTTCCAGTGTGATAATGGTTACGATCAATCAAGAGGGTTTGTCATATTGCCGAGAAAATTAATATTATATAACATTTCTTGGTATGTAATATCCAATATATGGAACGCCGTTTTACTTTTTATTTCGATACATGTGTCGTAGCGCTTACGTATGTTTCTGATTATGTTCCTTAGTTCTTGAGGGCTAATATCTGCACATACCTGTCGAATTCTTGCACAAAGTTCATTTCTATCTCTTGAGCGGTTTTTGTAAACCTTTTGTGTGAGAAGTCCCCAGAGAAAAAAGTCCAAAACTGTGAGGTCGGGAGATCTGGGTGGCCACTCTATAAACGGACTACCACGGTCTATCCATCGGTTTGGAAAATGTTAGTTGAGCCATTGCCTCACAGCTCTGGCATAATGAACTGAACACCCATCTAACTGGACAATTAAATTTGATCGTTCATTGATTGGCAGCTCGTGAATAGCATCCCAAAACTCTGTGTTTAAAAATTCTAGAAACCTATGCGCATTAATGTTTTTCTCAAAAAAGAAAGGTCCAATAATTCGTTTTTACACTTTATTACCTAGTTAGGATTATCCGCTGCCCAATAGCGACAATTCTGTGATGACACTACTCCATTTGTAGTGAAAGTGGCTTCGTCGGTATATAAAATATATTTTATCTAAAGTGGCATTCCTTATACTAGCATTAGGATTATTTTCGAAATAATCATTCCTGTCATTCCTGTTTCGTCATTGTTCAGGATTACTTTTTAACATTATTTTTGATACTGCTCAGTTTCATTGAATATTTTATTTATTTTATTTACCGTACCGCAGCAATACGACGACGATCTGGCTAGCAGCACTTCTAACGTCATCTCCTGAAATGCGTACAATTTCAATTTTCTCTCTTACGCTCAATCTTGCAGCCCTGACACAAAATAATTCGAAGAACTGTAAGGTGAATATTGTTGACAATTGTACACTTAAATATTTCACAAGTGTCAAACTGTAATATGATTTCCATGGCAACTAAGATTTAAATTGAAATATGAGGTCTTAGTTTTAGTTAATTTGCGTGAAAACTTGAATGTAATTCAATTATTTTCATTAAAAATATATACGCTATTTGTTTTTGTTTTCATCTGGCGGCACTTTATTGTTGAAATCATAAAAAAATATTCTCATGGCTATATCTGTTGATATAGGGTGTTTTTTGTGACTGTTGGCTGTGTGAGTTTTCGAATTTTTGAGTTGTCATAACTTTGTTAATAACGAATATTTTTTCATGAAATTTTGGTCACACCTGTTTAGAGGTACTCTGAATCCAATGGCGTAGTGATTTTTTCAATAAAAAATCGCTAATAAAAAATCCCGATTTTCGACTAAGAAAAAATATCGTAGTATGCCCTGAAACTTTAATAAACATTTCAAATTTTGTCCCAAGGTAGACCTTTTAGTACTTGACATTTCAAAAATAAAATTATTAAAATCGGTTTACAACTTCAAATTTTAGAGAGGTGTTTCTATTAAAAATGGTCACACTGTATAGTTCAACTCAGCAATGAACAAACATTTTTGTTCAACAATCAATGGAATGTATTATTCGAGTAAATTCAACAAACGTTTCAATCCCGGAAATAATTTTGACCTTTGAATAAAATGTTAGTTATTTATATGACTGTTGAATTATAATGAAACTTCAAATTCACTTTCTAAAAGTAAGTTTGGGAATAAAATTCCAATGAATATATTTGAATGACTGTCAAAGTTTTCCCATGAAACATTGTTGGTAATAAAAATACACTTTCGTTTGTCTGAAAATATAGCAAACTAACGTTCCATACTAAATATTTTTCTATGGATAATAAAGATTGTTATATTTCAATTTTATTGGAAGTGTTGAATATTTCCAACATTCACTTTAATGCATTCAATTTAAAATTTGGTTACAACTTTTGTGCAAAACATTCTCAAGGAAGTATCATTTTATTTCATCAATCTTTTCAAAAAGCTAATTTCTGACAAATAATTAAATTTTTTGATGATTTAAAAAGTTTGTTGTATTTGAAAGATACATTTAAAACGATTGTTGATAATTTCAATTCGGCGCTGGTATCGAGCGGATTTATCGAGAACTTCAAGTGTTACATATAGCAACATGCTAGTTCATTTATAGTACGACAAAACGCCGTTCAACCGTGGCGCCGAATAAAAATTATCAACAATCAATTCAATTCATGTATCACTGAAATTCAACAAACGGCTTGGAATGCCGTTTTACTTTCTATTGGTATTTTGTAAAAATGAATTGTTTTGACCGTTGCATTTAGGTGATACATGAATTAAATTGATAATTTTTATTCGTCGCTGCGGTTGGATGGAATATTGTGTTACTATCATGTTGCCAGAATTAAAAATTCAGCTTCTGCAAGAATCCGATCGACGGTAGCGCCGAGGTAAAATTATTAACAATTGTTTTAATTCATGTAACTATAATCATCAACAAACAATTTTATTCATGTTTCACGGAAATTGTAGTAAATTATTCGACAGTTACAAAAAAGTATATATGACAAACATATACTTCCAAAAATTTCAAACAATCTGTATTATAACTGTTCTCAACTTTTCATCAAACAAATTAATTCAAGTAACATTTTAAATCAAGTGTCATTTAAAATAGAACAAATTTTGCGAACAATCGTTTTTAATGTGTCGAACAAATGCATGAATCAATTAAATTGAAACAAATAAATTGTTAGTTGAATAAATTGAGGAATGAATATTTGTGACAATTGAAAAGTTAAACGGCGTTCCATATCAATACTTTCTTTCATACTTATAGCCAAATGGAATGAAGAAACGGGCATATGAATAGTGTAATACGGTATAGGAACTATTTGTAACCTTATTGTTGAACTTGCATAAAACCTTCTGCAAGGAAGCGACTCTAGATTTTGCTGGTCTGGGTGGTCTTTGAAACGAATATAAATGTCTCTCTTAGTCTGACCAATATATTTTCTGTAACAATACTCACAGCTTACAAAAATAATTCAGTTGTTTTTGGATTCATTTCACGTCAGAGTTTTCAGTTTTACCTTTCATATCTTCAGTAGTGCCTACCACAGTTGTAGGTGAAGCGTCAGACATAAAAACCTGCAGATCATGACCACGAAACTTGGAGAATAGCTTTGTGGAAATGTGGATTTGTTCAATTTATTTGTTCAAACAAAAAATGTGTTAACTTTTTCAATATTTCAATGATTCACACTGACGACCACAAACATTGCGATATCAGTTCCGCTCATTTACTATCTTTATTCAGTGTTAAATGATCTCACAGACGATTTAACAAAAAGCAGCGTTGTTAGCGAGAGAGGATGAATATCAAAGGTTCATTGTCGTAACGACGTAAATCCACTGATCATTACCGTCTGCCTCTATGTGCATACCTACCTAATGCCTTCCGTAAGTTAACGATCGCAATGCCAATGAATAATGGCGACACGACAATACCTGTGGACGTTCCACTATGCCGACAATTTGTTGCAATAACTTCCGTGCCAGATCGAGAATAACTCGTACAGTATTATTAATTTATTGAGATACAGGCTGTGGGATATTGCTGAAAGTAGGTTAGTCTCCTCACTAACACTAAAGAAAAAATACCAAAGAATCAATTACTTTCATATGAACGTTGAATTATACAAAAAATGCTTTTCTCTATTCAGTTTGTATTCCCAACATTCGTTATGGAACTGAATCAGATATCATTCACAGGATTACTACACAATATAGTATATGAAAGAGGTAAACTTTCACTTACATGGAACCTTGATGTCATCCTCAATGGCATCAATCTGGATGACATTACAAGATGTTGTAGAGATTCAGACAAAACTCGTGTATATGCCTTTATATATCAAGATTCGCATGATATACCTAAGGTTAATAAAGTATATAACATTAACAGTAAATATAATCATTCTAGTAGAATATAAAATAAATAAAACACAAGAGAAAAATAAAATATAGACACTGATTTGATGAGTCAGCTGATGAACAATGTTCCAAAAAATTCCTTAATACCATCTAAAGCCAGATCCACAAGATGATTTTCCAGATTTTATTTCTGCTCACAATTCGTCTACCTAAATAGTAAATTTACCTGATAAGGTCAGGTATCAATACATTTTTCGAAAGTATACTTGTAAAGATATCTAACTATTTTCACCTGCGAAGGAACAGATTCAATAATGGCGAATTATTCAATTCAGTTTGATCGCTCATAAGATGTTAGAGTTTTTCAATTTGTTTATTTCCATACTCTCCAATAGGTTAAGTTTCAAATCTTTCTTCTGGAAATGGAGGGGTTTGTACTCATGGTTGAACTCATGTCCCTCTGAGATTAAATGACTGGCATATGTGGAATTTATTTTTCCGTTCTGAAAACTATATTTGTGTTCCTTTATGCGGGTTTTGAACATTCTTCCAGTTTGACCTATATAAAAAACGGATATGACCCACACGATAATTTATACAATCCTGATTTTTCTGAAACTGAACCTTTATCTTTGTTATTTTTAATGTGCATGCTAAAGTTGTTGGTTTTGAAAGCAGTATTTATACCTTTGCTGTGCAGAAAATCTGAAATATTTGTAGTGGGTTGGCCTGAGTAGGTTAAGGTTCTATAACTTTTATCCTCTTGTCTTCGAATTGGGCAAACTTCTTTCAAAGCTTGACTGTATAACTTCTTTGATAATAAAGAATGTATCAGACCACTATCATAATCATTGTTGACGGCTTTTGGTTTATTATATTCAGTTCTTTATTGAAATTCGCTTCTGACAAGTGTCGGTGGATCAAGTGTCGGTTGTTAACCGTTGTTCAAGGAGCAAAAATTACTAACACTTTCTTCTTTATTCATACTCGAAATTGTGTGCCTAGTACACAAGAACAAATCATCTTACGATGTTGTTGTTGGTTTCACTCGCCAAAGCGACAAATTAAGACTGCCTATTCCATCATCAAATTTGATTAAAAACCCATTGATGTGTAATGCAGCTAAAATATATAACCATCTACCGACCAGTCTCAAAGATATCCAATCACCTTATCAGTTCAGGAAATCTGTAAAGCAAGTTCTCATTGACCAGGTGTTTTATAGTGTTCAAGAGTACTTTGATAAAGGTATGGATGGAATTCTGAAATAAAATTATTCCCTGTTCAAGCACTGCTTATGTTGATTTTAATAGCACCTGCAATTTGGAAAACAATGTCTGTTTATCTTATTTATTTATATATTTTATTTATTGACTTCCTTATTTACCAGATAATGTCTGACTATTCGTTCATTTAGGATGTATATAAATGTGTATGTGTGTGGTATTTATGTGCGTTTATATATGCATTTTCATTTATTTATCTATAATTGTTTTAGCTGTGCACTAAAAATCGTAACCATATGTCAGTATGACACATACATTAAACCAATATATATGTATAATGTATAGTTATTATAGTGAAACTCATTTATACATGATTAGCTTTGTCAACGAGTTTCCACTTTGGACAATAAAGCATATTTGATTTGATTTGATTTGATACTGTTGAAAGCTGCTACCTTATGCTGATATGGGTGAGTGGACGAATTATGAATGATAATATCTGTATGTGCCGGTTTACGATAAATTGAAAAATTATGTTTGTTGTTAAGTTTTGTTATTGTCAAGTCCAAAAAATGTATAGATTCGTCCTGTTCCATTTCGTTCGCTATCTCCTCGATATTCCGCTATTTATCCCTTTTGTGAATGTTGTGTCAACGAGTATATGCATCAACAGTCAATTTAGCTGGAAAACATTCCAAGGAGCTCCTGAGAAAACCCATCGCAGCTTATCCAAGAGGAAAACTCCAACTATCAACTTTGATGCTCTCTTATCGAAATTAATCACAATTAAAATTACAGTCCACTGATAACGCCATTTATGTACTTTTGCTATATCATTTGTATTTTTTAACGTACATTTACCGTACATACCGTATTCACCGTACATATACTACTTGTATATGTATAGATTCGTTCTGGAACAGGACGAATCTATACATATACAAGTAGTGTGCAGTGTTCTTGCACTTTTTGGAAATAATTTTAATTGTGGTAAAGAATAATTTGAGTTCATACACACATCATCGGAGAAAATCGTAAGCATATTTCCCACTTAATCCTATGGATTTGCTTATATCAGTACCTTTGTCGATTGTAGCACCATTTGTACATGAATTACTGGTTTCAATGTCATTCTATAGGCAACTTTTTTCAAATACCCACTCCAACTACCATTTGGTGTTGTATTAACAAGGAATTACACTGTTCTTAAAATACATATTTTTCAATCCAACGAGGCCTGAAGGATGTTTAATTTTTCCGATTTTGGAAGTGTTGGTAGTTCATTTGGCTCTGCTGTGCTGTTCCATGAAATGTTTGGAACCTGAGTTTTATTTTTATCTCCATTTTGATAATTTTCAATAGAGAGAGTTGGAGAAAAATTTGTTCTATTGGAAAAATCAGGTATATTAGACAAATTGGTAGGGGGAAATGAAATTCCGCGAAGGTTTTGAGAAAGAGAAATGGTGCCGAAAATTGATGCAGCATTTTCTCTCTGAATCGCAAGGCAGACTCTTTTTATTCAAAATGATCTTACCTTGTTTCGTCTGTCACTGTGTTTCGTTTTTGACCAATATCTCGCTAGTACTCAAAAACAAACAAACCAAAGCTATCGAATGTTTCAATGAAGTACTATGAAGTACTATTCACCTCCTGATGATGCCAATTTGGTTCCGACTAGAGACTGCATTTCTGTTCTGGTGTGGAAGAGTATCAATAGGAGCGTGACTGGAGTTTTATATATTTGATATTTTTGTATTTGCATTCACTGTTTCTCTCTGTAAAACAAAAATTTTCTTGGGTTCCTTCTACAAACACACAATACTCTAAAGAAGGTTTGATCTGAGCTTCATAGAGCATGAAAAATTGCTGAGGTGTGTACAGTTTTTTCGCTGGAATTGCAGCCTCTGCAATGGTTTTTACCAATGAGTCGTTGATATACAGTAAAAAGAGGGTTGGAGAGGGTTAAGAGATGTTTTTTCACAATCCAAAGAATACTACAGGATATAAATAATATACTATTGATATTTCCGCAGTAGTTCAGATGATGAGTCTATCCTCCCAAGTCTGACATTTTTTTTTGGTACCTTGGGAGCTGTTTCTATCCCTTCGTTGCATAATCTGCAGCTGAGGTCTATGTTATACAGCCCGATTAGTAACCCTGTAATTATTCTGAGCCGATCCCTACTACATTGAAGTAGTTCTTCGGTTCTTTTCTCGGACGGTTCCCTAATAAAGGTTCCACTGTGTTTGTTGCCAGGTACTTTTGTCCAGTACTCTGTGTGCTTCTCATTGGTCCATGTCCTAATCTGGTTTCGAGTCTGACAGTTACTGAATCATACAGTGTGAGCCTACAGTGTGGAAAACCAGCGTGTCCACAGAAACAATCTTTGTAAATATGAAAATATGAGTTAATTCCTCATTAGAAAACACCAATTTCGCATTCACAGCTGTGCTTTCCTCAAACTATATGATAATTCCCCCTTGCCGTGAGTTGTCAGTCGTGCGCGAATTTTGTCAAAACATTAAAGAAACATAATGGAACGGTGATAAAAAGCTTGTAACGGCACATCCGCGAGAGAACAAACTAATTGTGAATTCGTGAACAGTACTTTCCATTCTTTGTTTTTAGGAAGTATTATAACGTAGGTGCCCGAGAACGTTCAACAAATATGGTAATTACCATACACTGCTAACTATTATTAGAATGTATTTCGTTATGATTGATGTGCACAATTAGAATTTTAATTGCCCGCATACGTTGTTGTTGCTTCCTTTCCGATATACCGGTGTGTGCGGTTAACAATTTTTTCTCCGTTGTTTGCACAATTTCTTCATCGATAACAGTTTGTTATAACTTTGAAATATGTCAACATGAAAATAGAC
Source organism: Leptinotarsa decemlineata (assembly GCF_025532065.1). Taxonomy (NCBI): domain Eukaryota; kingdom Metazoa; phylum Arthropoda; class Insecta; order Coleoptera; family Chrysomelidae; genus Leptinotarsa; species Leptinotarsa decemlineata. The sequence continues at coordinate 24,748 of NW_027412546.1, read as the reverse complement.
ATCACCACTTGTTACTGATATATCCCGATTTGCAGTGAAATAGATTTTCAAGAAACGTTGTTAAAATACTTTTTTGAATATATAATGGATTATTTTTGAGAGGTATAGGATTTGATTTTCGAAACAACACAAAAATTTTGAAAAAATTGATGAAATCCTTATTGGAATCGATAGAACGATCAATATAACTTAATGTGTGAAGATGATTTCATGCAAATGTTGTCCGCTACTCCGCTTTAGATGGCCCATGCGTAAGGTCCAATTTTGGCACACTCTCTCTAACATATCGACCGGTATTTCACGTATAAATACTTCAGTATTGGCTTCCAAAGCGTCAGTCGTGGTTGGTTTATCCCTGTAGACATAAGCCTTTTCGGGATGCATCGGGAGCTCTTGCAATGCTTGTGGCTGGTCTTCACTCCAGTTGCGGCAATTTTGCTTGATAACGTATCCATTCAACCAGAAATGAGCCTCGTCGCTGAACACAATTTTTCGATAAAAATGTGGCTCTTTCTCCAACTTTTCCAGCGCCCCTTCACCAAATGTTAGACGTTGTGGAAGGTCGTGTGGCTTCACCTCTTGCATCAGCTGTATCTTATAAGGTTTCACACCTAAATCCTTTCGCAAAATTTTCCACGCAGTGGAGTAACAGAGGCCCAATTGCTGCGAACGGCGGCGAATCGACATTTCACGGTCATCACGAACACTGGCGGATACAGCCGCAATATTTTCTTCGGTCCTCATTCTATGTATGCGTGTTGGTGGTTTGATGTCCAATAATGTAAACCTGGTTCGAAGTTTAGTCACAAGCTTCCGAATAGCTCCCTCAGTAGGCCGACGAAACTGCCCATAAGTTGGAAGAAGTGCACGACGAACTTTCTTCACCGAGTATAAATTTTGATAATAAAACTCAATAATTTGCAAGCATTGTTCATTCGTAATTCGATTCAGGGTTAAATTAGAGACCAAACTGAATAAGTTTGACAATGACACAAGACACGATTCACGCGTGATCTGTCAAACACAGTGTTGCCAAAAAGCAAAAAAATCACTCATTACTACCAGAACTTTTCCACAAACTTGTTTCAGCTAACCTCATCTCACTTGTAAACTAATCTCCGTCACATCTACTTTTCTGCCGAATCACTATTTAGCAATAAATATTAATTTTTGCTAAATGGCATTATAAATAAAGTATATTGCCGTTATTTGAGCCGTGAAAATGCCTAATGTTGAGAAGGGCGTGCACAATGGCCACACAAATTATTGTTTGTGTATACCTATATATCTGGAAATACCATTATTGGTGGTGAAAAAAACGATCTATACTTCAAAGTGTTTGAAGGGGCTTTTAGTGCAGAACTTAATTCACGTCCACCGTAGGATACCTTGAATTTTCAGTAATGTGGTACTTTACTTCATTTTTTCTGTAGCGGTTGAGCAAAAGACTCCTTGATAGATGGGAAGCGACTGAATGGCCTCCTAAAGTACCAGATTTAACAACCTTAGAGTAATTTTTTTGGCTACGTATACAACCGTTGTATATAAAATACTAACAGAAACTCAATACTTCATATACAAGTTGATCCAAATCAAGTACGTTCTATTGGTAACCTCATTATCGTATGCTTTTGGCATATTGTTTAGGTGTGCTTTCTATGAATCCAGGGACTCGGATGGAATTTTTTCCGCATCCCTTTCATTAAGAGTCCCCAACTTTGCTAGTGAATTCGCAGTAACGACTTGAGAGGTCCATTGTTAATTTCTTCAGTTTATTATTCCAAAATATTTCAAATAATTTCTTGAACGAACTTACAAAGTTCATACTCCTACACGAAACACTAGAATTGATATATTGACATCCGTTTGCTGTACAGTCTTCCATTCAGTTTACATATATCCAATTTTGGTAGGCTTGATCTGATTTGTTTCGGTTAAGTAATGTATCCATATATTTTTGTGCAGAAATAAAGATACGATTTATTGGAAACAAAATATCATACATTAAATGCGATGGCAGTCGAAAAACTTGTGTGAGACCAGACAAAAAACAAGTGATTCGATTTTGAGAACTACTTCTTTTAACTTAATTCTTACTTTTGTTAAAATACCGGTTTGGTGTTGAGAAACAACTCCAGTAATATTCTTTACTTCTCACTACCTACTTACTACTTGGTTATTTCTGTATCTGTTGCTAGGGTGTATTTTGCCGAATGATAATTTTAAAATACTAGCAGTAGAGGGATGCAATGAAGCACCACTAACAAGTTACCCAGCTAGGTCAGTGGTCGCAGGTTCGATTAATAATAAAAAAAATGGTTGTTCTTTCTCGCGCCACCTAATTTTGGCCAAAAAAAAAAGGAAACTGCCTTGATAACTAAGGAACCCCCTACTGCACTATATCAGTAAAATTTCAATTATAAATAATCTCAAATATGTCTTTATACAAATATCTGGAAAAAAGATTCAGCTTCAGCACTGGGGAAATATCGGATGGTAAAGAAATATTCAACATTAGTTCAAACAAACATGTATATTTGTATGGAAAAGCACAATACTAAAGGTACAGAATACCCCGACAGAATCTTAAATTAATTGTGGTTGAACTCCCACAATATGGGCTGAAAAACTATTAGTATCAGAACTTTGCATCAGAACTACTGATGCAAAGCAAATAATATTGACAGTTGTGAATGTAGGGGATGCTGATTTGTGACGTCACTTCGGAGTACCCAAATAATAATAATAATCTTACTGAATAATAATCAACATATAAATGAATATCCCAGAAACATTTGGATAAATATCTAAAGAAATATCTTAGCTCTTTGAACACCCTCCTTCCGGGGTATTAGGGTTGCTACGATGGCTGCAGTCAGCTCCGAAAGAGTCTAGGACGGTCTTCAGTCTGTTGTAATGGCTGAGAGCTGCTTTCGCTTAAGAGACTAACACACCGGTGGTGTCTTATACGGAATAGTTGACCATATAGAGGCACAAGAGTGGAAGAATCCATTGAAGAGAACTGATGAGGAAAACGAAACCCAAGCTGGCGGTTCTACGGGCCTTCACAGTCGATGGCTCAGCCGGAGTCAAACACCCTAACGAGTGAACATATAAAAATATACGCGGTAGAACAAATATGGTTCATATGTGCATTTACAAACCTCTCAGTTGAGGGTGTTTCCACTAACAGATGGTAATTGATTTGGTCCCAGTGTAGAAAGAATCCAACAACAACCTGGTTTCAACGGAAGTGGGCGGTGGAGATGGTCCAAACATATGAATAATCAGGCCTTAAAATAAATACGATTCATGTAAGTACACCTACATCTGATAGAACATAACCTCTCACCGGTGCTTTATAAATCCGGCGAATTGCCGAAGGGATTTCTGCGTCTCGACAAAAATATACGTTTCAGACAACCACTAAACAACGCCAGAAATCGCCGAGTCGGAAAATCTCGAAATCCCAGAATGGATGCAAAAATTGCTGCAAGATAATTCGGATCACGTACCACCTTATTCATCAAACTCCACAATCAAGAGGAAAGACAATTGACAAAATAGTCATTTCAGAACAGATCGGTGACAGTGATGACAGGTCGATTAAAATACCAGAGGTGACACTCTACTTCCGCGTTCAGCGAAATAATCGGCCTTGAATAAAGGTAATTCCGAACGGAATACCTACGGTATTTCTATGGCCAAAATCCACCACATCTCAGCAAGAAAATAGCCAGAGCTTCGAATATGAATCTCAGAGGGATAAAGATCTCAACTATAAACAACGCTCAGTGGCGTACCCGATATATTTTCCTTTTAATATTGACATGTAGCTAGTGCAAAATTCGCCCGTAACACTGTATTCTGTATCTGCCCACAGCACTTAGGTCACATGTGACCCATTGTACATCCTCCCAAGGAGTTGTCCTCCTAGGTCATAGTCCATCCTGTCCTTTCCAGGAAGGTTGACAGATCTCTGGGAGACCTCTACTTTATATTGGTAGGTGTAGGCCAGGACTCGACGAACACACACTCTTATTGACGATGACTTCGGGCACTCGCATAAGACATGCCTGACAGTCTCATCTTTCTGTTCAGTAGTTGTTTACAGCTGATTCTCGGCCTCCCCCCACCACTATGACGTATTAATTGCTTTTTTTATTGGTTGTTGTTTGGTGAAGTTTTTTTGTTGTGCAGTGAAGTCAAGGCGTTGTGACCTTGAAGTGTCTGGTGCATGGATCGTTCAGATTTTTTTTTCATATGAGATTTTGTGTGTTTATGTGTGTGTGTGTGTGTAGGAGAATGCACGGTACAGGGTTTCATCATGTGCTTGTTTGTCTATGTACAAACATACGTCTGCATACTTCGAAGATCCTCCAAGTAGTAAATGCTCCATCGGTGTTAGGGCACCAAGTTAGTAGTGGAGTGACGTCACAGCAATAACCGTTCAACGGCTAGAGAGCGACATGTTCACTCCACGACGTGTGGCAGAGTAATGCGTATTCATCGGTCTGCCCTCACCTCTCCCGAAGCGATGAAGGTCGCTCTAGCCCCGCTATCGATGGTGACACAACGGCAGCCGAGGACCGTTTGCCTAGCGTCTACCCTCTCCGAGACCGCAACGACCACTGCTTGCTCGTATATCGACATCTGTTATCGCATTCAGTTGGGAGGTAATCTTGGCGCATGTAGTTGAGAAGTGGGGTTGGCTATGACGTCTTGACGGGTCCTATCAGAGTGTATTTAAGAAGCGTACGAGTGTTGGCTATGTCAGTTTACATCAAGTGAGTTAGTGAGAACTATTATATAAAATGTATTCCTGTGACTGTGGTAAATCTTTCACTCGTAGTGATAATCTTCGTCGGCATCAGCTCCAGAGTTGCCAAGGAGGGCCTGCAGTGAAACGGGTGAGAGTGGATAATGCAACACCTATGTATACGTGCAATTGTTGTAATGTGACAATTCCTATGAGCCAAGTGAATTCTCACCGAAGAACCATGAGTCATAAAAATAATGCATGTGTTCAATTGTCTGACGGTGTTCAAATTATAACGAATGCATTCAATTGCCGCATTGCTACATACAGGGTGGAGAGTTCGATTGTAACCAGTGACTACATGTCATTTTTCAATAAGATTAGGCAGAAGGTCATTGAATTACTGGAATCAGCCATCAGGATCCATAAAAGCATCAAGGTGAATATGGAAGTTTTTGGGAATTATATTCTTCAGACTGATGATTCGAGGGACACGAAGTCATTTAATTCCCAAAATAAAATAGTGGACCAATCTTCAGATTTGAATGCTGTTTTTGATGGATTCCGTGATGTAATTGTGGCTCAAACGACTGAGTTCCAGGATCGCGACTCAGGTATTTATTTTTTAAAAATTTCAATAAGATTGAATAGTAATATTTTTTTTTTTATAATTCAGGTTGGACTTGTGAAAAAATATTGTTTCTCGAGGTCAACATTAATAAATACAGTCCACTGGAAGGACGTTCATATGTGAAGCTGCCTCAATGTATTCAATGGAAGAAAGCTGTTGTGAATGTTCGTAATGAAGATCAATATTGTTTTGCTTGGGCTATAACATCAGCATTATATCCTGCAGATAGTCGAGTGTCCGAACTTACGTCATATCCACATTTTTCCACTGTTTTAGATGTCACAGGTATGGATTTTCCGGTTAAAGTTAATAATAAGAGTATCGAAATATTCGAAGATAGGAATGATATTTCAATTAATGTTTACGGTTTAGAGAGTACATTTGAGAAGGGTAAAATGAAGTATGAAGTGATTGGTCCATTGCGATACTCACAGAGAAGACTCCGGAGACATGTCAATTTGTTGTTTATAACTGATGACTCCGGTAATGGTCACTATTGTTGGATCAAAGATCTTTCAAGATTAGTTTCTAATCAACTATCAGCTCATAGACAGAAAAAATATTTTTGTGACGGATGTTTGATATATTTTTCTGATGAGAGATTGCTTTTACGTCATAATATGTATGATTGTAATCACATTAGTACCACAACACCAACTACTAATTTAAAGATCAATAAATATGGTAGAATGGTTGCGGAAAATAAACTAATGTTTGAAAACTTTGAGAGGCAAATGAGGGTGCCATTTGTAGTGTATGCTGATTTTGAATCAGTGCTTAAACCGATTCATGTGAATGAGCCAAATCCTGAAAGTTCATACACGATTAAAACATTCAAACATGCCCCATATTCATTTGCTTATTTGATAAAGTGTTCATATAATGATGATTTGTCAAAATTTGTTACATATAGGGGTGTAGATGCAGCTCAGAAATTTGTGAGTAGCATTGAAGATGATTTGAAAGAGATACATGAAAATCATCTCAGAAACCCTAAACCGATGGATACACAAACTGACGAAGAAGAAGAACAGTTTGCTGCAGCCAGAACTTGTGGTATATGTAATAAAGCATTTACTGATGGTGAAGTCAAAGTAAGAGATCATTGTCATGTCACAGGAAAGAAAAGATCACATGCCGCTCACTCGAAATGTAATTTAAATTTCAAAATACCAAACTTCATACCTATCATTTTTCATAATTTAAGTGGTTATGATTGTCATTTATTCATAAAAGAATTGTATAGGAATAAAGAGAAAGTTGATGTTATCCCGCAAACTAAAGAGAAATATATATCTTTCACGAAGCATCTCTTCACACACAGCTATACCGATAAAGATGGTGTGGTTAGGAAGAATTATCTCAAAATGAGATTTATCGATAGTTATAAATTTATGACTAATTCGTTGGAGAAGTTGGGTGCAAACTTGACCTCCGATCAATGTTTGGAGATGCACAAACATTTCCCACAAATTGAGAAATTCAATTTGATGAGACAGAAAGGTGTATTTCCATATAGTTTTGTTGATGACATTGACAAATTGAATTATCCATTACTTCCGACAAAAAATCAGTTTTATGACACACTCAATTGTGAACATATATCGGAAACTGATTATGATAGGGCTAGAAAAGTTTGGAATTTATTCGAGTGTCAGAATTTGGGGGAATACTCTGATTTGTATTTGAAGTCGGATGTATTGCTACTATGTGATATTTTTGAAAACTTCCGCACCACAAGTTTAGAGATATATAACTTAGATCCGGCACAATATTACACTGCACCTGGATTATCATGGGATGCCATGTTGAAGTTCACTAATGTTGAATTGGAATTACTAACTGACATTGATATGATTCACTTTTTTCAAAAAGGTATACGAGGTGGAATTAGTCAATGTAGCGAGAGGAAACATATAGCAAATAATAGATTTTTACCCAATTATAATCCCAACGAACCTTCCACATTCATTACATATTTAGATGCAACAAATCTATACGGTCACAGTATGTCACAACCTCTACCAACAAGTGAATTTACATGGTTGACACCAAATGAAATTCTTAATCTCGATGTGATGGATGTGAGTACTGATAGTCCGTATGGGTATGTATTTGAAGTGGACATTCATTATCCACAAGAGTTGCATGATAAACATTCTGACCTTCCATTTTTAGTCGAAAAAATAATACCACCTCGTACACAATCGAAAATTCCCAAATTAATTCCAAATTTGAATGATAAAAGAAAATATATTGTTCATTATAGGAATCTACAGCAAGCTGTCAAAAATGGATTGATTGTAATGAATACACATAGAGTATTGAAATTCAAACAATCATGCTGGATGAAACCCTATATAGATCTTAATACTGAAATGCGTAATAGGTCTAACAACAAATCTGTTAAAGATTTCTATAAACTAATGAATAATGCGGTGTATGGAAAGACAATGGAGAATGTAGATAATCGAATTGATGTTAGACTCGTTACACATTGGGAAAATATAAAGAAAAATATAGGTGCCAGCACTCTCATAGCCAAACCAAATTTCAAAAATTGTTCAATTTTCACTGATAAATTCGTTGCCATTCAATTGGGTAGAGTGAAGGTTCATTACGATAAACCATTATATTTGGGATTTTCCATATTAGAATTATCTAAAACAGTCATGTATGACTTTTTCTATGGATGCATCAAACAACACTTTGATGAAAATGTCTCTTTACTTTACACAGATACCGACTCGCTCATTCTTAAAGTAAACACAGAAAATTTTTATGAATTCATAAAAACTAACATAAGTAGATTTGATACATCCAATTACAGTATAGTTAACCAATTCAATATTCCAGTAACAAGTTCAGTCTTGGGTAACTTCAAAGATGAATTTCCAAATGATCCAATCATGAGTTTTTATGGTACAGGTGCTAAAGCATATTATGTGAAATCTGTTGATGGTGAATTTAAGAAAGCCAAAGGGGTTAAACGATCTGTAATAAAGAATGAATTGACATGCGAAGATTATCAAAAAATCGTCGAACAAGGTGGTATGATATTCAGAAAGATGAATTCATTTAGAAGCGTGTTACATGATATGTATACTGAATTAAAAAATAAAGTTGCATTATCATATCACGACGATAAACGATTTATCATTCCGAATACTACCCACACTCTTCCTTGGGGTCATAATGATATTGAATTTTATGAAAACGATCCAAATGAGAACATTCGTTGGATAAGTAATATTATTCAACAATCACAATCTCAGGAGACTCCATTGGATCAATTGATTAATTTATTATCTGCCGAGATCAATGATTGAAATATCATTCAATATCTTCAAAACCGGAAAATTCAATATTGATATTTATGTAGCCATTTATAATTAATAATATATGATAGAAGTAATGTGATATTAATGTATTATGTATGTATGTATATGTATTACTGTAATGAATATAAAATGATTAAAATTTTATTTGTATTATTTCTATTTCCCTAATCAATTACTGCAATATATAGTATAATGTAAATGACAGAAATATCAGTTTGAAGAGAATCATCGTAGAGTGCACAATGTCTAAAACAATCGATAAGTTTGGTAGAAAAAGAAAATGGGGTGGTAATGTCATTCGAGGTCCTCCTGGGAATGGTTTTAAATTAACAAAAGATGGTCATTATGACATGCAAAGGAAAATATTGAAAAATACAAGTGAACCAATTGACAAGAGTGATTGTGTAACTGTATCATATCTTGAGGGGAAATTAATGGAGCAAAGGAAGTTATACTTCTAGCCCTACAAGCTGCAATACAATCCACAATAGGCAATATTGCTCGGGACGCCCGGCAAGCATTTAACGATAAAATTGCAGAGGCTCGGATAACTTTCACTCGTAAATTTGACAAACTTACAAGTGATGTAGACATAAAAATGTCTGACATAACAGCGTCTACAAATAAAAAATTTGATGCTATGTCAAACATAACAGGGACTACAATGAAAAAGTATGATGTACTGGAACAGAGAGTTGAAGTATTGGAGAAAAACCATAAAGAAGTTTTGGAGAGAAACTATAAAGTCAGGCCATCATCATCAGGTGGACTGGGATATCCAGGACTGAACATTAATCCAAATCATAGAATAATACAACCAAAACCAAAACCAACTGATGATGTATTAATGGAACCAACATGGTGAATGTATTCCCTCGTTAGGTTAGGTTAATAGCTACGTTAGGTTAGCTGCATACTTACGTTAGGTTAGGTGTTAGGTTAGTATTCCCTCGTTAGGTTAGGTTAATAGTTACTGTAGGTTTTAGGTTAGGTTAGGTTAGGTTAGGTTAGGTTAGTTAGGTTAGGTTAGGTGTTCGGTTGCATAGCGGTAGGTTAGCGTACTAGGTTAGGTTACGTTAATACATACGATAGGTTAGGTGTTCGGTTGCATAGCGGTAGGTTAGCGTACTAGGTTAGGTTACGTTAATACGTTAATACGTTAGGTTAGGTGTTCGGTTGCATATTATGTTACGAACGCGCGCGCGAAGAGGGCGTAGATGTCTCTCCAGATGTCCCGCCTACTGGGGCCGGAGGCCCCACCCACCTGGGCGGAGCCCAGGCGTGGGCGGGGCCGTTAGGGCCACGCCCCCCCCCCCCCCCCCCCCCCCCCCCCCCGTCGCCACCAACTTTTCGGATACCGCCCCTTTCCGAAGCCCCGCCCCCTTTCCGAAGCCCCGCCCCTCCCCTCCCCGAAGCCCCGCCCCCCGACTCCCAACATTTGCGCATGTACACCCCTACCCTCATCGCGCATGTGCGCTCCCACCATTTTCCCACCGCTCACGCATCGAAGTCGATACCCTCCGGAGAGCACTCCACAACATTCAGTTCGAGAAGTCATCTCATCGAGAGCAGTCCACTCCACAACAAGGCAGTACGTTCCAACGACCAACTTGATATTTGAGTAAGTAAATTAGGAATGTTATTTTTTATATCAACTAACTTTGTATTATTTCTTCTTTTTCAGAATGGCAACCAATACACAGGAGGTGAATAATGCTGTGGCGTCTATTCTGCCGGTGTCCGCTGACCAGGAGGAGGCAGCATCTTCGAGAGCGGTGACGGTTGACCAGCCAACCACTTCGCGTTCGCGAGTTAGGTGCAGATCTTCTAGCCCTGACTTATTCGAGGAGGAGGAGGAAGTCAGGGCTGTGAAGAAGGTTTGCCAACGACCTGCAGCAAAGGTTGGTCCTATTTCAAAGTACCGAGCTACTTGCAATAGGACTAATCCTTATGCAGGTAGTTTTTCGACCTCTCGTAAGAGGGCTCCACACCAGCAGCAGCACCAGCAGCAGTGGAAATTCCGAGGGTCCTTCTCCGGAGTTGGTGATATTGTCGCCGTTGGTGACGCGACTACCACCGCTGCCAGCGACACCGGCGGATCCTGAGGTGTTGGTGCCACAGCCTATCGGAGAGGTTAGTGAAAAGATGAGTGTTTTTCTGCAGAGATGCAAGAAAGCAGAACGAGCTGCCCGATCTAGCGAGGCCGCGTTGGTTACCATGAAGCGACAAATGGCTGAAATGGATAACCGACGGAGGGAACTCCAAAAGGAAATGGCCGAAATAGATCGGAATTATGCATCTCTGCAGGAAAGGTGTAAAGCAAAGACCTCTTCGATAGAGCTGTACAAAAAAGTAGTGACAGTTATGGACACTCTTTTTGTAGATGAAGTGTAAATGTAAGATTAGTTTTAGGTTAGTTAGGAGTATTTAATTATGGTAGTTTTAAGTTTATATTTGTTAAGTTTATATTGAATAAAGGAAAAGGAAGTGAAATAAAGGGTGTACACTGTTTTTTGGTTTGGTACACATTGAACAATGCGATGGTTGGAGCATTTTTCTTCACTTCCTCTATTATTATCATTATTATTTTTTTATTTCAATTCCAAGTTCTTCTAGACAAATACCTCACATCAATTTTTGTGTTCTCTAATCACTTGTAAATAATTTCATGTGAAGAAAATTTAAAAAATAAAAAAATAGACATGTTTCATAGTGAAATCGACAAGTATATTTCATTTGTATTTTATCCATTCAAGTATCTCTTTCATTGAATATGTCTTATGTCACTTTGCAATTTACCCCTACTCATTGAATATGTCTTATGTCACACTACAATTTACCCCTACTCAATGTTCCACTCCTCTCCCACTCCCTCTCGAAAGTATAAAAGTAGAAATCATCTGATGAAAACATTCAGTTGATCAGCTAGCATCGAGATGGAACCCGATTCAACCTCCGAACCCTATAGCTGCCCGGATCAGGGGTACAACTTCAATTACTGGGATAACAGCCAGGTACAGGTTGTCTCTTCCACCACGGAACCCCACAGTCCGCCATACGAATACCGGATCACGACATCAGGATGCAAGTTCAGCATGTCACTGGCAGTGACGAAGGACACTTGGATGACTCGGAATATCCAGATCCTGACGGATGGTGGGACCCTGCTTATGATGACATTGTCCCAATGAGTAGCGACGACGACGATGATGACGACGACGACTCTGGTGATGATGCTGATGACGAGCTTGACGTTAGACGTCCTCCACCAATCCCTATCCTCATCGAGGATAGTCCTCCGCCATCCCCAATCCTAATCGATGATGATGTCCTCAATTCCGATGATGACATATAATCATCTACTCGTCCATCATTTCCTTTCCTTTCCTTCCACGGAGTACACACTTTTTGGTTGGTGTACACGAGGCACTGCGAGGCTGGGGCAGTGTCTTCCTCCCTTCTCTCCCTCTTATTAGTTTTTTTTTCCATAATAATCACTAGAATTTCTCCTAATAATCGCTCAGAGTTTCATTCTTGATGTTTTCGAATCTCAAACACTGTTCTACATTTCACCCCCTCCATTTCATTTCTTCCAATATAAATATAGCAACAATCCCAGTTCTATATCATTTTCCACAATGTCGAGTACAGGACCCATCCAAGTACATGAAATAGATTCAACGTCTGATCATTTGAGTACAACCTTCGCTCATTTTCTGCAGCGAATCTATGATCTTCCTGATGATTCGCAGAACGAGTGGAACAAGGTATTCAGGACGACATAGATGCTGTTGACGATAATAATGCGGATGATGTGATTAGTGTATATCATCTGATTCAGCTGATTATGACGACGACGACATCATGAGTATATCATCTGATTCAGATGACTACTATGAGGATGATATCATTTGTATATCATCTGATTCAGATGACGATACCATAATTATTGTTTCTGATGATGAGGAGCGTTAGTCCATATCATTGCATGGATTAATAAAAAAATAACAGCCCTTTTCAGGGCTACAATTAAAGACTGAAACAATAAAAAAATAGCTCTTTTCAGAGCTACCATTATACTTTCAAACAGAAACAGATTCATACCATTGTTAACATTATGTTAACATTATAATCTCAAACGAAATATATGTATGTGAAAGTATTCATCATTATATGCATATGAATGATTGACAAATGCCAACTTCAACTTTCATTTAAAGTAGTACTCATCATATGCATAGATATTCAATGACTATCAAATTCCAAATTTCGACTTTTCAGTCAAAGTAGTAATTTATTTGTCATATAATGTATAGATATTCAAAGACTAACAAATTTCCAACTTAGACTTTTATTAATCAAAGTATTCATTTGTCACATAATCTATGAATACTAATACAAATAACTACTGTTTGTGTGAATAATGTAGCCCTGAAAAGGGCTGTTGTTTTTTTTTTGACCAGTAGGTCCACGGTTATTGTGCCACAGGTTGGACATTATTACATATAATACATGTAGATACTCGGGTGAAGTTTGTTAGTGGCCTCTCGCAAGCTTCACACCAATTCTGTCCCATTTCCATAATTGAGACAGTGTTGTGGGTGTTGACATGGGCATACACCCTCCATTATTGTTTCTATGCGAATAAAACCGAAAGCAGCCAACATAGTTTTTTGTTCTCTCCATCTATTGTGCTGATCAATACGTATGCATCCAATGCACAATACAAATCCAAGGGATCTTCCAGTGTCTCACTGACATTGAGTGTTCGCATACCGATCCTCATAGCACCATCACCTTCAGTTGTGTCAGCTTCTATCCCTTCATCATCTCCTTCTTCATCCATGACCCTCTCAAACTCCATCACGTCATCATCTTCGTCGCTTTGGTTGGCCTCGTTTTCAACTTCGTCTATCTCATCTTCATCGACTCCAACATCTTCTGCTTCAACTATTACTTCCTCTAGCGGAACATTGACATCTCATCATCTGATTCGTCTATCCAATTGTTTTCATCAACAGCAGCTATTCTATTTAATGCAGCATTTATTTTTGCAGAATTCATCTTGTTGTTGTTTGCTCACAGTTGTAGAGAGTGAATGAATGAACTCTAGGTTTGCAAGTCAACTTATATAGGAGGTGATGCGACTCCCACTTGACTCGTTTAGAGTGGAATAGTAGGAGAAGTTATCCCACTATACTTCCACATGATGTTGATTTGTATAAATAGAGATCGTAGGTATAGGAGAGAGCATTCAGAGTTTCTGTAAGTCATCTCTTTATATTTCTAATCGAATTAGTAAAATGCCGTTTCCAAAAGAGTGGAATGAAAAACCAAAAGTGTGTGTCTACCCAATGATGATTGCAGGGGCTATTGTGTGCTACTTTTGTCAAATAAGTAGACCTAAGGATTCAATCAATCCATGTACTGGTATGTGTAGTGATTGCGTGTTGCGGATTCAACTATCGCCTCCTTCTCATCCACCGAAGCGAACAAAATCGGATTATCGTCAACAACAGTTACAGTGTCTGAAGTGTTCCGAACCTATAATATTTAACAATATAGGTATCTGTAGAAATATTTGTGGTATCTGTGCTGCCGTTCCAACTCCACTGCAACGTTGTTTGCGTTGTGATACATATTCCATGAATTGTTGGAATCATGTATGCAATGCATGTAGAAGTACTTGGGATCTGTGTGAGAAGGTTGGTCAACTCTACCCCAATAGGAGAATCCATTTTTTTCAATGTTGGTGTTTGACGCACGAGCAACAACTATTGAGGAATAGAGTCAAAGAACGTTCCACATCCACAGAGACATATTAACATTTTTCATTTTTTATTATCGTTATTGTCCTCTATTATTAATAAATATATATATATTTTGAATTTATTTGTATTATTTTCTAACATTTAAAAATACATGCATGCAACACAAAGTTTTCCTCTTAAATGACAAAGATTGTTACATGCGTGAATAGTTTAGTGAGAGAGCGCATGTGCCAGTTGATGAAAGAGCGCATGCGCTAGTTTATTTTCTTCTATAAATGGTGAGGTCTCAGTAACATCATCTTTCCTATCCACATTCTATTGCTATCACATATATTCATTCTCAGACCTTAATAATCATGAGCTCTATGCCGCTATTGATTGCTGAAGATGGTTCACCACTTGTTGATATCGATCAGACTGATTTTGAAAATATTCCAGTATTACATTTATCGAGTCAAGATTCGATAAATGATTTTGATATTAACGACTTCGTTAACTTTGCAGATGTGCCAGAACCAAATGAGCAAATTATTATTGAAAATCCGATCGTTTCGCAATTATCATCACTCAAACACTCTTCATTCTACCCTTCCTCTTGGTGTTGATAAGAAATCTAGAACAATCAAGAGGAAGGTTACTAAGGCATCTTCATCGATTGTCACTGACTTTAAAGAAAAGAAAGAATCCAAAAGTGTTGTGCGACAGAAAAAACCCGCAACGAAAAGTGACAGATCGAAGAGGAAGCCAAAAGGTACTCCTAAAGAAATGAAGAGTGATTTGAAAGCTGAACCGCTATCTTCTTTCAGCCCCTCCATCGGTTTGGGGAAATGAAAAGGAAAGCAAAATGCCGTCTTGTAAAGGCACAGATGACTATTGCTGAACTTGAAAGAGTGAGCGAGATTAATGTAATGCTAATAATGAAACAATCTTGAAGCATTAGATGCCAAGATTGCATTAGCGAAGGTTGAATTGGCTAGAATGTCTAAAGATGCTGATGAACTCCGTTCAAAAATTGGTAAAGATAAGCAATTCCATCAACGTTCGAGAATGCAAGCTCAGGCTGAGCTTGAGGAGTCGACTAAGCTTTATGAGACAGCATTATCAGTGAGAGATAATTGGCAAAAAGAGTTGGATACTGCATTTCAAAGTGACGGCGATTAGTTTTGGGAATGATAATGTGTTTTCAATATCGTGAGTTGAAAAATATAAGCGGGAATGGAGTATACAATTAATTTGGTTTGGTATACACAGAACATTGCGAATGGCTGGGGCAATGTTTACCGCTGCAATATTTTTCAGTTCACATACTTATAATTGAAATGAAAACAATAATGAACTTTAATATTACTTTATTCATAAAAGTCACTATTATATACATTTAAACCATATTTGATTCATCAATCCAAGAATTTTGTTCGCTAGGAAGGCCTAACCACTTTACATATACTTTATTTTTTCTTCTCTTCAACACCTTCTCAATCAGATATACGTCAGGATTCTCGGTTCGTAATAACTCTTCTTCGTAAAAACATCCTCTAATCGGCTGTTCATTCATATCTTCAAGATTATAAGTCGTTGGGATGGTTTTATTAATTTTAACAATCTTGAATAGCTCCGTGGTAAAATTCGCAGTGTAAGACTTTTCAAAAATATGTTTGTATTTACTTATACGTACAATATCATTTAATTGGAATTTGGGTTTACTTTGTCTTCCTCCAATTCCATTGATACCCTTGAATTTTAATTTTGTTGTTGAATCAACATTGATGGGTGCCATACCTATTGTACGATGAACTTTATTATTATATCTACTAGTTATAATTGGAAGAATATCAAGCCATTTGTGGTGACCTCTCATCGAAAATTCCTTGTAGAGCCATGCCTTTATTGTACGAATCACTCTTTCTGCTATAGCTGCCTTCTTTGTGCTAAATGTTGAATAATGATTGATATTATATTCTCGCATGAGAGATGAGAAGCTTTTATTGAAAAATTCTTTCCCTTGATCGCTTTGTATGTGTTTGGGGGAGTATTTGGCTTCTTTCAGTACATGTTTCATTGCATTAGTTACTGTACTACCTGTTTTATCTTTAACTGCTACAGTCCACAGATATTTGGAGTAACAATCTATCACTACAAGTATATATCGGTATCCTTCATTACTTTTTGCATAAGGTTGCAGTTCAGCTAAATCTATTTGCCATAGATCTGCAAAACCTTTGATGGTGGTTATTCTTCTACGAAAATTACGTCTTGCAGGTTTATGTAATTCATTAACAACTTGTCGTTTGACATCACTTATTTCATTAGTCATTCTATTTCAATATGATTAAAGAGAAAAGGTGATAATGTTACTGCATTGAATGATGATGTGACAGTGATCATTACATGTGAATATGTTAATATATTATACCTTCTTCACGTAATTCTTCAATTATTGAAATTATTTCATTATCATGTCCGGTATGTCCGGCTGACTTTGAAGCTACCAATAGTCGTAGGCGAGCAACTAACTCTTTCGGTGAATTCAGTACACATAATTCACAGGTTTAGAATTATATATTTTCTCCATTTTCACTCGTTTGAGTGCTCCACCAATTTTACTTCTACTTCTTATTGGATATTGTCGTGAGTCTAATAGAGGTTTGATAACTTCACGAAATTTTTTAGAATTTGTATTTTTAAAACCATTCTTCAGATGATATTGTTTATATGGAGCATTCGTTATTTTCAATATTTTGGAATATACTTGACGAGTTTCTTCATTATCAACATCTTGTGGATTCTTCAAAAAAATCATATCATACAATTCTGGACTACCTGCGCATTCATATTTTTTCACTTTATTAGCATCCCAAAATGAAATGTTTCCATCTTTGAAATTTACCACTAGACTTCCCATTTTCAGCTTTTGTGTAATTGGATCCATACGTACGCCAAATGTTCCATCATATGCTGGATTTCTAGATTTTATATTATTCAAATGTTTCATCAAAACATCTTCACCACTTTCATTCATAACAGGTGAGATGTCAGGATCCGAGGAATCGATGTGGGACGATGATGGTGTTTCGAATAGAGTTGTTCTCATATCGTCTTGAAGTGTGCTCGTGTCACTATTCACAGATGATACACTACCAAAAGATTGTTTTCTTCCTATTGGAGTACTCATGGGATAATTTGAAGTAGATTGAACAGTTCCATGATTTGGTGATAACACTGGTGATTTAGAAGTAGCGTTTGATGATAAAACATTCAATGGTTTCATTATGGGCTCATACAATCTTTCAAGTGTCGTACGATTTTCAATATTATCATTCTTGATAGAGTTGAATTTCTGCCTGACAGCTTCTGTTGTCTCTACTAGTTGACGTTTCAAATTTATTTCATTGTTTTTATTTTCAGGATCTTTTTTTGTATTCATAATGCCCTTTTTTTTGAATTAAAGCTTAATTCGTTGGTGAAGTGACCACTACAATATTCAGTGATCGAATAAGTTCCAAAAACAAGATCATGGGTATATAAAACTATCGAATCCTTTGCGATATCTACCTTCATCTATTTTTCTATCCTTTATCAATGACTAGAAATCCATATTGGTCCTCCCAGCATTTAACACACATCAATTGGAATTGTTTGAATGTTACATCGGGTGAAACATGATCTGAATAAATGTGATGTAAATTCGTCTCATCTTGTTTGAACATTATAATGAAATTGGTATTGTCACGCACTAACTGTTTGGGTACCCGTGAATATGTCTGTGCTAGATAAAAACAATCAACATCCTTATGACGTCCCATACAGAAATATGATCTAATAATTATCTTGCTTTTCACATATTACATCATCGAAAATGAAAACAGAATTAGGCTTAGCGTCGGAGGGTTCACTATTTCTGCATTATTGCTGAATGTATAAAAACCTAATCCTTTTATAGGTTCCAAAACACTTCGCAAGTACTGATATTTAGGTTGATTGAGTGATTTCGAATAGAGATACACATTTCTAAATCTCAGTCCTTGTGGATGTGTTAATAGTGATATCATTGCATTCGTCTTTCCACAATTTGAAGGTCCTATAATGAGTCCTCGAACTGATGATGGAAGTAGTGGACCATGTCTGAATACCCTTTGTCCATTCAATCCACAACCAAATTTCTCATCTAGATTATCTACAGCAAACTTTTCTTTCTGTTTTACAATGCGCATCGTGCCGTGGTTGGAGACTATATAAATGTTATTAGCTTATTCATTTCAATGTGTACCATCAAACGATACGGACGTATTGAAAGTGATCGTAAAATTAAAAGAGGTTGTGGTTTTGTTAATGATTTAATAAAAAAACTTCCTTTCGAATTACATCTACCGGAGGTTATCAATACTGTGGACCGGGTACAAAATTGAAACAACGTTTAGCTCGTAACGACCCTGGAATCAATAAATTAGATATTGAATGAAAAAAAACACGATATTCAATATTCTAAGCATCCATCCGATCTTGCAGCAAGACATTTAGCCGACAAAGAACTTGAATACAGCGCTTGGGATAGGGTTAAATCGAAGGACGCGAGTATTGGGAAAGAGCAGCTGCATTACTTGTCACCAACATTATGAAAGCGAAAAGACATATGGGCATGGGTTGTAGTACCAATAAGAAAAATGTAAGAGGAAACAAACGAAGAAAAATAAAATTAAAAAAGTTGCATTTGGTGCTGGGATAGTCCATAAAGTGCGAAATGTATTGAAGAAAGCTGGTGGGAATCAATTTGTGACGAATAATAGCAAAAAAGCTATCACTGTGGCATTGCAGGCGGCACGTAAATACCTTAAAGCTGCCGGTGGAAAGAAGAAAATCCGCACACCACGCATAATTCCTGTTCCAAGATCGGTGGACTTTTACCATTGATACCAATTTTTGCTGGACTATCCGCACTAGGAAGTTTGGCGGGAGCTGCTGCTGGTATTACCAAGGCCGTGAATTCGGCAAAAGCCAGCAGAGCGGCTTTAATGGAAGCCAATCGTCACAATAAAACCATGGAGGCTGTAGCATTAGGCAAACGCGGAAGTGGAATATATCTCAAACCATACCGTAAAGGTTTAGGACTATATTTAAACCATACAAAGCCACAAACAAAAAAAAACTAATGAACCCCTACCTCAGAGGCCTCTTACTGATCTCGATCTCAGTTATTATGCACAAAAAATGAAAATTCACATTTTCGTGGTGTTTTTATGCGTGATAGATTACCATCTTCAGGTCCAAAACAAAACGAGACAGCTATTGTTAATTTAGATGGAATAAGTGGACCAGGAACACATTGGGTGGCATATAAAAAATGTGGGAAAGAAGTCACATATTTCGATAGTTTGGAGATCTACCCCCACCATTGGAATTGACTCGATTCTTTCGAAAATGTTCGAATGTAAAAATCAAATATAAAATGATCGACAACAGAAATTTAATACAGTTCTCTGGGTCACTTGTGCTTGCAGTTTCTCTCTAATAATTTTCCAAATAAAAATGGATTCAAACAAAACTGGAACGGGATCGGGAGGCTATCAGGGAATGGGGTTTTCACTTAGAATGTTTTCAAAATATGGTACCTTGAAAAAAATGGATAAAGTGATGCTTGCAAATATGCCTAAGGAAGTGATACTTGCATGTGTTGCACATGAGATTGCATATGTTTGGGAAAAGTTGCCTAAGCATCTGCAAGATGACATCGATATAATGAAACATAGATATTGTTATGAGCACCACCACCACGATCAAAATTCAGAATCGGATGTTAATGACGGTCCTATACCTCGGAAATCTATGTGTTGTATTTGTAATATAGAGGATGTGAATATTGGTATCAATAAAAATGATACTTATTACAATACAACACCTTCCAAAAAGTGTAAATTGTCTCAAATGTGCTGTTGCTGTGTACAATAATAAATTGAAATGTGTTTCAAAATATTCATCAGTCATGTCACGAAAGTTCGAGCTACAAGCTGTCGGGACAAGTGTCTTGAGTGCGGATTTTTTTCCACCAATTGAATTGGATAGGAACAGTCGTTATGGATTAGGACTTTTGGGATTCTATGGGTGCAATACAATCAATAATATAACTGAAGCTAATAACTTAGTTAGTTTTAGAATCAGTAATGACAACTCATCGATACCCCCAAAAGTTGACAATTGAAATTCCATGTGGTGCTTATGAAATAGAAGAGATCAATGCCGTCATACAGAAACATATCATGTTCAGATTGTTTCATGATAAAAAAACCAAATGATGTCGTTGCAGATGATATTTTCTATCTACACGCCAATAATAATACATTCAAATGTGAAATGCGATCCAAATATGAAATTGATCTGACACATCCAAATTCAATAGCAGAAATGATGGGGTTCGCTCATGAAATATTTCCACCAAATCAGATACATGAATCATCATTACCAATAAACATTACAACTGTGAGACTTATCCGCTTAGATTGCAATATAATATCTGGTTCATATATAAATGGTGAAGAATCCACATTCTTTTCTCATTCGATATTGATGTTGAACCTGGCTACATCTTACTAAAGAACCACACAGTATTATATATTGCCTGTCAGTCCAGAAGGTCGTCAATTGATTCACAACATTACAGTGCGTATTTTGGATGAAAAAAATAACCTTATCGATTTTGGAAGTGAAGAAGAGATTTTCATTATTTTGGAATTGAAGAAAATCGAATAACTGTTGTTATGGGTTTCATTTATAATAGACAAAATCGCATTGAACAATCCCAAACGAGTTGCACTATCAAAAAGAAAGGTGTGCATAAAAAGAAGCTCATTCACAAGTGTATGCTAAACGTTAGCACATAACGCTCTGTCTGTGAGTGATCTTAAATTTTTGAAATCGATTGGATTGAAAGTGAGGAAAATAACAATGGTGCTCGAAACAAACAATGAAAAGTTGAATATATTCAATGAACCAGTGCTCGATCATTCTCTCATAAGTTTACATGAGCACACATATAAGCCCTATGGATCACCGCTATTCAGGAATTCGGATTGAAATCAGAATTGCAATCAATAATCAAGATGTTTACTAGATATTGCCGAGAGCTTCATTTACATAGAAGGTAAATTCACCCCAAGATGTAGCGAAAACATGCTATCTCTCGAATAATGCAATTGCATTTTTCTTTGACGAAATTCGTTATGAAATGGGAGGTGAACAAGTGGCTGTTGTTAGAAAACTGGGATAACATCTACAATGAAAACCATGATATCATTTGGACAATCTCATGCTAACACATTATTGACATCTGGTTGGGGACTTTCACAATTGAAGCAAGATATCTTGGATACAAACAGTCATGTTTTTAGTGGAAAACTACCACTGAAATATTTGATGGGTTTTGCTGAAGATTACAACAAAAGTATCTTGAATGCCAAACAGGAATTGATTTTGATTATCGCTCGATCATTCAAAAACTCATATTAGGTGAGGTTGATGCTGATTTGGAAATAAATAAAATCGAATGGAAAATAAGGCATATTGTACCAGATGATAAACACAAGCTCAAACTTTTGAGTAGAATAAACAAAAGCGGTCTGAATGCCAAAATCAAGTTGGCGTATCGTATGTGGGACCTCTATGAAACTACCATCATTACGTGGGACTTCTTCAGACATATGGGCCATCAAAACAACTAACGCATTGGAAACTCCTCGTTTTGTCATCATCGCATTCCAAAGTACTACCACATCTGAAGATAGAACACAAGATATTACAAAATTCAAACTGCTGATATCAATAGTATTCGAGTATACTTGAATTCTGAAGTTTATCCATATGAGCGTTGGAATTTGAATTTCGATAAAAAACTTGATGCTCCTGCTTATTATGCTTTTGAGAGTTTCACAGCGAAGTTATTATGATAAAGATATGAGTGAACCTCTGATGGACATTGGACAATTTAGAGAGAATCCACTATTCGTCATCGATTGTTCCCATCAACGAATGCAACAAAATCATCAACTATTGATATAAAGATTGAGTTTGAGACGAGGAAGACCAAGTTTCAGACAACACTAAAGTATATGCATTAATTTTGCATGATACAGTTTTTACATACAATGCATTGGATGGTTCAGTTCATAGCAGATATTGACACTTTTTTTCACTCTATCATGTACTGTTTTATGATCTTTTTTTTTTTTATTTGTAACTGACTTATATCATGTATTGTATTTTATATCATATTTATTGTTTTGTAATCATTTTCTATTGTATTTCATCAGATTTAAAATAAATAAAACATGAAAATAATACAAAGTTTTTTATTGACATTATTTATGATTCACAGGAACATACAGACTATCTAAAATAACTTCTTCCTCATAATCATCATTTTCGCGACCATCTCAATTCCTCTCGATTTTCATCATTCAATTCAAAGTGATGAATAATCCATTCTGGCAAGTATGGTTGGAGGCTATACAGGAATCTTCTTAGGTTCAGTTCAATCATAACCTCACAAAGTTGCCACAATTCCAATTCATTATCCAAAAATTTGTTGCAAACTTCTGCACCACTCCAATTGTTCTCAGCATCACGAAGGCATAATTCGATTTGTTTTTCATCATAGCATACACTCATATCATAAACGCTTGCATGTTCGGCTCCATCACCCAACACCTTCAATTTAGACGACAAATGTTGAACCGATGATTTGAGATCTACAATATCGACCAATCTTGACTTGCGTACTGCATCCACATCTTTAAATGGTGGAACTGAAATCGAACAAAAAAAAAAACAATAAGCAACCTCCAATTTTTCAGTGATATAATACTCACATTCCCATTTTACTTGTAGTTACAAAGTGAGTGTATTCAACTAAGTTAGTAATGTTTATATTTCCATTTTATTATCATCTAATATATGAATATTAATAAAACAATAAGAAATTCATTATAATTATATTATTATTCAATTCATATTGAATTTGACTAGAGTTATCGTTTTCACACCAAAAAAAACTTTGTAAGCTATGACCTAAAGAAATTCACTATAAATTATTACTATTATTCATCATATTGAATTTGACTAGAGATCGCGTTTTCATGCAGCAAAACTTTGTTGGCTCTGTCCTAAATACATCATCGTATATTACCACCTGATGAGTTGATACAAGATATATCGTCATCACTGAATTGCAACGAAATACGTTTTGGTAGCATGTTTTAAATAATTTATCATTGCTCACATCTTGCAAAGTTAATAAAATTGATTTACCAAATCGTGTAGAATAAGTTGACATTTTTTAATTATGTACACTTCATCATTGGCAATGATGATAAGGCCTTTTGCTCTAGTATTTCAACCTCCTGTACAATCAAATTATTAATTTTATTCAAGTCTACTTTTGAAACGGACATGATGAAATATATATGAAAATATAACAATTTCCAACAGACAAATACACTCACCGTCTTCCTTCTATTACGAACTGAATAACACTCTACCCAATTGCTAACTGCTGCAGATTTATTGTCTACTGATTTCATAGTGTGCCAGGCATTTCTTTTATTATTAAACAGTTGTGAGTCACCCCACCATGAAACCGTGAAAGATTCACATTGCTAGTTGCTATCCATAGAGATGCCTGACGTCACAGCCAAGCCCATCTCCCATTGATGCGATAACAGTTGCCGGTACGAGCAAGCAGTGGTCGTTGCGGTCTCGGAGAGGGTAGACGCTAGGCAAACAGTCCTCGGCTGCCGTTGTGTCACCATCGATAGCGGGGCTAGAGCGAACCTTCATCGCTTCAGGAGAGGTGAGGGCAGACGATGAATACGCATTACTCTGCACACGTCGTGGAGTGAACATGTCGCTCTCTAGCCGTTGAACGGTTATTGCTGTGACGTCACTCCACTACTAACTTGGTGCCTTACACCGATGGAGCATTTATTACTTGGAGGATCTTCGAAGTATGCAGACGTATGTTTGTACATAGACAAACATGCACTGATGAAACCCTGTACCGTGCTTTCTCACACCCACACATAAACACACAAAATATCATATGAAAAAAAAATCTGAACGATCCATGCACAGACACTTCAAGGTCACAACGCCTTGACTTCATGCACAACAAAAAAACTTCACCAACAACAACAATAAAAAAAGCAATTAATACGTCATAGTGGTGGGGGGGGCGAGAATCAGCTGTAAACAACTACTCTGT